>NC_139219.1:188312887-188720387 GCF_055691185.1 Crinia signifera
TCATGGTGGGTAGAAACCACATTTAAATTAAATGCGATGACTGTTTCAGAGTTTTAGCTCAAACCACGTCATTTATTTGTTTCTTCTCTACCAGCTACCTAAAGACTAAGCTATTAACAATTATGAGCCCGGACTATCCTAAAATCAATTATTAGATTCAAACAAAGGAATAATTCATTAGCATATACACCAAAGAACTCAAAGAGATCAAAAAATGTGTGGGGTGATATATCAGAGGGAGGGAAAAGGGCTAGCTCAGGTACTAATCAATTAATAAAAGGGGTGATTTCATAACCCTCGTTCAAACCAGCAGGTGCTAGTGTACCAAGCATTAGAATCCAGGTAGTTTCCCTCTTCAATAAGTGCTTTTCAAGATCACCCCCTCTTTTATTCTGTTTCACAAGTTCAATACCCTTAAAGGAGAGGCTGGCAGGATCACAGTTATGGACCTCTTTATAGTGCCTCGGCACACTGTGATTTGTAACTCCATGCTTTATGTTGCGGATGTGTTCCAATATGCGGACCTTTAGGCACCTCTTGGTCTTCCCCACATATTTTAAACCACAACCGCACATAAGCATATATATTACTGATGTTGTGTTACAATTAATAAAGCTGGTGACTTTTAAATCCGTACCTTCAATATTATTTCCCTTTTTCATGAAGGGGCACACTTTGCAATGGTTGCAGGGAAAAGAGCCATGGATACTAAGGAAGCTAGTAGTCAAAGGTCTCTCAGCCAGAGGCTGTAATTGACTCTTAGAGACCATTGATTTGATGGTTTTAGCCTGCCTATAAATCATTTTAGGAGCATTCGGGATGTGATCTGAGAGAATGGGGTCAAGCTTTAGAACCTTCCAATGTTTTCTCATGATCTTGTCTAGTTCCTTTTCATGTGTATTATATTGAGTGATAAAGAAAGTATCGCTTCCATGAGAAGGGATATCCATCTGAGTATCACCCAATAAAGGATTAGAAGGCAACACACTAGCACCACTATTGTCCAATAGTTTAGCCCGATCAAGTGCCCTAGATCTATATAGTGCACCTTGTACTATTTTGTTGGGATAGCCTCTATTGTTGAAACGGTCGACATAAACTTTTGCCTGTTCGTCGAACAGCAAGGGGTCAGAGCAGTTCCTTTTAAGACGGAGGAACTGGGAGTATGGGATATTATCCTTCCAGGCCCCTAGATGACAGCTCGAATAATCGAGGTAGTTGTTGGCGTCGACAGGTTTAAAGAATGTCGAGGTTTGAATTTTTGTGTCACTTGGGAACTGGCTAACATCGAGTTTTAGATCTAGAAACTCAATCTTAGTCGCATGAAAAACAGATGTGAACCTCAGATTAAATGAATTAATATTCAAAGTTTCAACAAAGGTAGAAAATGACGACTCGTCACCATCCCATATGATGACGATGTCGTCGATGTATCTTTTAAACATCTTAAGCTGAACACAAGGAAAAGTGGTCACCATCTCTTTCTCCCATTTCTCCATGTAGATGTTGGCCAGGCTTGGGGCACAAATCGTGCCCATCGCCGTGCCACACACCTGGAGAAACCATTCATCGAGAAACTCAAAATAATTAAACTTAAGTACAAACTTTAAACACATGCATATAAAGTCTCTTCTACTTGTTGTGATTGAGTCATCCAACGCAAGGCGATCATTCACCGCAAGTATACCACCATCATGGGGGATACTTGTATAAAGTGCTTGCACATCGATGGAAGCAAAGTGATAACCCGTCTTCCATTCAATGTCAGCCAAGATCTGTAGTAAATGTGTTGAATCTCTAATATATGTTTGTATAGTCGGGACATACTTTTTTATGTAGTGGTCGACATACTCAGACACCCTCGAAGTAAGAGACCCCACCCCGGCTATGATGGGACGACCAGGGGGGGGTACCACCCCCTTATGAATTTTTGGCAACTGGTAGAAAGTTGCCAGATTGGGTGAGGTATTAAGTAAATACCGATATTCATCAAGAGAGAGGATTTTATTTGACAGGCCTTCTTTTAAGATGCCCTCCAATTCCACAATAAATTCCTTTGTAGGGTCCCCCGGTAATTTCAAATAAGAAGTGGTATCTAATAATAATTTATAGGCCTCCTTCTCATAGTCAGCTCTATTAACAATTACCACCCCGCCACCCTTATCCGCCCCCTTTATGACAATGGAAGTGTCTGACATAAGGGTTTTTAGGGCTGCCGTCTCCTTAAAATTTAGGTTAGATTTGGTGGTAGTGTTTACATTTAATTTACTGAAATCCTTCCTCACTAACTCTGTGAAAAGGTCTATATAAGGGCCCCTAGATTCAAGGGGATAATACGTAGACTTAAGTTTCAGTTTTGAATTTTGGGGATCATCCTCTATAGCTGTTATGCTATTAGATGGAGGTTTTTTGAGGAAATGCCGTTTTAAGGTAAGGCGGCGTGCGAATAAATTGAGGTCTACCTCTAGGTCAACCTTATTAGGGCCATGGGAGGGTGCAAATGACAGACCTTTTTGCAAGACCCCAATTTCAATATCGGTCATATTCCTATCAGAAAAATTGAATACCCCATGGTTCTTAATACCCGGTTCCAAGGGGTTATCAGCAACAATAGGTGGCGGTACAAGGCTTATTGGACAAACCTTTGTTTTGGTTCCCTTGCGGGAGCCTCCTTTTCCCCTATGTCCTCTAACCTTCTTTTTATTCGAAGGGGGGTCCTGTTTGGAGATGACACTGATATGTTTTGGCTCTGGCGCTTCTCTAAAAAACGCACATTCGTATTGGTGGGTCTCAGTGCATCAAACCTATTAGAATCCTCCCATATCCTAAAATTTTCTAAAGGACGATTAAACTTCTGTCTAGTTTCCCTAAAATTATTATTAATTGATTAGTACCTGAGCTAGCCCTTTTCCCTCCCTCTGATATATCACCCCACACATTTTTTGATCTCTTTGAGTTCTTTGGTGTATATGCTAATGAATTATTCCTTTGTTTGAATCTAATAATTGATTTTAGGATAGTCCGGGCTCATAATTGTTAATTGCTTAGTCTTTAGGTAGCTGGTAGAGAAGAAACAAATAAATGACGTGGTTTGAGCTAAAACTCTGAAACAGTCATCGCATTTAATTTAAATGTGGTTTCTACCCACCATGAAAAATTTATATATCTTGTTTCATTTGCGCGTTTGCTGTTCTGGATTCTTGCGATCAGAACAAGTAGGCTTGTCGTTATCATGTTCACTTCTATCATGGTCTAACTGCTCCTAAAGTACTGGGTATACTCTATGTTGTATAGATTTCTAATGTTCGATTGTCATCTCTGATGCCAACACTATCGATATTGTATTAGTGGTATTTATATGTAACTATGTAATTACTGTTGCATGTATCGACACTGATGGGTGCTGACACTAATGTGCGGCGCTCCAGTGCCTGTGGTCTCTCAATGTATATTGCCGTTATTGTGTTTATTTTTATCATCTTTATCATGGTATAACGGTGCCTAAAGTATTAGGTATATTCTATGCTTTAGAAATTACTAATGTTCGATTGTCATCTTCGATGCCGACATTATCGATATTGTATCAATGGGGTTTATATATGTAACTATGTAATTAATGTTGCATGGATCGACATTGATGGGTGATGACACAAATGCGCGGCGCTTTAGTGTTTGTGGTCTTTCATTCTATATTGTGTTAATTTTGCTTCTTTTTTGTAAAAGATTGCTCACGCTTATTCGGCAATGGACGCTACATATATATTTTATTATATATTTTTATGTGTTTTTATATATATATATGTGATTTTTTTATATGTATATATATTTTTCTAAAATTTTCATACTTCTGATGATGTCGTTAGGTATAATGATATATTGAATTTATCTTATAGTGCCATTTGAATAGGGTTATACGCCCCCGTCCGATATGCAGGCCAAGTCAGCAGCAGCGGCCGTTTTTTGGCGCTCCATTGGCT
The DNA here is from genome assembly GCF_055691185.1 of Crinia signifera. Taxonomy (NCBI): domain Eukaryota; kingdom Metazoa; phylum Chordata; class Amphibia; order Anura; family Myobatrachidae; genus Crinia; species Crinia signifera. The sequence goes on from NC_139219.1 coordinate 188,316,865, forward strand.
TATTTAGATACCATTCAGCCTGACTCCCTGTTAGGTGTTTGTTCCATCTACGTCAGCACTGACTGACACTCGTAGTGCCCTATCACAGTATGGTCTGGTCGCCAGCTGAGCTGCTTGAGGCTTGGACTGACACTTTCAATGGGCGTGTTCCCTATCCCGGCACGTTATGGATTGACGTGATCGGAGGTATATATACTGGGATAGCACGCGTAATAGCCACGCCCTCTGACGAAGTCTTATGACGAAACGCGTCAGGGCGTGGCTTACGACGTGCCCCCAGCTGATCTCCTCGCTGTCTCCTGTCTCCGGCTGTCTGTGACGTCCTCGATTGCGGCAGAGCAAACCAGCCCTGTGGTTCCCTGACAAACGTCTCTGGATGTCCGGTCCTGGTTCAGCGTGAGCAGTCTTGCCTATGGTTTTAAATCATATCATGTGGTACCCAGTCCACAGAGTTGTATTTTATGGTACGGGTCTTTGACTCTTTTTACCGTGGAGTTCAAACCTTACTCCCAATAAATTTGTTTTACGTTACTGCACCATGAAGCGCCTTTTTCTACATTTCTCTTAGATATATATATATATATATATAGATATTCCCGACATATGACGTATATATACGTCATGGTCGGGAGGTACTTCCCGACCGAAGACGTATATATACGTCATGGTTTTAAACTGTCACCGCGTCTATAGACGCGGTGACAGTTTGGAGATGTCTGCTGTCCCTGACAGCAGACATCCCCCTCGCGGCGATCGCTGCGATTGGCTGTTCAAATGTGAACAGCCAATTGCAGCGTTTTCTGTGTTACCGGCGGCTAAGCCGCTCGGTAACACAGTGATCGGTGGTGATCGGTGCTGTTAAGTACAGCACCGATCACCACCGATCGCCAGCCCCCCCCCCCTCCCACCCGGCAGCCCCCCTCCCTCCCACCCACCCGGCTGCCGCAGCGCCAGCACCCCTCCCACCCCCCCGCCAGCCGCAGCGCCAGCCCCCCTCCCAAAGCTGGTGACCAAAATGGGGTCACTTGTGGGGGGGTTCCACTGTATTGGTGCTTCGGGGGTCTTGCTAATGCGACATAGCACCCACCATTCATTCCACCACCAAATATCACTCCTTCCCTTCTGAGTCCTGCCATGCACCCAACTGGTATTTTTTGGTCACATGTGAGGCATTGCCGTACTCGGGAGAAATTGGGGCACAGATTTTGGGGTGCTTTGTCTCCTTCATTCCTTGTGAAAATGAAAAATTTTGAGCCAGAACTGCATTTTTCTGTAAAAAATTACATTTTTTTACAGAAAAATGCAGTTCTGGCTCAAAATTTTTCATTTTCACAAGGAATGAAGGAGACAAAGCACCCCAAAATCTGTGCCCCAATTTCTCCCGAGTACGGCAATGCCTCACATGTGACCAAAAAATACCAGTTGGGTGCATGGCAGGACTCAGAAGGGAAGGAGTGATATTTGGATTTTGCAGCCCAGATTCTGGTTGAATGACCCCCGAAGCACCCATACAGTGGAACCCCCCCACAAGTGACCCTATTTTGCAAACTACACCCTTCAGGGAATTCATCAAGGGGTATAGTGTACATTTCAAACCCCCAGGGGTTTCACCAATTTTGATACAACTGAGCTGTGAAAATGAAAAATTAATTTTTTTCATTTTCACTGCCCAGTTGTACCACAATTGGTGAAACCCCTGGGGGTTTGAAATGTACACTATACCCCTAGATGAATTCCCTGAAGGGTGTAGTTTGCAAAATGGGGTCACTTGTGGGGGGGTTCCTAACTTTTAGCATCTTATGGTGCCTAGAAACCTACATGGTGCCTAAAAAATAATCTCATAAAAAGGAGGCTCCAAAATCAAGTAGGTGCTCCTTCTATTATGAAGCCGGTGGTTTGGTCACCGTGCACACTAGGGCCACATATAGGATATTTATGAAAACCAAAGAATTGGGGGAATCAATTTTTAGTCACATTTCTCTAGTAAAATCTACTGTGTTCCTTAGAAAAATGTATTAAAATTGCAAATCTGCAAAAAAAATGAAATTTTGAAATTTCACCTACACTTTGTTTTAATTCCTGTGAAACACCTAAAGGGTTAACAAACTTCCAAAATGCTGTTTTGAATACTGTGAGGGGTGCAGTTTTTGAAATGGCATAATTTATGGGGGTGTCTCACATACAAGTCCCTCAAAGTCACATCAGAAATGAACTGGTCCCTAAAAAAATCAGTGTTTGAAATTTTCTTGAAAATTTGAGAATTTGCTATTCATATTTGAAGCCTCCTAGTGTCCAAAAAAATGAAAAGGAGGTTGAAATAATGATTGCAACATAAAGTAGACATATGGTCTTTGTTAGTTATTAACTATTTTGAGTGGTATGTTTATTTGTCTCACAAGCAGAAAATGTGACATTTTGCAAATTGCAAAATTTTCCATTTTTTCACGACATTTTGGTATTTTTCACAAAAAAACACAGACTGTATCGACCAAAATTTACCACTAACTCGAAGTACAATGTGTCACGAGAAAACAATCTCAAAATCACTGGGATAAGTAAAAGCAAAAAAAAGTTATCCCCACTTAAGTGAGACATGTCAGATTTGAAAAAAAGGGCTCGGTCATGAAGGCACAAACTGGCTCTGTCATGAAGGGGTTAAACTGTATTTCTGGGTGATAAATACGTTTTTAATTTAAAGAAAACTTTAATTTAATTTTAAAATAATAAAAAAGTAAAAAAAAGAAAAGTAAGAAGAAACAAAAGTTCTGGCAGATGTGTTAACAAAAACCTAAAATGAACATAAAAAAAAATCTGAAATAGAATAATCACATGTAAATAAGCAATCATCTAAGGCATGCCTGAAAGATAAACACGGAAAGCCATCAAATATAATTTCTAGAACAAATTTCAATGTTTGTAATAGTAATTGACAAAACAGGTAAAGCGCAATGCAGAAGTAAATGATTTCATGCTATTATGTGTCATTGGTTGCTGCAGTTGTTTAAAAAACATATCCTGCAATTTTAAGACAAAAAAGAAAATTGAATAATTATGTAATAACAGTGTACATAAAAACAGAACTCAGAGTCATTATAGTTTCAGTGTGTTATTACCACAGTATATAAATAACTAAACAGTGAAGGGCACTTGCAGGCTACAGTCTATAAAGCTCTTTGGGAGTGTTGATATTAAATGTGTGGAAAAATAACCATAACAAAACTAAGTTCAAGTAGCATAGTAGAGTATTTTGGAACCATTATTTGCAATTGTGCTACACACCGCAGGGATATATTTTTAACCCCCCCCCCCCCATCTATCTAATGATACTAAACATACAATTTGAAGAGATACAGATGAAATGTAGCTATACTGCGTTACATGCTTATGGCGGCACAGAAGGCCATGTGCATATGTGCCCTCATGCTATGCATACACTTTTATGGGGATGCCAGCTAGAAAGAATGCACACTGCTATTACGCTGCTATACACAACAGTACCCACTTGGTCCATCTAGTCTGCCCTTTATTTTTTTACTTTTTATTAACCCAACTTTGGGTGAAATTTAAAAGAATGAGAGATTCAGTAAGAAATCTCCAGTTTTTTTTAAAGCGGCAATCATTTACACTGCAAAACCAATTTAAATCTCTCATTTTATTAAATTTCACCCTTTGTTTGATCCTTAGTGCTTTGTAAGCCTATTTATATGCCTATCCCAAACATGTATACCAGGCATTCCCAACCACGGCCCTCAAGGCACACCAACAGTGTAAGGTTTTGAAGATATCCAGGCTTGAGCACAGGTGACTTAATTAGTATCTGAGGGATTCTGATTAAACCATCTGTGCTGAAGCCTGGATATCACTAAAACCTGCATAGTTGGTGTGCCTTGATGACCATGGTTGGGAATGCCTGATGTATGCATTTCTCTGTATTAGCCTCTTCCACCTCTGATGGGAGGATGCTCCACGTATCCACTTTCCTTGAAGTGTTGGTTCAAATTTCCTATCCCCCTCCAGTTTCAGTGCATGTCTCCTTGTTTTAAAACGTTTCTTCCATTAAGAAATGTTTTCCTCCTGTACATACAGTAGTTCCCTTCCTCCCTTATTTTCTTCCTTGTCTTCCCCTATCTCCCATCTCTCTTTACTTGTTGCTCCAATTTCTGATCTCTGCATCTCATTTTCTTCCTCAAGCTCACTTTCTCCTCTTTCATCCTGGACCCTGAACACTAGCCTTTAGGATCATAGACTTAAGCTATCAGTAAGGAAAAGTATTGGTCCTGTTGCTATAAAGAGGGGTAGAATAAATGGGGTCCGATGCACCAAGGTTCAAAAAAGTGATAAAGTGGAGAGTGATAAACAACCAGCCAATCATCTCCCAACTGTCATATTTAAACAGCCTGTACCATGGCAGTTAGGAGCTGAATTGTTAATTACTTTCAACAGTATCACATTTTGAAGGGGAGGGAGGGGGATTATGTTTAGTCACTTACAATAAAGGGTAAGGCTATGGGGCAGATTAGGTGGCGAGGTAAGGGGGTAAGGTTTAGGCACTAGCCAGGAGATACTTGGGGTCAGACTGTGGGTGGGGGGAGGGGCAGGCTGTTGTAAGGGAGGTTTAGGGTGATGGGGTTGGGAGAGCTGGTTCGATCCCTTACGTATTCTCTGTTTCAGGATGTTGGGGTCAGGCATTTGGCTGCCAGTATCTCCTATATAAATATGATGTGCATTCTAGAAGCCTGTAGGGAAGTAAAAAAGTTTGGCTACAATACACAAATCTTTTTGTTCATTATTTCTCTAAAAGAGATTTTTACATAAAATATTAAATTTTAATGGGACCCAGAAATAGAGATGTGGTTAAAGTTATTAAACGATGAATCGTTGAGCCTCAAATAAGTTTAATATCAGGGCCATGGACACATGACAAATCAAAAGCACACATTTGTTAATTGACTTACACTGATCATGCATGAATGGGGAATTTGTGCTAGGGTGAGACAGACAATGTGAACAACAATGAGGAACAGGTTCCTGTTCCTTATTGTTAATTACATTGCTTTAATGATAATAACCTTGAGAAAGGTCCTAAGAGGACCGAAACGTCAGCAGCTTGTTTGAATAAACAGATTTTTTTTTTTTCAAACACATATTCAAGTCTAGTGAGTGACTTTTTTTCAGATCTCTATTGTTTAGATTATTGCTGTTTGCAATATTAATATTATCGCTCTCCAATACTCTTTTGTATTCAAATCTCTTGCCTGCCATCCGCCACCATGCAGAGTGTCGAGAGCGCTTTTCCTGCCTAGCATTTCCCTGCTCTGCAGTTAGATGTGGCAGCCATGCAGCACTGGTTACACACACCTACAGACCATATTGGATGCGATATATCACGGAGGAAAAAAGCATCCACGATGTGCAGCTGGCTATTTATCTTATGTGCAGCCTGTCTGACCTCCGATTCGCGGTCCTAATCGTATGTCATACACATGTGAATTGGGCCGATTTCACGTGATTTTCATCTCGAAAAAAATTAAAATAGTTATCAGATATACAGTAGCTCTATTTTTTGTTTAAGCATTACAACTATGGAACTGAACATTCCTAAAGCCTACTAAAAAGGTACTCTGGCTTTGACAATTCAAAAAGTAACGTAAACATGTGGGAAAGTACACCGCACACTTATTACAAGCATTCACTCAGCAGCAAATTGAAAGTTTCCGAGGTGCTCAAATAAATATAATGAAATATATGGGACATGTTTCACCTGCTGTCAGAACAAATCTCTGCTGTTGTAGAAATTTTATGTGTAGCATTTAAGTGTGTTCAAATAAAACACTACGTACGTAAAAATAACTTCTGCTCAAATACAAATTCGGCTAGGTCTATGCACTACCCTTTACATCCATTAGAGAATGAAATCATAATAAACAAGGTTTCGCTCAGTACAAAATATCTTCATTAAATTTCTACATCTTTCCATAAGATTTCCTTTGAATAGGCTCCATCCAATGGCATAACTATAGTCCCGCAGCCCTAGCGGTGGCGGGGAGGCACTAAGAAGTTGTGGGCGCAGGGCTATAGTTACCTGCTGTCATCTGCCTGCCGGTGCTTCTGTCGGGTCCCGGGTCCACCCCTCCCTCCTTAGCCCGTTGCCGCCCTTAACCTGGACTCACAAGTATGTTGGGTCCCCGGCTCCAGCTGCTAATAAAAAGTGACACTTGGAAAATGGCTGCCCCCATACAGCAGACCGTTTTTAAGGTTGCTAAAGGAGGCCGCCGCCTCCTCTAGCCGCCTCAAAAATTGTCTGCATTATGGGGGCAGCTATTTTCCGAGTGTCACTTTTTAATAGCAGCCGGAGCCAGGAGAGCCGGGGACCCGACAGATCTGCGTATATGCTGTATATGTAATTACGCCACTAGCTCCATCCATCTGTTCACATAAAATAGAATAGAACAGAATCAACTTTATTGGCTATGTGTGCTTGCGCTCACTAGGATTTTTTTTGTGAATTTACAGTGCAGCATCAGCAGGGATGAGGGGAGGGGGGGGTGAAGGCCTCAATACATTACATTGAGACATTACATGCCCACCGAGCAGCTCAGCACCTAGGCACCCATCGGCGGCGCCACTGGTCGCTGCAGCAGCCGGGTAGGTAATGGTATAAGCAGAGACAGTACAGTATCACATAGGGAACACATACCCGCCGAGCAGCAGAGGGCTACAGCACATGCCTACAACACACCCACAGCAAGCTTATGATAAGTGTGGACACCCACTTGCCACCAGTTACAGCCACATAGCCACGAGGTTAAAAAGAATGTTTGCCTTGGGTGGTCTCTGGTGCTTAGCAGTTGAATCAGGCCCAGAGCCTGAGAGCTAAATAGAACTGCTATTACTATGAAAACCAACTGCACGCAAGGGGACATAGGGGACATACAGTGAAAATACTTTTCTGGGTGGTATTACAGATTAAAGATATTCTTGAGGTGTAGATGAGTACAAAAATAAATTCAAAACCAATAAAAGGGGAGAGAGTCACCCTATATAAGGACAGACAGCAGCATGGATAATCAGAGAGTCCTGCATGACCTCTAACCTTGCCTACCACATGTTCCTTATGTATTCATAAGGAGTTAGCTGGAACCCAGTGGTCGCTATGCCGATGGACACAATCCCAGCATCAGAAGCTCCACAGCACTCACAACACTGCCTGTGGAATTCTGACAGTCACAATCCCAAAAGAAGGTTTTAGGGTTAGGGACTAGGGCAAAGTTTAGGATAAGGCTGTAGGGAGGGAAAATTCAGGGAAAGGTGCTTAGCAGCTTATCGAAATGTGTCAAGATGCTGACTATCAGGATCCATATGCCCCACTCCACCTCCTCCTGGGACATACCTACAGTATGGAGAACCTACACGCATCATATTTTATGAGGCTCTTGAGCGTGCAGCTGATAAAACATCAGAAATAAAGAACGAAACCACTTAATTAAATTATGATCTATTTGAACACTTACTTAGCATTAATATGACTATTTTACAGGCCATTAATTAGGGATAGTGATTAATATATTTAACATACAATCATATACTTGCACCCAAATCTGCATCAGACATGCATCTACAGTCTCACCACAACATTACAGTACATGTTATGTACATGTACAGTAAACATGTGCTACAACATGCACCTCCCTACGCTTCACCAAAATTACCTGGGGGATGGTGGGCTGTCAACCGCTGGGGCAGGGACTGATTGGAATGTTCAAATATTCTCTGTAAAGTGTTGTGGAATGTGTGTGCGCTATATAAATAACTGGTAATAATTTAATAATAAAATAACATGCTTTCTCATAATCTTTTCTGCTTTCATTTCTTCTTAATTGTTTTTTTCTTGAGAAATTATTCTCAAGAGAAGAAAAACAATTTTATGCATCTAATAACATCATTTGTACAAAGGAAAAACATTTCTGTGTAATATTTAAAATGAGCATGTATTAACTGGAATCATCTAAAATATGTTGATAAATTATTAATCTTTTGAAGTTTATGCAAATCAATTAAACTGAAGCATTGCTAACTGAAGAATACAGTTCAACACAACAGATAAAATTCACTTGTGGCACAGTGATCGAATCGACAAACAAATATGTAGGCCAACAGCAACTGTTTCCAATTACGTGATTTCACAATATCCTCATCAAAAGGTCATGAGCAAAAACCATGGGAATCTCATCCAAAAGGTATAAAAACCGTAAAGGTTTTATTCCAAAAAATGGAACAAGAACCCACTAAGATAGGTGACTATGAACACAGAGTATGTTCCAGAAAAATTCATGAAAACATGTTTCATAAAACCAATGTTCATTCAAAAATGTATCCAGACATGACTCAATAAAAGTAAAAAAGCAATCACAACTAGTTGACAGAAAGACATAATGTACTTGCTAATATTACTAGACCCAGTGGTTGACAAACTGTGTGCCGTGGCTCCTCGGAACACTTGCACCACTGGGTTGGTGGTCCAGGACAAAATCAAATTATTTATGGTTAATTATCTATGGGCAAAACCAAAATATGTACAAACAGAAGCAAATCCTGCCCTTTACCATGTACCTGACCTTAAGAATCACATATAAACCAAATCTACTTAATGTTATATTTATTAGGCATGTGCACCGGCCACTTTTTGCGTTTTGGGTTCTGATTACCCTCAGGTTTTGGGTTCTAATAGGTTTTGCCAAAACACCACCTCAAGGTTTAAGGTTCTGCTTTTTTTTTATTTTAAACTTTATTATTAACCTCAATAACATTAATTTCCAGTCTATTTTGAACGCCTCACAATATTGTTTTTAGGCTAAAAGGTTGCACCAAGGTAGCTGGATGACTATGATAAGCTACACAAGTGTGCGGCACAAACACTGGACTTATATGGCACACTTAGCATCACCCCTGGACTAAAACAGCATACTTGGCAGCACCCCAGGAATTATACGGCAGACTTGGCTCACCCCAGGAATTATACGGCACAGATAGTGGCACCCCTGACTTGATACAGCACACATGGAATTATACGGCACAGATGGTGGAACCCCAGGACTGATACAGCAAACATGTAATTATATGGCACACATGGTGACACTCCTGCAGTAAAAAGAAAAAAAACTTTTTATTCTTTTAATAAAAAAAGGGCAGCACCCCAGGATTGATACAGCAGACTTAGCAGCGCCCCATGATTTATACGGCACACTTGAGTCACCCCTGGAATGATACTGACCCCCTGGACTGACACGGGAAGCATGGGGGCCCCCATGGAATTATACGGCACACATGCAGGCACCCATGGACTGATATGGCACACTTAGCAGCACCCCATGAATTATACAGAAGACTTGGCAGCAACCCATGAATTATATGACACACTTGGCTCGCCCCAGAAAATATGCCTCACAAATGCGGGCACCCCTGGACTAATAGGGCACACATAGCAGCATACATGGAATTATACGGCAGACATGGTGACATTCCTGCAGTAAAAAAAGAAAAACTGGTACTTGTATGTTAGTTGGGCGCCCACTAAGCTATTTGCTTAGTTTTCCGCATCCCCTCGCGGGGCTCTCCATGCTTCGGGCTCGCCACACTGTATAAAATCAGCTCCATCCCGACATGGATAGTGGGGGTATGAGCTTACTAACTATAGTGGGTGCCCAACTAACATATACGTACCGAAAAACTTTTATTATTTTAATTTAAAAAAGCAGCACACCTGGAATATGAAATGGGACACATGGGGGCCGGCCTGGTCTGATACGGAACACATTGGGGCACCCCTGGAATAATAGGGCACACATGCGGACACCCCTAGACTGATACGGGACACATGCGGACACCCCTAGACTGATACGGGACACATGGGGGCACCCATGGAATTATACGGCACACATGGGGGCACCCCTGGAATTATACGGCACACATGGGGGCACCCCTGGAATTATACGGCACACATGGGGGCACCCCTGGATTTATACGGCACACATGGGGGCACCCCTGGAATTATACGGCACACATGGGGGCACCCCTGGACTGATATGGCACACTTAACACCCCTTGCAGGTAAAAAAAAATCACACCTTTTTATTATTTAAAAAAAAAATGGGGTCAGCTCCCCCTGACTGATACGGGCAGCACAACTGGACTGATTTGGGGCAGCCCTATAGTAAAAATATTTTTTTTTCAGAGCCCCTTCCACTTAGTATAATTTCTCCCTTAGTAGATGTACGAAAGTTCCTGCATCGTTAGTTTCCCTTAGTAATTATACCTTTAGATTCACGATCTGCAGTTGTCCCACTTGAGCAGCCCCCGATAAGTTAGGCAGCCTCTATTAGTTCCCCCATGAGTTTGTCCCCCCTTAGTGTTAGTTTGTCCCCCATAGCTTGCCCCTCTGTGCAGACAGCACGGACACATCCGTGCTGTCTGAGTTTTCACATGCTGAATGAAGATGGAGCCGGAGCCGGGATTTTTATAGAGATCCGTTCTTGCGAGAATCCGACACGAGATGATGATGTTTAGGCCTCGGAAGGATGGCGGGACCCATCGAACTCCTCGGATCCGGCCCCAACTTAGGTAAGTTCGGGGGGGTTCGGATCTCTACCCGCTCATCCCTAATATTTATTCTGCTTTTTGGGTGGGCCTAGGTTTGCTATGAAAAACTTCTGATACTCTAGGGTGCCGTAATTCAAAAAAAAAAGGGAACCCTTGACTACACCTTTAAGGTGTGCTAAAACAGATTTTTTTTGTGTGGATACATTTTTGAATGAACTTTTCATTTATGACATTTTTATGAATTTATCTGGAACCCAATATTTGGGCTTTTTTGGAACAAAAACTTTTACTATTTTTATAATATTGAATGTGACTCCCGTGGTTTCTGCACATGACCTTTCGATGATTATATTGTGAAACCTTCATTATTGGAAAAAGTTGCTATTGATGGTCCAGTATAAAGATACCTTTATGTGCTTTGTATCATCAACACTACCATGAGAACGGTATGCTCATCTATCCATGAAACCCCTCTGTTGAAAGATACCTTTATATGCTTGCTTACACCTATGCCAAAAGTGAATTTGGGTTGCCCCCCACCTTCATTTCCTTTGGGATATAGTTATATATAGGCACTATGGGACATTAAAGTAAACTTCAGTTGCAAAACCACTCTGGATGGAGCCACTGGCTTCTGCAAGCCCTCTTTTCAGAAAAACTTTTTGTTCCACAGCAAGTTTAACTCTAGGCACAAAGGACCTAATTCAGGCCTGGTTACAGTTTGGTGAAATTTTGTAAAACTGCAACTCCGGGCGGTAGTCTGCAGAGGGGCCGCCCAGCACCGGACAAGGCTGTCCCACAGCGCTAAAGTGCAAGCGCTTCACTACACAGCAACATGCTTGCACATCACCAAAAGCTTCCTGGCAGGGCTGCAGTGCATGCGTATGATGTCACAGAGCAGTCGTGGGCCTCACTAAAGGGGCATATAAATGCCTACAATTTTTGGGCCACTTTCAGAAACACCATGTTCCGTCTGTGTAACGGATTATTAAGTGTTGGTGCATGTGCAGATGTCCAAAAAAAATCGATCTGTGATTTTCGGACATCTACACACAGGGCTGAATTAGGCCCAAATATTGGTGTGCCCTCATGTCTGGCTACATTGATTTCACTGACACAGGAATTCCAAAGATCGATTACTGCCAGCACCATCAATTAAGCATGATCATTTATGAAATTGAGCAAGTAAAAGTTAAGCTGCTATAGCACTAGGTGGGCTGTGAAAATCAAGCACAGGCCATAAAATTAACTTAATAAATGTTTTCAGCCATTTAGCTTTTATTTAAAATTCTGATGCAAAGCTTAAGTACAATAATTGTTTCTCAGCACACTCTGCTGATTGAGTTTTAATATATTCACTTGCACAGCTTAGTATGTAGAAAACAACTTCATCTTGGATAGCATCATTTAAAGCATTGATTAGAGCATATTTGCAGCTTTCATTTACAATTCCAATACTTCCACATACATTAGCGGAATATTCCATTACCTCCCATATAAAAAGTTTTCTGTTTTTACTTTATGCAAAATATACATCAAAATGTGTATTCCCCTTATCAAATCTTGCTTGTAACTTTTCAAGAAAGTACTGAATAGAAGAAACTTTTCCATGTAACTAGTAGAAACTCTTTAAAACTACAAAACATGTTTTCTGAAATATATATCTATATAATAAGTATACCGTTCAGGCTTTTGATTTAGGGGGTTACTCAGACCTGATTGCAGGGAGCTGTAAATAAGCAGAACAGCTTAGTATATGCCGCCCAGTCAGGTTGAAATCCCACCCCGCTAGAGCCTACAAATTGCTTAGCACGGCTTGTCAAAATGAGCCGTATCGGCAGTTACTGCAAATCCATTTACAAGCCACTCATTATCGAATGACTTTTCCAGTATGCAGTCTATGCTTAGAGCAATACTTACTCTGCAGCTGCGATAGAAGCAGCCAGATCGGACCTCACACACCCTCTCCTCAAACGCTTCGGGCTCGGTGGCTCGCTGCGCTCGCCACACTTTATATTCTCAACTCCACGCCGACGTGGATAGTAGGGGTATGAAAAGGTCGGAGGACGCGCACCGCCTGCGCTCGCCACGCTTCGGATTGGCGTCAATTGTGGGGTGCCGTTGAGGGGGTAAAATTGGGGGTCTGGGGAATACTTTACATTGAATCCAATGTAAAATGGGGCCCTATTCACATTTGATTCAATGTAAAAATCGGGTCGGTCGCATGCGATGCGACCGATACGATTTTTCAGACACGATCACCCCGATACAAATCAGTGTGGCCGTGCTAGGAAACAAGTACCAAAATTACTGTAAACCCCCACATGACTGTGCACATTTAACAGCCAGGGAGCTGTTTATCTGTAGAAATGTATACAGTCATCCAAAAAGAGGGAAAATATGGGTATGTCTGTTTGAAGAAAAAAAAAAAAAACTGAAAGCGCAAACGAGAAGTGCATAAGTTTCAGCAGTATAACAAAAGCACTTTGTATATATGTTGTTAAGTTCTAGATTCAAGTAACAAAATATCACATTTTAACAGATTTCTAAGAACCTCTTTGCTGGTGCTTAATAATCAGAAGAGTACTTTTAATCAGCTATCATGCATCTCTTACTGCTTCAAGAAAAACATACTATTTTAAAGTCAGATTGAGATGGTCGGAAACGGGGCCAAAATCTGTCGGATTTGGCCCTGTTTCCGACAAAAGCAGGCACATTGGTAGCTATTCCGTTAATCCACCTGATTTCTGACAGGTCGAGGCATTCCAATTAGCCAGAAAAAGCAGCTAGAATTGAATAAGTCGGAACCTCTTCCGACCTATTCTAGTTGGAAACTGCCGTCGTTCCAACAAGACAGCAGTTGCGACTTAAATTGAATATACCTAATATGGTATATACCATAACAGCATGCCTTGGTGATAGATTTCCTTTCTATGATTACACAGTATATACTTTAGGTCACCTTTTTAATGTATTAATTTCGATTTTAGCATATCCACATACTGTATGCTAAAAAAGAAATTAATAAAATAAAAAGGTAACAACGGCACTTACATTGTAGCAGTGTTTTAGCCCAGAGCACTTACAGGTTGTCATTTGATTCAGTTATCCAGGTCTAGGGGGACAGCTGAAGTGTCTATAAAAATGATCTCTGCCACAATAATAAGTGCAATTAATACTTTTAATCATTTTAATAAAATGACTACTTGATCTGTTTGGACTATTGGTTTCATAATTAAATGGGATCATTGTTAATCCCAGAACATGTTAACAAATTGTTATTTAGTTTTTGCCAATATAAATCTGTTTATTTCAAGTTGGTAAGACATAACATTCATTACAGATTATAAAAGCATGCTATTTTCCTCATGATATATTCACTGCATTAAGGCTAGTGATAATATTCTGCAGGTGTTATGACTTGAACTGTCAATAGCAATGTAACTACGGGCAACTGAATTAAGCTGTCAACATACTCCACTTGACACAGAAATGTTCTTCTGCACTACTTTTTTTTTTTGCACTCTACAAATAAATTCATCAGATCAGAAGTCACGGAAATGAATTCTGCAACTTGATACTCTCCATATGCTATTTAATGATGTGTGTATATATTTAGATATAGGGATGGCACGACGCTGATAGCGACATGTAAGCGTAGAAATAATACCACCACATTTTAACAACATATCCATATCTTTATCATACGGTCATCAAAATAATATTGTATACACACAATCACACACACACACTGCATGAAAAAAATGTTTGTCATGGGATTTGACCTTTCCAGCAGTCAAATTTCTGGACTGCTAAAGCCTCTCCAATAAATGTAGTTATTGTAAAAGTAGACAGATCTAGGAGCCAGAACAGTTTAGCCCGGAAGCAGCAACCCATAAAGGCTCAAAGAACAAGACAGCCAAGTGATGTAGTGTGTAACTCAACAATTGTCTGCCATCAATTGCAACACTCACCACAGAGTTCAATTCTGCCTCTGGAAGAAATATAAGCATACTGTAACTGCTCATAAAGAGTATACAAGGATGAAGCATACAAACCTCTCAAAACTAATTACAATGACAAATAGTCAGTCTTAAGTGCAGGGGCTGTGGCTGCTATGGGATGACTGCATGGCCAGTCGCTTCCCTTGCACGCACCGAATTATGATGCAGCGCAGTGCACAAACTTAAAATCTGCTACTGATGCGGTGCTCAATTATCTGTTGAGACATCTGTGGCAGGAGACACTGAAGTTTTAGCAGGGTAGGCATGACCATAGTAGCTAATTATTTGTCGAGTCCCAATCGAACATCACATATCGGAGCCCTGTGCAAGCAGACATTTTCCTGCTAGGCATCGTCACTGCTGTCTATGTGCTGCAATGGTAGGTGAGGGGTTGCCAGCCGCTACATCTGCTGTTCTTTAAGCTGCTGATGTTCTGAAAAAGGGGGCAGGGTGCTGGACCCATTTATGGTGTGAGCGGCATTCAGATTTCAAACTATTTTATGCAGCTTTATATGTATTATTTTCATCTTGTAATGTTAATTATTGTATTATGTATGTATCTTATCTAGATGTAACCACATCTGTTATTTCCTCTGAACACTTACTCATTAACCAAATGTGATAAACCAAGATTTTATTGTTATAATAGGATTAGCAGAATCATGTACGACTAACATATATACAGACAGAACATGTTTGCTCCCTTGTAGGAGTAAAAAACTACAAGTAAATGGTCGCCGTAATTCAAGTGTGTGTTCTACAGTAATACTATAGCCTAATGATTTTGTAATGTTGAATGTTGCATTTATGTCTATGTCTATTGTATATAGTTGTGTCACAGATGGAGGACTAGTTTGGATCGTGTGGTGCACAGGAATTACTTTAGGACCAGACGAGTTAGGGTTAAAGCGAGCTGGTTTTATTATAGACGGGTTCATAAAGGAAATCAAATCTTCTTATTCAAATAATGGCTTGACATAAGGCAAATAAGAAAAAGTCCCAATACTGTCTCTGAGCAAAGTCTTTGGAGAATAATAATAAGTGATACAAGAATTATTGTACTCACGAAAGAGCCGGGAATACTGAGGAAGAGTTAACACACTGGAAGAAATGAACGATGGAGCCGGAGTTTATGGAGAGGACTGTGACTGGATGACTTTAAGGAGCTGTAAATCCCGGAAGACGGTGCAACAGAAGCCGGCAGGGTCCACAATAGGCAAGAGCCCCACGGGTAATCTCCACGAGATCCACAGGTGATGCCCTGGAAGGCAGCGAGAGGTCAGGGATCCTGGAGTCAGTAAACAGGGAGGACTGAAGAGTAGGCTGCAGAAGACAGGAGTAAGCCAGGAGTCTCCAACTGCACAAGGCTAGGAAACCTTTGCACTGACACCAGTTCACCAAGACAGATCCCCTAAATACATAGTGGGCGGCTGTCATTGGTTAATTAGGGCAGAGAAGGAGGAAACCTTTAACCTGGCGTCCAATCTGCATTTTGCCCACATCCAAGATGGCGGCGCCGGCCACCCGGTGCCGCCCCAGTCTGTACTCCCCTAGCACTCACAGGAAACCGCCCCTGTAAGCCACACTTCCCAACAGGCCTGGAACCAGCAAGAGACCCACTCCGGAGGCCCAGAACGGACAGGCGGCGGCGGGCACGGAGGGATGAGTATCGAACCCGCCGTGTGCCGCTGCGGCCGACCGTGACAGTACCCCCCCTTTTCGGGTGCCAGCAAGGTACCTTCGAGTCTTGAGAGGATTCTTCCGGAGGAACTGTCTGACCAGGCTTGGAGCATGTAGATCGATGGAGTCAACCCAGGAATTCTCCTCTGGACCATATCCGGACCATTCCACTAGATACTGTAAATGACCTCGATGACTGCGACAGTCCAGAACCTTTTTTACCTCAAACTCCGCATCTTTCTCAGTAGAGACTGGGGGTGTCTTGGGTGGTTTAGGATAGTAGGGATTCAGTCGTAGAGGCTTTAAAAGATAAACATGAAAAGAGTTGGAGATCTTCATAGAAGATGGTAATTTCAGTTTATATGCTACAGGATTGATGACTCGGATAATCGGGAAGGGACCAATGAAGCGCGGGGCCAGTTTCATGGAAGGTAATCGAAGCCGGAGGTTACGGGAGAACAACCAGACTAGATCTCCGACCTTTAAGCGAGGAGCTGCTTTCCTTCTCTTATCAGCAAACTTTTTATAGCGGATAGAGGCCTTTCGAAGGGACTGATGAACGCCAGACCAGATCTTTGAAGACTGATGTAGGAAGGAGTCTGCAGCTGGAACTTCTACTGCAGGGAGACTTGCGAACTCCGGAGCACGAGGATGTTGACCAAAGACAGTAAAGAAGGGGGTGATTCCAGTAGAGGAATGGTAAGAGTCATTGTGAGCAAATTCTGCCCATGGGAGCAGGTCTACCCAATCATCTTGTGCAGAAGAGATGTACAAGCGGAGGAAGGCCTCCAAGTCTTGATTGACTCGTTCAGTCTGTCCATTGGTTTGTGGGTGGTAGGCAGAAGAAAACTTTAATTTGATTTGTAGGGAACAACACAAGGACCTCCAGAATTTGGCGATGAATTGCACTCCTCGGTCTGATACTATCTCTGTAGGAAGACCATGTAACTTGAAGATGTGAAGAATAAAAAGTTGGGCCAATACTGGGGCCGATGGAAGCGACTTTAGAGGAATGAAGTGGGCCATTTTCGAAAAGCGATCGACCACCACCCATATCACTGTATGTCCCTTGGAAGGTGGCAGCTCTGAAATGAAATCCATGGACAGATGTGTCCAAGGACGTCTCGGAATGGGTAGTGGGTGCAGAGGACCTGTTGGAGCTGTTCTGGATGTTTTATGCTGTGCACACTGAGGACAAGAGGAGATGTAATTGCAGACGTCTACTCGCATGGATGGCCACCAGTAGGAACGCTGAAGAAAAGAAAGTGTCTTTTGAGTACCTGGATGACCTCGGAGGCGTATAGAGTGAGCCCATGTCAGGATCTTCTCTAGCAATTCTGCAGGAACGAAAGTCTTTCCCGGAGGTGGAACTGCATACAAAGTCAAAGGTGCAGGTGCACAAATTAAACTCCCAAACTTGACATTGGGAGTTTAATTTGTGCACCTGCACCTTTGACTTTGTATGCAGTTCTACTGAAAGGTCTCCGCAGGGTCGCACCTCTCAATTGGTGTGCACCCCAGGACCCCACCCCTGTATTTCCCGGAGGTGGTATGGGGGTGACATTGGTTTGGGCGAAGACGGTTGGGTCTAGTATTGCCTGACACCGAGGGGAATCTGCTGTAGAGGAATCGAATGATCGGGACAGCGCATCTGCCTTCTGGTTTTGAGCACCGGGGCGATAAATGATTTGAAAATTGAAGCGCTCAAAAAACATGGACCAGCGAGCCTGTCGGGAGGTAAGACACTGTACATTACGTAAAAAAGAGAGATTTTTATGATCAGAATATACTGTGACTCAAAGTTACCGCCATTCCTCAAAGGCCAGTTTAATAGCTAAAAGTTCTTGCTCTCCAATTGGGTAGTTTCTTTCTGCTGGAAGGAATTTTTTAGAGAAGTATGCACATGGAGAAAGTTCCTGTCTCCCCGCTCTGGGAAAGAATAGCTCCAACTCCATCAGCGGAAGCATCAACTTCTAAAAAAAAAGGCTTGGTGATATCTGGTTGAAGAAGAATGGGTGCGGTGATGAATGCATGCTTTAGAAGTTGAAAAGACTGAACTGCGGCTGGAGGCCAGTGAGCGGGATCTGCACCTTTCCGAGTGAGAGCTGTGAGAGGAGCGGCAATGGAGGAGAAGTCCCGAATGAAGCGACGACAATAATTGGAGAAGCCTAAAAATCGTTGAATTCCCTTCAGGGTGGTTGGCATGGTCCAGTCTTGGACGGCTTTGACTTTGATGGGATCCATCTCGATGCCTGTGCTAGAAAGAATATGGCCTAAAAAAGGGATTGTAGACACCTCGAAAACACATTTTTCAAGCTTGCAAAAAAGATGATTTTTTCGAAGTCGAGAGAGGACTTCCTTGACCGTCTGTTGGTGAGAAGAAAGATCAGAAGAAAAAATGAGGATGTCGTCGAGGTAGACTACAAGTGAATGATACAGCATGTCCCGGAATATGTCATTGACAAACTGTTGGAAGACAGCGGGCGCATTGCATAACCCGAAGGGCATCACCAGGTATTCATAATGCCCGTCACGGGTATTGAAGGCTGTCTTCCATTCATCCCCCGAACGGATCCAGATGAGGTTGTAGGCCCCACGTAGGTCCAGTTTGGTGAAGACTACTGCCCCCTTGACTTTGTCGAACAGCTCAGTGATAAGAGGAAGGGGGTAGCGATTTTTAAACGTGATGTCATTCAACCCACGGTAGTCGATGCAGGGCCGTAAGGAGCCATCTTTTTTTTTTTACAAAAAAGAACCCCGCACCGGCAGGAGAGGTGGAGGGACGAATGAAGCCTTTTTGTAGGTTCTCTCGGATATATGTAGACATCGCTTTAGTCTCTGGAATGGATAAGGGGTAGGTACGGCCCCTGGGAGGAGTCTTCCCAGGAATTAGTTCGATGGGGCAGTCCCAACTGCGATGAGGGGGGAGAGCGTCCGCGCCTCCCTTACTAAAGACATCTCTGAAAGACGAATACTGTGGAGGCAACGAAGCGATGGGGTCATCTGACCGGGTCTGGTGGAGTGGCAGAACTTGAGGAAGGCAGGAGGCAAAACAATTGGTACCCCAGCACTCGATCTCCATGGTACCCCAGTGGATACGTGGATTATGCTTGATTAGCCATGGCATTCCTAATACAAGGACATGGGAAGATTTTGGAATAACGAGAAATTCTGTAGTCTCTTTATGAAGAAGTCCTATTTGAAGGGATAGCGGACCCGTTTGGTGGGTAATCTGTCCCTGGGGAATCCGGCTGCCGTCAACTGCTGTTAAGAATAATGGTTGTTCCAAGGGAAAAACTGGAAGAGAAAACTGAGCAATAAATTTGGCCGAAAGGAAGTTGCCCGCAGCCCCAGAGTCAAGTAGTGCCTTTACAGGAACCGTGCCTTCAGGAAGTGTGAGCTGAATGAGGATTATGGACTCTGATGTAGTAGGAGAGGTACTTAATACTCCCAACCTGGCCTCTCCTTTGCCGATTAGGACAGATCGTTTCCCGGCCGCCGAGGGCAGGAAGAGATTAAGTGAGCCGGAGACCCACAATACAGACACAGGTTCTCCTTTCTTCGGCGAGCTCTCTCTTCAGGAGATAGTCGGAACCGGTTTACTTGCATGGGCTCCTCTGGCGGAAGACCAGGAGACAAGGTTGGTTTTGGTGCTGGTGTACTGGAGGAGGGACGAAATCGGTACTTGTTTCCTAGCACGGCCACACCGATTCTAATCTTGTGCATCGCAGGATAAAAAAAACGGTCGGTCGCATCGCATGCGTGCTAAAAAATCGTATGCGATGGACCCGACGCGATGCCCCCGATTTCCCATAGGGAACAATGTTAAATGCCTCAATTTAGCAGGGAACAATGTTAAATGGTCCATAAACCCCCCAAAACACCCCTGAACCTAAAAATGTCCCCCCAAAAGTACTATACGCCACCCCGCCATCAACGTGAACCCGAAGCGTGGCGAGCGCAGCAAACCCGCGAGGGGCGGCGGTACGCGTCCTCCGACCTTTTCATGCCCTACTATCCACTAGGGCGTGGAGTGAGAATAGAATAGTGTGGCGAGCGCAGCGAGCCCGAAGCGTGGCGAGCGCAGCGAGCCCCGCGGATACCTGTGAAGGCCGCGAAGGGACGCGTTTACCTGTGAAGGTATTCGCGTGCGCTCGCCACGCTTCGGGCTCGGTGGCTCGCTGCGCTCGCCACACTATTCTATTCTCACTCCACGCCCTAGTGGATAGTAGGGCATGAAAAGGTCGGAGGACGCGTACCGCTGCGCTCGCCACGCTTCGGGTTCGCGTTGATCGCAGGGTGGCGTCAACTACTTTTGGGGGGACATTTCACTGGTCAGTGTGTTTTTTGGGGGTTTCTGGCCCATTTACCATTGTTCCCTATGCTGATTTTGTTAAATTCATCCATTTAACATTGTTTCCTATGGGAAATCGGGTCATCGCAGGTAAATTGAGGCATTTAACATTGTTCCCTATGGGGAAATCGGGGGCATCGCGTCTGGACCATTTGACCATTTTTAAGTGCACACGACGCGACCGACCCGATTTTTCACTGTTTTCAATGCATTTCAATGGAAAAATCGGGGGCATCGCGTCGGTCGCGTCGCAGGGCACTAAAATTACCCCCAATGGACAAGATATGTGGCCGTGCTAGGAAACAAGTACCACAAAATCTGAGGCGATCTGATCGACTTCTCTCCATCTGCCGTTCTTGGAGCCGTAGATCTACCTTATTGCAGAGGGATATCAGCTCATCCAAGGTGGTGGGAGTATCACGGGTAGTGAGCTTGTCCTTCAGTCGACCAGACAGGCCGTTCCAGAAGGCTGATAGGAGCGCCTCTTCATTCCAGCTTAGCTCAGAGGCCAGAGTCAGAAATTGTATTACATACTGACTTACGGGACGGTTACCCTGGCGCACCCTCAGGATTTCGGATGCTGCTGACGATACTCTCCCAGGCTCATCAAAGATTCGGCGAAATGTGGAGATGAATCCTGAGTAGTCGGATAACAATGGGTCGGATCTCTCCCATAAAGGTGACACCCAATCTAGGGCTGGTCCGGTCAGAAGGGAAACAATGTAGGCGACTTGTGATTTGGGTGTGGGGAAGCTGGAGGACTGAAGGGTGAAGTGGACGTCGCACTGGTTAAGGAATCCTCTGCAGGCCTTTGGTGACCCATCAAACTTATTAGGTGTGGGCAGATGAAGATGACTTGACGTGCTCACAGGCGGAGGCCCGGCCACGGAAGAGGCAGGAGCGGCTGCTGTGGATGCAGCTGGAGAGACAGGTGCTGCCGGCTGGGGGGGTGTAAGGGTCTGCAGGAATTGAGTCACCTGCCGTTGAGAAGACTCTAATTGTTCCAGACGTCCTACGATCCTTTGAAGAAGGTCTGCTGGTAACCCCTGGCCACCACTCGATTCCATTGGGTCAGTGCAAACTGTCACAGATGGAGGACTAGTTTGGATCGTGTGGTGCACAGGAATTACTTTAGGACCAGACGAGTTAGGGTTAAAGCGAGCTGGTTTTATTATAGATGGGTTCATAAAGGAAATCAAATCTTCTTATTCAAATAATGGCTTGACATAAGGCAAATAAGAAAAAGTCCCAATACTGTCACTGAGCAAAGTCTTTGGAGAATAATAATAAATACAATAATTCTTGTATCACTCACGAAAGAGCCGGGAATACTGAGGAAGAGTTAACACACTGGAAGAAATGAACGATGGAGCCGGAGTTTATGGAGAGGACTGTGACTGGATGACTTTAAGGAGCTGTAAATCCCGGAAGACGGTGCAACAGAAGCCGGCAGGGTCCACAGTAGGCAAGAGCCCCACGGGTAATCTCCACGAGATCCACAGGTGATGCCCTGGAAGGCAGCGAGAGGTCAGGGATCCTGGAGTCAGTAAACAGGGAGGACTGAAGAGTAGGCTGCAGAAGACAGGAGTAAGCCAGGAGTCTCCAACTGCACAAGGCTAGGAAACCTTTGCACTGACACCAGTTCACCAAGACAGATCCCCTAAATACATAGTGGGCGGCTGTCATTGGTTAATTAGGGCAGAGAAGGAGGAAACCTTTAACCTGGCGTCCAATCTGCATTTTGCCCACATCCAAGATGGCGGCGCCGGCCACCCGGTGCCGCCCCAGTCTGAACTCCCCTAGCACTCACAGGAAACCGCCCCTGTAAGCCACACTTCCCAACAGGCCTGGAACCAGCAAGAGACCCACTCCGGAGGCCCAGAACGGACAGGTGGCGGCGGGCACGGAGGGATAAGTATCGAACCCGCCGTGTGCCGCTGCGGCCGACCGTGACAAGTTGTAAACAGATCTGACATTTCTTTTGAACACTCATTAACCGATCCAATATAATAAAAGTTCTGATAGTGACAACAGGTTTAACAGAAGGTGGATCCCTTAAAGGATTCAAAATCTACAAGAAAACAGCTACATAAATATATCTGTCTAAGAGTAATAGAGAGAAATATAGGCTTTTGAGTTGAAGCTCATACAATTGTTTGTGCGATATGGTAATACTATCACCTAATGAGTAGCTGAGAATTGAGCATGTTTAATTGGACATGCTATTAGACATACTATCAGTGCCTGTAGTAAGAATATCAACTGATGAAGTCACCTATGACTAAAGTGGTTTGGGGCTGAGACAACAGACGCTAACACAGTGACATCAAGGAGCCCCAGACTGAGGTTTGGAACACCAAATGTGGACGCCAGCAGTGCTGTTTAGCCTCAGTATACACTGATGTGTCCGGAACAATTATCTATTTGTGATATTATTGACAGTATCACATATCCTTATGGGACTTTTGTTTGAAGTTTTACTTGTGATTGATTTTTAAACCTAAATCATTGTGCACCACCACTTTTTCTTCCAACATTGATTTTTCATATTAAATAAAAAAGAAACAAGAAAGGAAATATTAACACAGTTTCTACACATTAGGTATATCCACAGTTCCTTGGCCATATTGAATTCAGCCATCTTGGATGCAACTCTCGGGAAGGTAGTAATTTGACATATCAAACAAATGCAGAATTTTATAAGAAAACAATGTTCGTTGTTTTAACGTATTTTTATTCATAGTGCAGTTGACAAACTTCTTGCCAAATTTATTAATGAAAACAGACCAGTTGAAGATAAACCAAAAGTTGCTACAAATAAAGCAACAACTGCTGTGCTGGCTCAATTTTGATGCTTGAAATCATTTGCAATAGCACCTGTGCTTTGTTCTTGTGGATCTGTACCCAGAATCCAAAAATTGCAGCTCTCTGTCTCTTCTCGTATCCAGTGGACGATGGATGTGGTGTTTCAGTTGCTGACACATCCAGCCAGATATTATCAGTGATACCTTCTAGGAACAAGGGAGTCTTGCACTAGAAAAAGGAGTTACAGTAATTTTGGGGCCACAGCAGCCAATACTATACATATTTTCCCATTTACTGTAAGGGAAGGAAAGCTCAATCATATTCCTCTGTAGCTCAATGAATGAAAAGAACCTTCTCCTAAGAACCTTCATTCTATTTGAAATAAAGACTAATGTAATCTCACTCCAAGAGTCCACAAAGTCAACACAGCCGTTGGATAATTTTACCAATCACAAAAAATTGCAATATATTCCCCGTAGAGAGAAACTAGTAGAACAACTAGGAGAGGTGGAACCTAGTTGAGCAACTGCAGTCTATAAATTCCTGTTTGGGCACTCAGCATGAAAATGTCCAGGTTTGCAACATTTAAACATGTTAACTAAGATAACCTTGGGTTTGCAGGTGTAACAGGTATTTCCATCAGGAACAATGGGTTACCAGATAAACCATTTTTTTTCTAGGCACAAAGCCAGGCGATTTGGCCATTTGCACACAAACCCAAATCTCTCTACTAGCATTGCAGGCTCTTCAAGTGTTTGGGGTCGGCTTCCATCACTCACT
Source organism: Crinia signifera (assembly GCF_055691185.1). NCBI lineage: Eukaryota > Metazoa > Chordata > Amphibia > Anura > Myobatrachidae > Crinia > Crinia signifera. Next base: position 188,341,084 of record NC_139219.1, read on the forward strand.
TTGCAGACCCGGGTCTAAGATAGAGGCAAAGCATCTCCACCATTTGATGGGTCTAGTTTTCTCCAGAAAAGACGTCAACTGACGTCAGACGAAAAATCTGGGCTTGCTCAGATGCCAGGAGTGAGATACTGTAGGTCTATAGCTGTTTTCCATGGTTCATCCTGGACCCCTTAGTTGCCTTATTCTTAGAGCTTGGTATAGTTGTAATTTTACAGTTGGATACATCAAACTACCCTTTAACATCTGAATCTGCATATATTATAGTGATTGGGATGAGCAGCAGTAAAAAAGGTCTCAAAAGTCTAATTTGCCATACTTGATGTACGTAATACTCTTAGAAAATTACAATTTCATTCAAAATATTATTTCTACTACAGATGTAGCGGGATTCATCTTTGCAGGGGATGGCGATGGCAGGGGCACGAGGTGCGCGCGCGTCCCCTTCCGATGGTGCTGCCCTCGGTCGCCCGGTGCCCACACCGGGCGACCGCACCCCCCTGGGTCCCCCCAGCCCCCCTCGAGCAGGAGGCGGACAGTATTGCGTCCGCCTCGCCGCTCGGCTGCCCGGATACATGGCGGCTCAGTCAGATGGAGCCGCCATGCTGCTGGCGATTCGCCAGCAAGAATAAGGCCCGCTCCATCTGTATGCCAAGATTAAGTTTATGCTCAGGCTGGACCAGGAGAAGCAGCTGATATTTATTTATATTGCAAACATTTATTGTATATGGTGCACATTTAATATGGCATACTGCAGCACTTTTTAATTGTGTGCAAGCTTCTCATTAATTTATATTTTGGTTTAACCCTTTGAGTGCCAATGCTGCTGTGAGAGATGTGCAAAATATCTGCTAAAAATGCCGGGGTCGAAGTAGAGCAATATGAATCACTTTAGTTATTGCCGGCAAATGATCTGAAGTCAATTAATTGAAGTTTAGTCAAACATTGCAGCAAAAAAAGAAGAGTCGCTGTGAGCGACGCTGCCATTTTTAGCATATATTTTGCACATCTCTCACAGCAAAGATGGCACCCAAAGGGTTAATAAATATAGTTTTAACCAGTATTTTATAATAAAACTATAGTTATTTAACAGACTTATTTGCTACGGTTTCTCATTATAGTCTCTGAGATCAGATACATTTTAAATTAGGATGACATGAGGAACATTAGCACTGTTCTAATCTTCTCTTCTCCATCAACATTAGCAGCTGCAGAAAAATGTGTGTTTTAGAGATCTTGAATTCTCCATAAGGCACTTTCAGATTGCATTCATTTTTGCATCTGTAGTTCTCAGTTTCAGAAATGGAAGCTTAGTAAAAATTAAATGAAGAACTTTAATATGTATTTATTTCACTTGACAAAAAAAGGTAATTAGACAAACAGCTCTTAAACTAAAACTTAAGTGTTTATTAGTCTCACTGGCTCCAAAGTGTAACAACTTTGAAGTATTTAAAGCCTTTTGGATTGATTAAAATGGCAGTTGAGGGTAATACATTTTTAATGTTACCTAATTGCTACAGCCTGAAACCCTGACACTGGACAAGCTGCACAACTTGCCTAAGGGAGTACTGCTATTCCAAGCTGCAATGAATAGAAACAGACACATTCCATTTGGCCCAATCAAATCCATTTATGTTATCAAGCAGACGTAAGTTACAGACTAGAAGACTTGTCATACACTATATTCATTCGCTGCAGGAAAAAAAATAATTTGCACAAGTTTGTCCCAGCATTTAAAAGGTACTATAAAACCAATGACAAAACTATGATGTCACCATAATTCTAAAATGTTCAATGGCAAAAAAATTATTTAACCCCTTCCTGACAGAGCCAGTTTTTGCGTTCCTGACAGAGCCCTTTTTTTCAAATCTGACATGTATCACTTAAGTGGGGATAACTTTTTTTTGCTTTTACTTATCCCAGTGATTTTGAGATTGTTTTTTCGTGACACATTGTACTTCAAATTAGTGGTAAATTTGGGTCGATACAGTCTGTGTTTTTTTGTGAAAAATACCAAAATGTCGTAAAAAAATGGAAAATTTAGCAATTTGCAAAATGTTAAATTTTCTGCTTGTGAGACAAATAATCATACCACTCAAAATAGTTAATAACTAACATAGACCATATGTCTACTTTATGTTTCCATCATTATTTCAACTTCCTTTTCATTTTTTTGGACACTAGGAGGCTTACAATATGAATAGCAAATTCTCAAATTTTCAAGAAAATTTCAAACACTGATTTTTTTAGGGACCAGTTCAGTTCTGATGTGACTTTGAGGGACTTGTATGTGAGACACCCCCATAAATGATACCATTTCAAAAACTGCACCCCTCACAGTATTCAAAACAGCATTTTGGAAGTTTGTTAACCCTTTAGGTGTTTCACAGGAATTAAAACAAAGTGTAGGTGAAATTTCAAAATTTCATTTTTTTTGCAGATTTGCAATTTTAATACATTTTTCTAAGGAACACAGTACATTTTACTAGAGAAATGTGACTAAAAATTGATTCCCCCAATTCTTTTGTTTTCATAAATATCCTATATGTGGCCCTAGTGTGCACGTTGACCAAACCACAGGCTTCATAATAGAAGGAGCACCTACTTGATTTTGGAGCCTCCTTTTTATGAGATTATTTTTTAGGCACCATGTAGGTTTCTAGGCACCATAAGATGCTAAAATTTAGGAACCCCCCCCCCACAAGTGACCCCATTTTGCAAACTACACCCCTCAGGGAATTCATCTAGGGCAGTGGTTCCCAACCTGGGGTACTAGTACCCCTGGGGGTACTCTGCAGACCAGTTGGGGGTACTTGAAAATAATATTGGTAATGGCGGACGATGAAAAGGTCTTTTGATGGCTGAAGAAGACCCATTGCCATGGAGACAAACCATGTTGTGTCATATGCCTGACCAGCAATCCACTGGGAGCTTCCCATGCTGCCCTCAGACATCAGCAGTCATCTGCCCAGCACTGATAAAGGCGGAGGAAGCAGCGGCATTAATCCTACCAGTGTTAGCGGGAATCCTGGAGATAATACACAACCTGTGTCTAGACACAGAAGGGCATGATTCCTGGCTGTATACTACTCCTCCGCTCCTCCTTAATATAAGGACATGCATAGGATCCGCATACCGATAAGTACTGTCCATATTTCAAAATGAGAGGAGGGGGTACTTATCACTGAAAAGCCTAATCAAGGGGTACGGGAGAGAAAAAAGGTTGGGAACCACTGATCTAGGGGTATAGTGTACATTTCAAACCCCCAGGGGTTTCACCAATTGTGGTACAACTGGGCAGTGAAAATAAAAAAATTACATTTTTTACACAAAAATGCAGTTCTGGCTCAAAATTTTTCATTTTCAGAAGGTATGAAGGAGAAAAAGCACCCCAAAATCTGTGCCCCAATTTCTCCCGAGTACGGCAATGCCTCACATGTGACCAAAAAATACCATTTGGGTGCATGGCAGGACTCAGAAGGGAAGGAGTGATTTTTGGATTTTGCAGCTCAGATTCTGGTGGAATGTTGGTGGGTGCTATGTTGCATTAGCAAGACCCCCCAAGCACCAATACAGTGGAACCCCCCACAAGTGACCCTATTTTGCAAAATACACCCCTCAGGGAATTCATCTAGGGGTATAGTGTACATTTCAAACCCCCAGGGGTTTCACCAATTTTGATACAAATGGGCAGTGAAAATGAAAAATTACATTTTTTTACACAAAAATGCAGTTCTGGCTCAAAATTTTTCATTTTCATAAGGTATGAAGGAGAAAAAGCACCCCAAAATCTGTGCCCCAATTTCTCCCGAGTATGGCAATGCCTCATATGTGACCAAAAAATACCAGTTGGGTGCATGGCAGGACTCAGAAGGGAAGGAGTGATTTTTTGTGGTGGAATGTTGGTGGGTGCTATGTCGCATTAGCAAGACCCCCCAAAGCACCAATACAGTGGAACCCCCCCACAAGTGACCCCATTTTGCAAACTACACCCCTCAGGGAATTCATCTAGGGGTATAGTGTACATTTCAAACCCCCAGGGGTTTCACCAATTTTGATACAACTGGGCAGTGAAAATGAAAAATTACATTTTTTTACACAAAAATGCAGTTCTGGCTCAAAATTTTTCATTTTCAGAAGGTATGAAGGAGAAAAAGCACCCCAAAATCTGTGCCCCAATTTCTCCCGAGTACGGCAATGCCTCACATGTGACCAAAAAATACCATTTGGGTGCATGGCAGGACTCAGAAAGGAAGGAGTGATTTTTTGATTTTGCAGCTCAGATTCTGGTGGAATGTTGGTGGGTGCTCTATGTCGCATTAGCAAGACCCCCCCAAGCACCAATACAGTGGAACCCCCCCCACAAGTGACCCCATTTTGCAAACTACACCCCTCAGGGAATTAATCTAGGGGTATAATGTACATTTCAAACCCCCAGGGGTTTCACCAATTTTGATACAACTGGGCAGTGAAAATGAAAAATTACATTTTTTTACACAAAAATGCTGTTCTGGCTCAAAATTTTTCATTTTCAGAAGGTATAAAGGAGAAAAAGCACCCCAAAATCTGTGCCCCAATTTCTCCCGAGTATGGCAATGCCTCATATGTGACCAAAAAATACCAGTTGGGTGCATGGCAGGACTCAGAAGGGAAGGAGTGATTTTTGGTGGTGGAATGTTGGTGGGTGCTATGTCGCATTAGCAAGACCCCCAAAGCACCAATACAGTGGAACCCCCCCACAAGTGACCCCATTTTGCAAACTACACCCCTCAGGGAATTCATCTAGGGGTATAGTGTACATTTCAAACCCCCAGGGGTTTCACCAATTTTGATACAACTGGGCAGTGAAAATGAAAAATTACATTTTTTTTACACAAAAATGCAGTTCTGGCTCAAAATTTTTCATTTTCAGAAGGTATGAAGGAGAAACAGCACCCCAAAATCTGTGCCCCAATTTCTCCCGAGTACGGCAATGCCTCATGTGTGACCAAAAAGTGGCAGGACTCAGAAGGGAAGGAGTGATATTTGGATTTTGCAGCACAAATTCTGGTGGAATGTTGGTGGGTGCTATGTCGCATTAGCAAGACCCCCAAAGCACCAATACAGTGGAACCCCCCCACAAGTGACCCCATTTTGCAAACTACACCCCTCAGGGAATTCATCTAGGGGTATAGTGTACATTTCAAACCCCCAGGGGTTTCACCAATTGTGGTACAACTGGGCAGTGAAAATGAAAAATTACATTTTTTTACACAAAAATGCAGTTCTGGCTCAAATTTTTCATTTTCAGAAGGTATGAAGGAGAAAAAGCACCCCAAAATCTGTGCCCCAATTTCTCCCGAGTACGGCAATGCCTCACATGTGACCAAAAAATACCAGTTGGGTGCATGGCAGGACTCAGAAGGGAAGGAGTGATTTTTGGATTTTGCAGCACAGATTCTGGTGAAATGAATGGTGGGTGCTATGTGGCATTAGCAAGACACCCGAAGCACAGTGAAATTATGAACCTAATTATCCATAGATGTGTGGTATAATTTAAAACACTCCTTTATACATAGGCCGGGTTTGTCGGGGCAAGTGTCACACTGGAAAATAGTTTGCTTTCTTATTCCCTTTTTATAGCAAACTTTGCACCTTTTTTGTGTCCTGCCCTTTTTTCCAGTGGAGGGGATTTCATCAGGAAAATGCTGCCCTGGTACAATACGGGGGCCAGTACTAGAAGTACTGGGGCCCTCTGCCTGCTGGTTCCCAAATATTAGGCCCTTTATGACTTCCTCTTGAAAGTGCATAAATGTCCCCCTCTGGCCGGTAGAACGGAATAGCACGTAAGCGTTATACAGTGCCATCTGGATGATATACACGGCCAGCTTCTTGTACCAGATTTTTGTTTTCCGCAGGGCACTGTACGGCTTCAGTACCTGATCTGAAAGATCCACTCCGCCCATGTACCTATTGTAATCCAGGATACAATTAGGTTTTGAGGTGTGGGTACTGGTACCTCGTACAGGGACGGAGGTGGTACTGTCTCCGTGAATTGTTGTCAGTATAAGGACATCCCTCTTGTCCTTATATTTGACCAACAACATATTTTCGGTGCATATTCCCCTGCTTTCACCCCTTCTCATTACTTGGGCAATGTGCGTTTTTGGGAGGCCTCTTTGGTTCTTGCGCACAGTACCGCAAGCTGCTGTACCTCTTGAACCAAGGGCCTTAAACAGGGGGATGCTAGTGTAAAAGTTATCCACATAGAGGTGATAACCTTTATCCAGGAAGGGGTGCACTAAATCCCAGACAATTTTTCCACTAACACCTACGAGGGAGGGGGGGGCATTCTGGCGGTTCAATTCTTGAATCCTTCCCTTCATATACCCTAAACCTGTGAGTGTACCCTGAGGTGCTTTCACACAGCTTATACATTTTTATGCCATACCTTGCCCTCTTACTGGGAAGGTACTGGCGGAATTTAACCCTTCCTTTAAAATGTATAAGGGACTCGTCTATGCAAATGAATTTATCTGGGATGTACATCTCTTCAAATTTGGCACTGAAATGATCAATGACCGGCCTGACTTTGAATAGCCGGTCAAAGGTGGGATCATCTCTGGGTGGGCACTGTGCATTATCGTTGTAATGCAAAAATTTAAGGATCGTCTCAAATCGAGCCCGGGGCATGGCCATACGGTAAAATGGGGTGCTGTACAGAACATCTGTACTCCAATATTGCCTAATTTCTGGCTTTTTTACTATGCCCATATGAAACACCAGACCCCAAAACGTCATCATCTCTACTGCATCTACAGGGGTCCACCTAGCAAATGATGACGTGGGGTTTTGAGCAATAAACTGCTGGGCATATAAATTAGTTTGGTCCACCATTAAATTTATAAAATCATCAGAGAAAAATAATTTGAAAAAGTCAATTTCTCTAAAACCTGTGGAATCAAATTGGATTCCTGGCATGGCCAAAAACTCAGGAACCTGGGGCTCAAAATTGTCTGGTGTTGGGGTCCATACGTGATCAATTATTGAGGGGGGGGGGTCTCAGCTGCTCTACGGGGGCATCTTTGAGGGGGTCCCTCATCACCAGAGGAGGAAGAGGAGCTTAAGACGAATCCTTCAAATTCCCCGCTTGCCTCACTGGCTGTGTCAGAGTCAGAGGCAAGCATGGCATATGCCTCCTCCGCTGAATACATTCTTCTGTATGACTGGGATGACATTTGGGATGACATTTGGGATGCCATTTTTATTTTTGTGTTACTGGTAGTGAAATGTTTCAACACGTGTATAGTGTAGGGGGGGGGTACAAACTTTATTTCAACCCGGGGGGTATGTAGTGTGTAGTGTGTATGTAGTGCAGAAAAAATACTTTATACAAAAAAAAAAAATTGAAGGGGTTTAAAAAAAAAAAAAAAGGTCCTGCGCCAAAAATTGAGCACAGATGTTGGTCAGTAACGTCCGTCACTGAACAGCGCTCAAAGGCAACAGGAATTTGATCAAAAAAAAAAAAAAATCGATCAACCCTGTGCCGAAAAAGATGATCAGTGATGTACGTCACTGATCAGCGCACAGTGGCCACAGGACACCCACAAAATCACAGTGTGTGTAAAAAAAAAATTAAAAAAAGACCCCACAGCACCCACAAAAAAAAAAAAGGTGATCAGTGATGCGACACTGATTACCAGTGAGGGGCAGCAGGTGCACAACCTTTGGTGCAACTGACAGTGCAACTGGCAGCAACTGACAGGTATATATATATATAAAAAAAAAAAAAAACTCAGCACCCCCAAAAAGTTGCTGATCACCTCAGATATAGTGATCAGCACAAAAGGCGGGAGCAGCAGACACAAAATTTAGCACTCTCTATCACTCTCTGTCACTATCTCTCTCTATCTCTCACTATCTATCACTCTATGACACTGCAGCAGCAGCAGCACTGACAGTTATATATAGGAAAAATAACCCCTGCACCCCCAAAAAGTTGCTGGGGGTGCACAAAAGGGGGGCAGCAGACACAAAATATAGCAGTCTCTATCACTCTCTGTCACTATTTCTCTCTATCTCTCTATCTCTCACTATCTATCACTCTATGACACTGCAGCAGCAGCACTGACAGGTATATATATATATATAAAAAAAAACCTGCGCCCCCAAAAAGTTGCTGATCAGTTAATTTATACTGATCAGCACAAAAGGGGGGCAGCAGTCAGTTATATAAAAAATATATAGCACAATCTGTCACTATCTCTCTATCTCTCTCTCTCTATCTATAACTATATCACACTGCAGCAGCACAAAATATAGCACTCTCTGACACTATCTCTCTCTATCTATCTCTCTCTATCTAACGCTATTACACTGCAGCAGCACAAGTTCACAACACAGGAAGTCACAAGTAGTAACAGGATCCAGGAAGCATCCAGCACACTACAAGCAGTGATGAAGCAGTGATCAGGTAAGTATTTTGCTCGGTTCAGGTCAGTAAATGGCGGCAGCTGGGCACGGTGACCGCACTGCACGCAATTCCAGACCGGAATGGCGTCTGCAGTGCAGTCACCGTTAGTTTAAATCCCCCTCCTTGGCTGTGATTGGTCCGTCGGTCCGACGAACCAATCACGGCCTTTGGGGGCGGGCGGGGTGAGGTGGGGTGACACCAGTGTCACCCTTACACCCCGCGGTGATTGGTGCTGTACTTTACAGCACCAATCACCTCCGATCGCGTGTCACCGGCGAACGTTATTCGCCGGTGACACAGAAAACGCTGTGAATGGCTGTTCACACTGAACAGCCAATCACAGCGATCGCCGACGGGGGGGCGGCATCGCCGCCCCCCCTGGGCATGCAGGGACATGTCTGCTGTCAGGGACAGCAGACATGTTGAAACTGTCACCGCGTCTATAGACGCGGTGACAGTTACAAGCCATGACGTACATTTACGCCATGTGTCGGGAAGTACTTCCCGACCATGACGTAAATGTACGTCAAATGTCGGGAAGGGGTTAATGCAATCACTTTTTTTTTCTGTTTACAAGTCCTTGAATAAACATGGACAGGTTTGACAAATTACCTGTTACAGTTTTCTTAACTGACTACTAAACAAAATTCCCCAATGAAAAAACAATTATGAATGTTCTAAATGGTTTTAAAGGAATGCAACGGATGTGAAAGTAAGTGCTTTTCAAGAAGCCACAACACAGTGATTACTAATTCTTCATTTCATTTACCTACATATACTATTACATATTACATATACTATTAGGGAAGTACATATTACTTGGCATAAAGCCTTATCTACTTCTACATAGTAGTGTTAAGGAATAAAGTCATGTGACATGTATGTGCAGAGGCGGTTTGAAGACTAAAAGTGTCCCTGGAAAACTTCTGGAAGTGGCCTCATGTGTGCGGCACCAAATCAACAAGGGGCAGAGCCAGCATAACAGAAGGCGGGATTACTAGCTCACTAAACATAGCGACAGGCTATGCTAAACCTTCAGCAAGCGAAGTGGGGAGTGAGCGGGCACCATGCTGCATTGTGCAGAATGGCCCTCCTGCGATATATAGTAGAAAACACTGTGCTAACCCCAGTTGTCGAAGTGTGAATTGTGCATTGGGTGAATGGAAAAGGGGATGTGGCCACTCAAAAAGGGACGCTCCCTTAAGTTTAGTGTACCACACCATTTTTCCCCTTATACACACTGTGCACCACACAAGTAGGGTCCCTTACTATCCTATCTAGTACTAGTGTCCCTTACACATTATGCCACATGGAATAGGCCAAAATTCACAATGCCACACAGTATGAGCCAAAATTCACATTATGCCACACCACCAAAATTCACATTATGCCACACCGATTGAGCCAAAATTCACATTATGCCAACCAGCATGAGCCAAAATTTCCATGAGGGGTGCCAAAATTAACATTATACCACACGGAATTACACAAAAATGTATGAGCAAAACTTCACACTATGCCGCACATTATGAGCCAAAGTTAACATTATGTCACACAGTATGAGCCAAAGTTCAGGGACAGAGTGTGACAGGCAAAGTGACAGCAGGGACATAGGGTGAGGAAAAGTGACAGCAGGGACATAGGGCCACGAAAAGAGACAGCAGGGACATGGGGATAGAGTGACAGCAGGGACATATGGACCGAGTGACAGCAGGGACATGGAGAGTGACAGAAGGAGACAGCTGCTGACATGACGACACAGACAAACTGACTGCGTCATGCGCTTGTGTCACACACAAAATTTGACACACAGAAATATGCCAACACAATCACATTAACACCTAAATGCTGCCACAGACCCTTACACACAGATGCCGATACACACACTGGCAGATGCTGACACAGACACTGACACATGGATAGATGCCAAAACACGGATATAAGGAGGCGGACATACAGACAGACACCAACAGGCACTTTTACATTTAGAGGACAATCCGTCACTGGGCCGTATTAAATGCGGCCGGCGAGGTGGTTAAATGGCGGGGATCGGCGTAAACAAGCGACCCATGTAGTTTAACCCCCCCCCCCCCCCCGCTGGCCGCTCACCCTATTCTACATTTCTGGGGAACCCTCACTGTCACAGAACATCGAGGATTCCCCCAAACAGCAAGGCTTGTGGCTAATGCAGGGAGCCAGCTGCATTTAGCCGTGAGCCTCGCTGTTTAAGTAGCCGCACAGGACATTTCCCCATCACTACAAAATCCTAGCGAGGTGGAAACGGCGTGTGCAGGGGGGGTCAGTTGCAAAAGTCATGGAGTAAACCCCACTGTGTAGACTTCACTTACAGTATAAAATCTTGATTAATAGTCTAGTGAGTGTGGGGGGGGGGGGGGGCAGTTCAATTTAACTTCAATCCTTGGAAGACTATTTAATAAATGGAGTACTTTGTTTTTGTGCTTGAGCTATTTTTCTAGACCTCCATAACTGGATCAATAGATACTGACATATCACAATATAAAAATATAATTTGAGAAATTTACATTTGCAAATTATTGATTAGATAAGAAAAAGTACCATGCAATGATCTCAATGGCAGCCAAATGCAAATGCTGAGGTGCCATTAAAATTACCATACAAGTAGTAAAAAAACATAACAGGGTGTATCCCCTAATGGTGAAAAAAAACAGTACTCTGCAGACTTGCAAACACAAACACATATATATTTCTAGCTAGCTCTCTAAAAATCACGATTTTCACCAATCCCCCCCCCCCTCCCAAAAAAAAAAAAATATATATAGTGAAAGGAGCGAATAGGATATGGTCCATAAGTGTGTCATATTATAAATTTGTTTTTAAAAGATAAGCATATACAAATACCACTAACATTCTTAAGATCTGATGATATCAATAAGAAGTTACCCTTTAAATACAGAATGTTTAAGAGAGCTTATATTACTTGTACAGACAGCATCATAAAATGACATATGGCACAGTGGGCCAGATGTAACAAGCTTCAAATAGTGATAAAATGGAGAGTGATAAACAGCCAGCTACTACCTGTAATTTTTCAAACACAGCCTGTAGTAAGGCATTTAGGATCTGATTGGCTGATTGTTTATCACTCCCCATTTTAACACTTATTGATGCTGGATACTTCTAGCCCATAAGAGGCATGATGTCGAAGAACATGGCAAATTATACAAATATTTATTCTTGGATATTATAGTGATCTCAGAGCGGGGAAATATGAAAAACTATGACCCCTGTGGGAAGGGAGCTAATGCAGGAGTTTAAAAACTTTAGTCCATCAACAGGATGCATGCAGGTGCCTTCAGGAGCATGTCTTATTGGAGTAGCCAGTGTATTAAAAAGACAATATTCACAACACAATCAGTGTCTAGGATGTCAGGGTGCACTGCCCAAATTTTGCTGTACAATTATTTTAAAAACGTACAATAAATTACAAAAAAACGGATGTTTAAAATCTTACTGTCCACACACAAAAACAACCCAGAAACAATTTTAGCATTTATTAGTGCAGACTCTGAAAGCAGACACCTAAACCTTAATAACTAAATAAGCCCATATCTATTTTTAAACTGCTCTAGAAGTTAGGGTATACATTTCCTTGTGTGTACAGCATTTATGCTCTGCGCTCTGGATCAATTCTACGGTTTGCCTATTTATTGTGGGTAATACAGGGGATATTTACTGTACTGTACGATGCATGTGTGATGCAAGTTTAGGAGTCATACCTACAAAGTTCAGCATAAATGTTTTTTTTTTTTTTTCCTACTGGATCATTTAGATATTTTTGTATAAAACTTTTCTCACAGTATTTGAGTCTGTATTTTGTCTGTTAGGTATTAATATACAGCATATGAATATGTTTCCTGTTTAACTGTTAAAGACTAGAATATAAAATAAAAAAATCTTTACTTTTTTAGCCTTTAGAAGCTTCTAATATTGTGCTTCAGAAAGCTTTCTGCTAGCAATGTCTGGCATGCCACGGATAAAGTCCTTTTTATGTATTTTTTTTTCTTTATGACCTGAACAGTCTCCTCACTATGAGAGGACGAGCTCAGACTTCCCTGTAATTTAATGGAAGAATAAAACTGCAGACATTTCACATAAGTGCTGTAACGTAGTGAGCACTATCTGACAAGATGATCTCTCTAAATAGCCAAGCTCTTTAACAATCGAAAGACTAGCAACTCACACTAGGCATCGTACAGACAGTGCCAGTTTCAACTGAAGATTAAACTGGCCATAGTCCATGTTAAAAAAGGTTATGAACTGAACTCAGCTGAAGTACAAGCACATACAGTAATATAAGGACTATACTTTGCATACACAATGTGTCATTTTTCTACATGCAGTTATGATTTATTATCTTTTAAATTGGGTATTGGCATATATGACTTTATAGAGAATAGCGGTAAAGTGCATTTTATAGCGGAGATGTGCAACTTTATTATTTGACTGCCAAGTAGACAGTATCTATAAAAAGTCATAGTTTTCAGTGGATAATACATTATTTTATTTACTGTACTTGTACACTAATGCATCTTGACACAAATGTATTTTTGGAGGGTATCAAAGCCAGGAGATTGATACAATTGTGAGAAATAAAGTACTAGCCAATCAACATCTGCATTACATTTTACAAATTGTGTTAGAAAAATGAGTTGGGAGCTGATTGGTTGTTATTGTATCTCACCCCAAGCTTAGCTAAATAATCCCAATTAATAAATGGGGGATATTTATCAAAGTTTGGAGAGAGATAATATTGTGAGAGATAAAGTACCAATTAAAATGTAAAGGCAGATGGTCATTGGAAGGTAATGTAACTTTCACAATTATATCTCTATTCAAGCTTTGCTAAATACCCTCCTGTAGTACTACTGTATAAAATAATGTGATATGTAGATCACAGAGAGGTGTAAAAACAAATGGCAAGCTGTACTCAGAGTATGTCAAGAATTTCTCGTTTAAGAAAAAGACCTGTTGCATTAATGAGGTTCCTGAAGGCAAGACACCCAACTGCTGGTATGTGAGGTTAGAGTGCTGAACCTGAAGGTGCAGCACCTGATCAGCATCAAGACTATCCGTCACAGAAGCTTCAATCTAAGTAACCCTAAATGTGCCCATACACATACAATTTGGACACTCTCACCCGATTCCCACACATCGGGCTAAGAAATCGGATGAAAAGTATGACATTGTATGTGCTTAACTTCTGAATTCTGATCCGATGCGCAGTCCTGTGTGTATCAGATCAGTTCTGGAGAATGCAATCGCTGCACTAAGGATTTGTCGGATCCCGCATACTATGTAATTTTGCGATCCTGCCGCCCGGGAACCTGGTGGTTCCCCGGTGGACAGTTCATGGGGTATCGCATGCAATACCTCCAATAAGTGTATAAGCACCTTAAGGCTACTCAGAATGCCTGACTAACCTCTGCTGCCGAGGCCAGCAAATCTTCACCAGAACACTCAGACACTGGCATCGGCACACGCACAAAACAGAAGTGACATGGCTTTTGGCAAACTGCCAAACAAGCCTCTGCGCACAAGCTCTCACACAGAAATGTGCATATTAACAGGTATCAAAACATTGGAGATCTACACAAACTATTGTGTACTACTACAGTACATGTCTTGATCTGGCCCTATATTATAGTCTGCAATGGTTAATCTGTAATAAGCTTCTCTTTGTGATCTGTAAAGCTGTATAGACACATTGAAATGCTTTTTAAACGATGTGGACAATGACATCAGTTTCTGAAAAACAAATCATGTAAATCATCCAGCATGTATGCTCTATCACAAAGTTGGTGCACGTTTCCCACTGGTCATTTATCACTTTTACTGATCTTTTGAACATGCAGATAGATTTCCATGTATTGCTAATGACAGCATTGCCTTGGATGTGGCCACTGACCATTTATTTTTTAAATGCTCCTCCCTCGCTTGCCGCTTTTGACGGTGAGAACGGCTTGATTTTGGAGAGAATGTCCTTCTTCTCGCCAAAAATCCAAATATTTATCCATGTTCACCAAAACGAAACAGCGAGCAATATTTGTGTAATAGCACGGCACCCGTTACATTGTTAGTGTAGCGTCCCTGTCAGAATCAGCGTTGTGTTCTCGCAGCCAGCATAGTCAGCGTCCCTGTCAGAATCATGCCTCCTTTTTAAACCCCCACTATCCACGGCAGCCCGAAGCGTGGCGAGCGCAGCGATCCCCGCAAGGGGATGCATTACGCATCTTCCCGACCTGTTCATACCCCCACCCCACAATCCACGTCGGCGTGGAGTTGATTTTATAAAGTGTAGCGAGCTACCGAGCCCGAAGTGCGGCGAGCCCCACGAGGGGATGCAGAATACTATTGTAAAGCGCAACGGAATTTGCTGCGCTATATAAGAAACTGTAAATAAATAAAAAAGAAATAAATACATGTAAAGTAATCCACGTTTGCTTTATCAAATCAACTCCACGCCGACGTGGATAGTGGGGGTATGAACAGTTCGGGAGGACGTGTAACGCATGCGCTCGCCACGCTTCGGGCTGCCGTGGATAGTGGGGGTTTCAAAAGGAGGCATTTGCCAGTATGTAACATTAAAGGACACTGGCAAGTGCCTCCTTTATTGTGTATGAGATGCACTTGCGGCCGCACCCCCCTTTGTGCACAAGCCACACGTGCTACTGAACCCTTATACCCTATTTCCGTACCCTGCCACAAGAATTACTGAGACGCAGAAGCGTCTGAGACGCTTCTGCGTCTCAGACAGATGGAGCACCTCTCCGGCGGCAGCCACATGATCACCTCTCCGCTGACGTCTGCCAGCGCAGGGGATCGGTCGGTTACCGGCGCTCTGTAGACTTGCCAGGGACAGAACTGCAGCACACGAGGATAGTACGGTGACAATGCTGCCGCGGGGTCACTATGCTTACTACACTACGCTAGGCAGCCATTGAGCTACAACGTAGCTTAGCCTACACTGAAAATGTAGTGTAGGCTGGCGCCGTACTATTACACAAGTACCCAGCGAGCTTCAGCATCTTTGACGCTGCCTCCTAACCATTGTTCTCTATAGGAAAAATATCAGACCTCGCAGTCACCCTATTCAATGCTAATACGGCGAATGCTGCTCACTGTTTTTTTGTGTTATGCCTTGCCGACTTCCTCTCATTCGTTTTTTACCTTAGACTTTTTAATCTATATTATTTTTCCTTTTTTTTTTCAGGCGACATAATATATTTTTATTGTTTAGGGTTATTTTTTTTTCCATGATGCATTTTTTCTCACATTATTCTTACCCATGACTCACCTCATCACTCCTTCATTTGGTACTTGAGGAGATACACAGCTATTCTAGTCAGCTGTTTTGGAATCAATTTTCTTAGGGTAATTTGCATTTTTCATCATAATATTGCAATGCGAACAGCCCTTTTTATAATGGCGAGTAAGTGAAGGAAGCAAAGGCAGTCCGCATCCTGGTATGCCGTACTGGTCTACTCTCGCCGAGAAGGGTGGCGATATGTAAATTAATTGAATATGGAGAAGATGAGGCGAATGCTGTAGCATTGAATACTACTGTATATCCCTTGTCCGGGAGTTCAAGGGAAAACCTTGTTGGCATTGCATCATTTGCTTTTTGTCTAATGTTTATCCTTAAACCCTCATTGATGATTTTAGACTTCCCTTTCTATTATAATTACCTGAATAAAAGTATTCTTAATTGTACATTATGTTGAAAAATACTTACTGCAAAAAATGGCTTGAATTACAAAATTAACAAATTAAGTCCTCTGTCATATTGATTGTTTTTTGTATAAAAGTTATGGATTAGTTTTATCAAGCTAACATGCAATCACTTTTTGTAACCGAGTGGCAGATGTATTAAGCCTGTTGAAGAAATAAAGTGGAGAAAAAGCTGAAGGAGATAACGCACCAGCCAATCAACTCCCAACTGTCAATTCTCAAACACAGTTGATTGGCTGGTGCATTATATCCTTCCACTTTTTCTCCACGTTATCTCTTCACTAGGCTTAATACATCTGCCCCAATGTGTCATGGGGACAGCACTTAAAAAAAAAATACTTATCTCCAAATATCTTGGTCATTAACTAGGAAGTTTCTCTCTATTCCGTGGAATAAGGAGGTATGATGTGGTTTTTACACTAAGTAAGCAAGAGCATTGTACAGAATGCAGTATCAAGAAATAATTTGTCAGTAAAGAGGTACACATGCCAACATTTAGCACATAGGGGCTAGTTATCAAAGCTTGACGAGAGAGGAAATTGTGGGAGATAAAATACCAACCATTCAGCTTCTTACGGGTGTGGATCGTTTTATCGACCATTGGGTCAACAGGTGGCAAGGTGGACAGGGTTCTAGGTCAACATGGGTGAATGTCGACAGGTGTCTAGGTCGACATGGGTTTAGGTCGACATGGGGTTTTCACTGTTTTTTATACCCAAATGTCGACAAAGTCGACATGGACACAGTTGGAAGTGAACCGCAGCGCCTCGCATCGCTCGCGATGCTTCGGGCACGGTGCCTTGCTGCGCTTGGCACACTATTTTATTCTCACACCATGCCCTAGTGAATGGTAGGGCATGAAATACCGCCTGTCGGCTCAAAAAAACAGAGAAAAAAACCATGTCGACCTAACGCATGTGTCGACCTAAACCCATGTCGACCGACACCTGTTGGCCTAGAATCCTGTCGACCTTGCCACCTGTCAACCCAACGGTGCCGACCTAAGTGCTGTCGACAATACGACCGTATCCCCTTCTTACATGTACAGGCTGTGTTTGAAAAATTGCAGTAGCGGATTTGTTGGTGCTTTGTCTCTCACAAATCCAGCACTGCAACAGTATACTAAAGTTGTACGGGAAGGTTACAAGGCAAGATTTTTTAAACAATTTGCCCATTTTTGACCAATTGTTTAAAAACTTTCTGTGTGGGCATGATAACAATCCAATACGGTGCCCGCCGGTCTGCTGATCCCATCAGCAGGCGAAAAGATGAACAACCTATCGTACATGATTTGGCCACATCAATCTGTGTGTAGGCATGATGAACGCTGTGGCAATGATGTGATATATGATTTGAAGTGGTTAAAATGACCCATCTAATCCTCTGATCATTTACTCAATGTTCTGTGTGTGTGGGCATGATATTGCTTGGCCAGGAGTGTCCTGGATTTCAAGTGAAATTATAGGAGACATTGGATTTGTATGTTAAGTCTATCCATATGTGGGCACCTTAAAGCTGTGTACACACTAAAGAGCTTTATCTGTACAATTTGTCTGGTGAGAGCAAAAATCTTTTTTTCCGGGTTTGGGAGAAATCTGTTAACTGTCATTTGCTTCCATATATTGCCAGATTTTAATTCCCACCAGATTGAACGGATAAATCTTTCTGTGTGTACCCAGCTTGAACAGCATGAAGGAATTCTAGTTGAAGCACCTAACTAATGTTGTCTTTTGTTGTTGAAGTGTTCCTTTAATGGAAAGTCAGATATTTTCAGTAATTGCCCATGTAACTAATTTATACCCTGAACCTTGAACTTCTCACACTGGAAATGGATACACAACAAATCCAATTTACAACTTTAATGTAACAGCAGAAATGTAATGATGCTTTATAAATAAAAAAAAATTTTTTAGGTACTGGATGTCATCTGACCCGTAAGCTATGCTTCTTTCTGAATCAGTTTATGCTCAAGGCTCACAATGCTTTTTATTCATTGTTTCCATGAAAGAGTCATTAAAGCTCTTTCCGATACATACACTGCTTCGAAACCATCTGCCGGTTACTTTGTGATCTTAGGAACTCTTGAATAGTAACCGCTACAAATCACTGCAATGCATTAAGATGGTGTGAGCTGCAGTTTGGCATTTTAATATTACTATATTTTATTCCAAGGGACCATAAACATAATCATTTGACCGCCTTAATGTAATTAAAAGATTCTGTAATCACACGGTTCCACATTACCTCATCCTCTACTTAAAATGTTTAACCATTCCTCAGCTTTAGATCAAAACAATCTCTGTTGTGTTGTAACTAAAAGGAATAGAAATGTGATTTTTTTTTTCAAAATATGCCGATAGATATGGTTTATACTCCCAAATTTCCTATGTATTCATATGTCACACTTGTAAGTAATTCTAAATACTGTAGTAATTAAATATATATAGGTATGCTTACCATTCTATCCCTTTAAACTCAAAAACTCAAGAATTACACAGGTTCTATGGCTGACGGACTTCAAGCCTGCATATCACCTGGTTTTCAGCAGCTAGAGAACCTGTGTAATTCATGAGTGTCGGATAGTATAATAATCTTATACCGTCAAGGGCTGGCTGGCAACTTTTAGCCTAGGGGGCAAGTACAGAGTACTGCCCCGAAAAGGGGGTGTGGCCATTCAAAAGGGGGCGTGCCATTAAGCTGACGTAATGCCTATTACACATTACGGCACACCGTAATGCCCATTACACAGAACGGCACACACCGTAATACCCATTACATATGCCACACTGTAATGTTCATTACACATAATGCCACACACCGTAATGCCTCCTTCTGTTTTACTAACCTGGTGGCCCTGGTTGCAGGGAAGGTGGGCTGGCATGGGCCCATGGCAACGAAAGGGTGCAATACACCGGCTGCACTGCCAGTTGTTCCACCTCCATTACATACACAGTGTCATACACACAAAAACACATATTATATACAGTTACACATAAATACAATATAAATATAGTTACAAAAAAGTACACACGTCTTATACATACAGACACACATACATTCACACTCATACAGTCACACAGTCAGATACTTTTACACACCAACCTACATAGTCACACACATACATGAATACAAACACACAGATTGTATAGTGCCCCCTCCTCCTCCCATCCATCCTCACATCACACGCAGGCAGGGTAGATACTGTACCTCATGGAATGTACAGTAAAAGATCCTCCGTCCTCCTCCTCCCTGCCTCTCTCAATGCTGTTGGGGCCGTGAGACATCCATCCCATTCATGTGTGTCCCCTACCCGCGGCCCCATGCACCCACGCTTCAGGTGGAATTCCTTTCAAACAGAGTGCCAGCGCTACCCAAATCCGCACTTCCAGGTAGCGCTTGATGCACTGTTATCCCTACACAGACACTAGAGTTACGAAGGTGGCGGCCATGTTTGGAGAGGCCGTCTCCTTCCACAAGCGTGCCGGCAACCGTAAATCCTGGAAAAGACGGTGGCAGCGGCACACTGGACCACCAGGGCCCTATTTGCATTTTACAGTGGCGGCCCAGGACACTCGGAAACCAAGTGGCCCGGGGGGCACATGGCACCCTGCTGCCCAGCCCACCTCTGTATACTGTATGTAGTGGGAGATTTATCTAGCCTTCAAATAAGGAAATGTGAATGTATTACCCGGGTGTGGTATAGGGTTCCGATGGTCGGGATCCCGACCGTCATTATCCTGACATCGGGATCCCAACGTCGGGATCCCAACTGGCCAGACCCAGACAACATGGTAAGCGCAACAAAGCCCCATTCCCACGCTGTGGGCATGGTGGTTCGCTACGCTCGCCTCCTATTCTATTCTCCCTCTATGGGGGTCGTGGACCCTCACGAGGGAGAATAGCCGGTGGCCGTTGGGCCCCAGGGTGTCGGGATCCCGACGTCGGGTAAATGACTGTTGGAATCTCGACCGGCACCCATATTACCCATAGGACAATTATATTCTAGATATAATAATATAGAATCTGTACGCTAAAAGCTTGCTGCGTGTAACTTCTGCACTTCTCCTCCTTTGATAGGTTTGATAGATCTGAGTTAAAATTATAGCCCACCTTCACCTCCTGATTAGGAATGTTTCAGTATGCTGCTTTAATAGAAAGGCTGCAGGATAAATTATTTGGAAAGGTTGGAACACACACACACAGATACGACAGTGGTCAATGTAACCACTAGTTCTAATAATTGCGGGTAGTTTGCCCACAGAAAGAGGGGCGCTCATGCTCCCATGATGGTGCTGAACTAAGTGGTTACTTAGTAGTTTGTTTATCAAGATCAGATCAAAACATGATCGGTTATGGTATGCATCATGGACTGTCTCATGATAGACAGTCATATGGTCTTACCACTAAAGTTAGTCAGTCACAAGGTCGACAGGGTCTAAAGGTCGACAGGTAAAAGGTTGATATGGTCAAAAGGTCGACATGAGTTTTTAATTTTTTTAAGGGTGTCTATGTTGAGAGGTCGACAAGGACTCTGTCTAAGTCAGGGGTAGTCAACTCCAGGCCTCGAGTGCTACCAACAGTTCACATTTTCCTGCTCACCTCACAGGTACACAAGTGCACTCATTACTCACTGACATATTTTAAAAGATCCACAGGTGGAGCTAATTACTTCACTTGTGATTCTGTGAGGAGATCTGGAAAACATTAACTGTTGGTAGCTCTCGATGACTGGAGTTGGCTACCCCTGGTCTGTATCGCTGCGCTCGCCATGCTTTGTGCTCGGCACACTATTTTGCTCTCCCTCTACTCCCTCTAAGTGGATGGTAGGGCCTGTCGGCATGTGTTGGCTGAAAATTTAGTAAAAAAAATGCATGTTGACCTTTAGACCCTGTTGACCATATGACTGTCTATCATGAGTCAGTCTATGATCAGTCCGGATACCCTACGATCACTATTATACTCACAATATAACAAGGTGTGTATATTTAAAATAGGGAGATATAGAAAAAAATAGGCAAAGGTTTAAAAAACAATATCAATGATCAATTTTCAATAGCGGTAGCTGGCCTCATAAATGGCCACTAATTACTACTTTAAAATGAACATACCTCCCTGTGACCTAGAGATGAGGCAAAGACCGATCAGGTTAAAAGTTAACTTAAAAAGTGCAATCTAATATCTTTGTGCTAATCCTGTGTATCAGCAGCCACTGGGTATGCCAACCTCCAAAAAAGCAGCACACATGAAATTTCAAGTGGCACTTAATAGTACAGTGTATACACAACTAGCAATGATATCAATATATTGTTTTGTGATACACTATATAAATTGAACAATAAATACACACTAAAAAAGCAAAAACAGAAAAATAAACAATAAAACAACTTTATAAAAGCATCAGATAACATAATAAAACAACCTTTGCTTTTTGTGTAAAACTTAACTTACAGTATTTTTAATTTGTAAAGGAATTCTGCCCTTTAATTTGCTGCACTGTGTGTCCTTCCGCCATGCTGACAAGCTGATCAAATCAGTTCTCTGCTCAAATCCTCTACATAGAGCTCTTTCAGCAGGCTAATACCATGGTATGAAAAATTAAGTACTGAAATAAAAGGCTTAAATGCTAGAAGTGACAATTATTAAGAAAACATCTGTCATTTCACACTCCAGTGGGTAACGCATCACAGATGATTGCAAGAATTGTTTGATGAAACACCTGTGCAGTGAACAGAGAAGCAGGTGCACAAACACAAATTTTACAAACTAAAAATGGAGGCAAAGTAATAATAATATTAAATGTAATAAGAATAATCATTCATCCCGGTGTAGTTTTGGAAATTAAGCAGACATAGAATAGAAAAATTAGTACCGGGAACATTCAACATCTACAGGCCCATACACAAGAAGATTATCTTTCCAATCTGGCTGGTTGGAATGAAAATCTAGTAATTTCTGGGAACAAATGAGAATTGCCCGTTTGCTCCCAAATGCTAGAAAAATTAACAAAAGCATTCATCTGCATAAAGGCCCATACACACTGGAAAATATTGAATCCCGTTCAGAAAGGTTCTTCTAAATTATATTGATTATCTTAAAGTATGTATGCCTAATATTGTTAACTATGCCCCCCACCCCCCGCTCAATGATAATGATATTGACATCTTCCGGACATGCAGGTCAATCTGACAATATTGCTCATGCCATTTGCAGCTATCGTTCAGTTGTGGATGCACAATATCTTTCATGATCAGCTTTCCTCTTTCATCTCTTATAGTGTGTATGGGCCCTAAATTGACCAATTTGTATGTAGGACCAATTTGTGTCTGTTTTCCATGTTTAGGACCAAATGGTCAATTGTCAGCAATGGGCATGACACATTATATTGCATTATATTGCAGACTGTAATGCGGATTGCACATCATATCGGTCACCGCAATGGCCATGACATATTATGCGGCACACCGCAATACCCATTACACAGAATATCGGTCACTAAAATGGCCATGATATATTACATCGGCAGACAGTAATGCATCTTATCCACATTATATAAGCAAACAGTAAACTGTATAGTATAAAATTATAATGTTCAATAAGTGAATAAACACTGCAGTAACATAGAAAGTATTGTACTGTGCCTAGCTGCAGCTTTGCATGGTGCAGCTGCAGCGTCTTCTGGTTATGGGGCATCTAGCGTCTCTGGAGTGACCGAACTCTTTGGTCCCAGCTCAGCTGATGCTGTATCTCCTTGCAGGCCTACACTAAAGGTGTAGTCCTGCATTTTTTCCCTATTGTTGCCCAGGGACCTGCTGCGTTAGCTCACTCATTCTGGTAGCCATTTTGACCATGAATAATCACGCAAGATGCAACTGTGATGATATCGCAATGTGGAGCGAACGCATGTGCAGTTTACCCCTTGATTCAGCTGAATGGCAATTTCTTTACCACTTTACATTTAAAATAGCAGTTTAGCATCCAATGTGGGACTCGTACAGTAGAACACACTGTTGGAAACTGACCCGGAGGCTTTTTTCCCGCACAACAAGATGTTGTGCAGAAGTACAGAATATATATAAACATATTTCAATGAACACAAATTTTTTTTTTTATTGGAGACCTCCCACCTGGACAATGGTAATTTTCAAGAGAGACATCTGGTGGATGAAAATAAGCATTACACATAACATCAATGCCATACTGGCCACACTGTGCATTGCTTTGCAACACTGAAACATGCTGCAGAATGCATCTAGGAATGACATAACATGATGAGTCCGATGCGCCTAACCCTTTGGCGTGCCAAGGGAATTTGACAAAATAGATGTGAAAATTGTTGCTGTGGGAGATCATCAAAATATATGTAAAAAATGACAGCGTCGCTCAAAGCGACTGTTCTTTTTTTTTGGGTGCAATATTGAACTAAACTCTAAATAACTTAATAAACTAGACTTCAATTAATTGACTTGGTAGTATTTGTATTTATTTATACTTAAAGAGCAGTCGCTGTGAGTGACGCTGCCATTTTTAGCAGATATTTTGAGGATCACTCACAGCAATGTTGGTACTCAAAGGGTTAAGCTACACGGTTTAAAGTTCTCAGCTATTAAAGGTCAGCGTAATTTAAGATCCTGGCATCTTTGCTGACATTGACTGCTCTTATAGGAGGCTGAAATAGAAAAAAAAAAGAAATCACAATTGCAAGTCTTGTAGCATGGAGCTAAAGTGACAAGCAACGGAGAAAAGTTGTCAACACGAACACAAAGAAAAATAAAAAGATTTTGGATGATAACAGAGGATTCATGGTCTCAGTTTTTGCTCTTTGTCATACAATTAAAGAGCTAAGACTTTTTCGTTTTTTCCTCACCAGAGTTACTGATCTGTGAAATTAGAAATATTAAAAAAGGATTTACCTGACAAGAGCAGACTGCTAATAAAATCAATCCGCATGTAAGATGGGTTTTAACCACACAGCACAGTTTTCAGGATGAATTAAATTGTTGCTTATACATACAAGTGTAATTGAAATCAGTAAGGGAATATACATAACACATGAAAATGTGATTTTATGACAGGCAATTAGGTTCATCACACTAGGGTGTGAGTGACTAACACTTTCAGGGTATATATTTTCTCAATTAGCAGCTAGATGTCCAGGAAGATGAAGATTTTGCACACTCCGCAAGACTTCCATTCACTTTCACTCCTGTTGGAAGCTCAACCTTTGTGCTCTAAATATCCCAATAAAGATTACATCTATTAAAATGAGTGAAGTGCTTTCTGTTGACCCACCACTTTTAAGATGTAGATATGCAAGAACGTGTCCACATATGAAAACAACAGTTGTACAACCAGCTTGTTTAATGTATCCTAACTAATCTAGGGGGCAAACTTTCAAGTAAAAAATAATCTGCTGAGATTATTACATTTAGGTCTTGATTCTGGTTGACTTGGCAAATTGCAAAGATCGCAGCTTACCAAGTACGAGATTTCCCTCCCTGCCGAAAAACATTTGTGGGCACAGGACAAAGGCAGCACACTTGGTCCTGGCTGCAAAAATTTGCTTGGGAACGTGCAAGTAACGCTGGGTCCTCCCATGTCCCAGCACCGCCCCCTCCTCACTACCAACGTCCTGGAGACAGTGCAAATTGATGAGGCCATCCGCAGTCGGAGTTGTGCATGTGCAAACCACGATGATCGGGGCAGGGGTCAATTTTGGTTCACTGCGAGTGAACAAGAATATGCCCCTTGGTGTGTAAATTATTTTAGGAAGGAAACTACCACTTCTATGTACTTATATAAACTGCTCAAAACTGCTCAAAAAAATAAAGGATCTGAATGAATGAAATATTCTTAGTAAATACTTTGTTCTTTACATCGTTGGATGTGCTCACAACAAAATCACACAAAAATTATCAATCAAAATCAAAATTATGAACCCATGGAAGTCTGGATTTGGAGTCACACTCAAAATTAAAGTGGAAAAACACTCTACAGGCTGATCCAACTTTGATGTAATGTCCTTTAAACAAGACAAAATGAGGCTCAGTAGTGTGTATGGCCTCCATGGGCCTGTATGACCTCCCTACAACGCCTGGGCATGCTCCTGATGAGGTGGCAGATGGTCTCCTGAGGATCTCCTCCCAGACCTGGACAAAAGCATCTGCCAACTCCTCAACAGTCTGTGGTGCAACGTGACGTTGGTGGATGGAGCGAAACATGATGTCCCAGATGTAATCAATTGGATTCAGGTCTGGGGAACGGGCAGGTCAGTTCATAGCCTCAATGCCTTCGTCTTGCAGGAACTGCTGACACTCCAGCCACATGAGTTCTAGCATGGTCTTGCATTAGGAGGAACCCAGGGGCATCCACAACAGCATATGATCTCGGTATTTAATGGCAGGCTACCTCTGGCGAGCACATGGAGGGCTGTGCGGCCCCCCAAAGAAATGCCAGCCCACACTATTACTCACCCACTGCCAAACCGGTCATGCTGAAGGATGTTGCAGGCAGCAGAACATTCTACTTGGCGTCTCCAGACTCTCTCACACCTGTCACGTGCACAGTGTGAACATGCTTTCATCTGTGAAGAGCACAGGGCACCAGTAGCAAATTAGCCAATATTGGTGTTCTCTGGCAAATGCCAAACGTCCTGCAGGATGTTGGGCTATAAGGTCAACCCCCACTGTGGATGTCGGGCCCTCATACCACCCTCATGGAGTCTGTTTCTGACTGTTTCAGTAGACACATGCACATTTGTGGTCTCTGCTGGAGGTCATTTTGCAGGGCTAGGGCAGTGCTCCTCTTGTTCCTCCTTGCACAAAGGCGGAGGTAGCAGTCCTGCTGCTGGGTTGTTGCCCTCCTACGGCTCTGCTATGCACTTCCTGGTTGTTTGTATGCATGCGGGTCTTGGCGGGCAGCGAGCCACAGGTGAGATCACTTAACTGTTTATTTCTGGTTGTATTTCAGGGCTTGTTTGTGTTGTCAGTATTGCCCATGACTAAGGTGTACTTCACACCGAAACAGCTGTCGGCGCCCCATCACTGGCTATGGAGGAGCTACGCCTCATTTAAAACCTTCACCACCATGCTGCTAAGTAGAGGTTTCCTTTTTTTTTTTTGTCTGTTCTTGCACTTTATTATGCCTTAAATAAATGTGATTTTTTTTGCAATGATGTTGCTGGCTCTCTAAATACTACATAGTATTTCCCACATTAGATGAGCTTCATCACTCCATTTTTTAGTACTCTGTTTTGTGTGCAGCTCAAGTCTCATGGTCTGGATATATGTGTGTATATATGCAGATGTTGCAATTTCATGTGATTTGAATGTACAGTAAGTGGAAAAATGACCATTTATGCTGTGATCAGCTATTGCACCATGCGCGTGTTATGTACATTCCGTCGCTGTGGCAATACTCAAACTGAGAGGATTAACCGAGTGTTAATCCGGCATTCATTTCCTCTGCAAGGATCAAGGTATTGCTCTGGTGCCCTCTTAGAATCTGTGATTCAATGTAGGTTTGTAGAATAAGCGGCACTCTTGAGTCTTTGTAGAAGCAGGTAAAAACTTTTTATTGCATCCTACATGTTTCGGGAGTAACCTCCCGTCGTCAGGGATAAAGCAAGTGAACACACAGGATTCATTTTTATAGCACCATTAGTACCACCCAAACCAATCTGTGTCAGCTCAATGAAGCGGCTCATCCCCTTCACCTGTGGACAGATACTATCACACAGGGAATATTGGTTGGTAGCCCGCCTAATGAGTTTAATACAAAAAATCTGACCTGATACTTTGTACAGCCGATGTGGTTGGGCTATATACTTGCATTCCCCATGATATGGGGATGCAGGCAGTCAGGGACCTCATTACCAACAACCCACTATATGTGGGTCCAGAAATTGCCTTTTTTATGAAGCTCCTCCACTTGGTATTGACAAAAAACGTATTTCGGTACTTGTGAGTTATCCGGGCGCCCGATTTTGTACTTACGATTTGCATGCGATTTGCATGCGATATCGCATACGATATCGGATACGATTTGCGATTTACATGCGATTTAGCATGCGATTTGCATAAGATTTGCTATTCATTTCATTACCCCACTATCCCCAAAGTGTGTATCAACGTGAACCCGAAGCGTGGCGAGCGCAGCGAGCCCGCGAGGGGCGGCGGTACGCGTCCTCCGACCTTTTCATGCCCTACTATCCACTAGGGCGTGGAGTGAGAATAGAATAGTGTGGCGAGCGCAGCGAGCCACCGAGCCCGAAGCGTGGCGAGCGCAGCGAGCCCCGCGAGGGGACGCGGACACCTGTGAAGCCCGCAAGGGCACGCGGATACCTGTGAAGGTGTCCGCGTCCCCTCGCGGGGCTCGCTGCGCTCGCCACGCTTCGGGCTCGGTGGCTCGCTGCGCTCGCCACACTATTCTATTCTCACTCCACGCCCTAGTGGATAGTAGGGCATGAAAAGGTCGGAGGACGCGTACCGCCGCCCCTCGCGGGCTCGCTGCGCTCGCCACGCTTCGGGTTCACGTTGATAGACACACTTTGGGGATAGTGGGGTAATGAAATGAATAGCAAATCTTATGCAAATCGCATGCTAAATCGCATGCTAAATCGCATGCAAATCGCAAATCGCATGCGATATCGCATGCGATATCGCATGCGATCTACTACCAAAATCGGACGCCCAGATAACTCACAAGTACCCGTATTTCTTTTATAACAACCGCTATTTTCTACAGCTACTCGGCGTAGCAATGAGGTCCTCAGTGGCCCCATTGTATGCCAATGCTTTTATGTGGGCATTAGAAACTAAACTATTTGCCCCATTACATTTGAGTGGACATATGCTCCTAGCGGTACGTTTTATTGATGACCTGCTATTTTTGTGGTGCGGAGATGAAAAAGCACTACTTGATACTTTAAATATCCACAATCTAGCAGGACACCCAGTAAAATTTACATTTATCACTAGCCATTCACAGGTATGTTTCATTGATGTGGTAATTAGGTGCAATCGGGGCACCATTGCTACGGGTTTACACATTAAGGAGACAGACCGGAACTCAATATTATTACATGACAGCTGTCATCCCCTATCATTGAGAAAGGGGTTACCCTTTTCTCAAATGCTAAGGGTTAGAAGAATCGTTAGTGATCCTTCGGAAGTTGAGCTTACTCTCAATCAGATGATTGAACGATTTGTCATTAGGGGTTACAGCAGAACTGATCTAGTTCATACCAAAAGTAAAGTACTAGCATTAACTAGACATGAGTGCTTAAACAAACCCCAAAAAGACAACACTGCCTCTAAAATAGTCTCTTGGGTAAACAGATACTGTGACACTAGCACACAAGTAAATAAATACATTAAAAACCTGTGGCCAACAGTTAACACCGACAAAGACCTTCCTGCACTCCTCAATACGAGATTAATGCCTGCATATTCCTGGCCCTAGAGTCTAGGGGATCTAATCTACGCGACAAACTGGTAAAACTTGATATCACTGATTTATGTAAACCTGTGACACCAGAAAATTTTCTAACTAAGGCACCAGGTTGCTATAGGTGCACTGGGTGCACAACTTGCAGTTCATTGTTGAGTGGTAACACATTTATGCATCCGTATAGTGGTAAAAAGTATTATATAAGGTATGTACTCAACTGCACTTCCAAATACATCGTATATCTTTTATATTGCCCCTGTGGGTATATATATGTAGGAAAGACCGAGACAACAAAGGATGGCTAATCATCGTATGACCATCAGAGCTGCGATATTAGCCGGACGCGGTGATATGCCAGTGCCACGTCACTTTGTGTAGGCTGGTCACACAGTGGCCAGCCTTCGTACAAAAATGATTGATCACATTCCTTTCTCCAAACGGGGAGGCAATCGTGGACAACAACTACTACGATGTGAGAGTAGATGGATTATGAGATTGGATGCGATGGTGACTAAAGGTTTAAACGAGAAATTTTAATGTTTTTGATATATTTTATTTGCTATGATCGATAACCATCTGTAATGTTCTTTACATATTCCATCTGCTATGATTGATAAACTTCTGCAACCTTCATGATGTGCACCTGCAGTGTGTATATTTACAATGTGAAGACAATATGAATTATTTGTCAACCTTCTATGATATTTACTATATAATACCCGCATTGTATAGCTATTTTGAACCCATACGTGCAGTTATTTTAAACTTTGTATGTTTTATATGTTGTATATAATTTTTTGTATTAAACTCATTAGGCGGGATACCAACCAATATTCCCTGTGTGATAGTATCTGTCCACAGGTGAAGGGGAGGAGCCGCTTCATTGAGCTGACACTGATTGGTGTGGGTGGTACTAATGGTGCTATAAAAATGAATCCTGTAGTACACTCTCCTGATGAAGTCCAGCCTGGAATTTTGGGCATAAGAGATGAAACGCGTAGAGAGGCCTCTACCCAACCTTCATTTACACACCTTTAATCACTTTTATGTAAGTCTATTTTCAATTTATGTATATGCACTTGATCATTAAAACTCCTCATTTAATTTAATTGGAGTTATCCTTCTTCTTTTGGCAATCACCACTGCACAAAAATTGGAGCACAACTGTGAAACTCACTTGGGGGACCCAAAACAAAAGGTCCAATCTGGATATTAGCCTGGAAAGATCCTGGTAACCAGCTTAACCAAGGAGGGATAACAGTATTTTAATGAGCACTATTTTCTTCAGTACATGGTACGCAGAACCTTATTATAAGTCACAGTGAATACACTAATCTATTACACTATAGAGCGCCATTCTCATCACTTTTTAGATTATATATATATATATATATATACACACACATACACACACACACACACACACACACAGTCTTGATGGACAGCACTCCCAGTTGTATGAGCAAAGTGGGTGCCTTCTGCTCTAGAGATCCGTGGCAGGAGTCTAGTGTGCAAAAACTTCGTCCAGCAGAACTCCCAAATGCCTGATGTCGATTTGAAAAAAAAAATACATCGAAAGGTTGCACAAATCTGGCCTGCAATGGTCTTATTTGGGAGTGCCGCTGGAGGAAGTTTATATATATATATATATATATATAGATATATATATATATATATATATATTATATATATATATAATGTCCTGTGGCCAAGCAACTCCACCAAACAGTATTCAAAGTCCCGGTGCAAACCTTTAGCCTGTACACAGGCACATATATTCTTCGTCCCACTGTGGATGCAGTGAAGGCAGCACACTGTCAGAAATACAAGCGATGAGGCAGGAAACTTCAGCAACGTTTCGATTTTATTTACAAAATCGTCATCAGGCATAAAACAACAAGACAAGTGCTCACCTTATATCCCCCACTCCATCCTGTAGATATATATATATATTTATATATATATCTATCTATATCTATCTATATATGTATATATATATATATATATATATATATATATATATATATATATATATATATATAGATAGATAGATATAGATAGATATAGATAGATATAGATATATATATATATAGATATATCGATCTATATATATTTATGGGTCAGTCCAGGATGAAGGCTGGATAAGCCGAAATGGGTCTGTAGACTGCTGCTGACTTATTAAACCAGGTATATCTGCCACATTAAATAAATGGTCTTTAAATCTTTAAAAAGGAGTGCTGCCTAAATGTATCTTCTGAATATGAGGTTTCTCTATCTATCGATCTATCTATCTAGGTTTTGAACACTGACTGTCGTTTGGGTGTTAGAATGGTAGCAAAAAGGTTAATACTTTCAAATACTACTGTGCAAGAGATCATGACAAACGAATTAGCGATGCAAAAGGTGCCCTAGGATTTGACTCATGATCAAAAAGACAAGTGTGTGGTGATTTACCGCAAACCTTTGGAGCATGAGGAAAGTGAGCCTAATTTTTTTTGACAGAGTAAACAGGTGATTAAACTTGGAACTTTAAGTATGATCCAGAGATCAAAAGGTAGAGCGCAGAGTTGTGCACTATCGTTGCCTTGCCCAGAAAGGGCTGAATGAGAAAATCAACTCAAAACCAAATAACCAAACTGTAAAAGGTGCATTTTACACGGGAGAGCTCACTTGCTTAAAAAACAAAGTCTTCCACGTCAGCATGGAGATTAGCAAGTGAGAGCATTTTTGGCCAGGCACAACGCGACAGCTCTGCATCTACCACCCTACAGTCCGCATCTGGCCTCGACAGACTTCTTTTTGTTCCTATGGTTCAAGCGCAGACTGAAAGGACACCATTTTCAGACTGTAGAAAAAGTGGAAGTGACTGCGACAAGGGTACACAAGGACATTCTTGTTTAATGCCTTCGAGGAAGCATAACGAGCTTTGCAGACTCACTCGCAAAGATTTATCGATGCTCAAGGGTCACATGATTAACCATGTATTTGAACATTCAATAAATGATTTTTCAAGGATTTAGTCTCATTACTTTCCAGAGTAGTGGATAGAAATGCTGTCTCAGCCTTAAAGTCATTGATTATTGTTCAACCTGTCCTCTCTTTATAGCAGGGGTGGCCAAAATGTTCCTCAAGATCTACCAACAGTTGATATATTCCAGAACACCTGTGGATCTCTAAAATGTGTCAGTTAAGAATGAATGCAGCACATGTTTAAAAATGTGACAGTTATATACATTTTGTATTATGCAGTAAATAACTTTTTACTTGCAATGCTGTGATAAAAAAAAGTTAAAAATGTGCACATGCTACGGGTCTGGAAAACGTGGACTGTAGATATTGTGGACTGGTTTGGCAACCCCTGCTCCATAGTTTTTATATTCTCTCTCTGTTTGGGATGTTTCTTCCACATACTTCCATTTTTACATTCTGTCCAAAAACACACTGACAAATTAATTGTCTTTTACCAAAATGGACTATATAATGTGTGTATATGTAGAAGTTATGTTTCAATAAGCCAAGAATGTCCAATATTGCATTATATGAATAATGGTATATGAATAGAGAACAAGAATATTCTTTGATATAACCTCTATTTCAGCAACCTAATGACTTCAGTAATCAAGACATGGGTAGACAACTAAAAGGCCAGATTCAATGACAATGACAGTGGTAACCTACTGTATGGAGAGAGGTTATTCAATTAGACTCTTTTGTTCACAGTGTAAACTTTCTAGAGGCCCGTGTTAACCCGTAAAGTTCTAGTAAGTTGTGTATTAACACATTTGTGACCCCTACAGAGCAATTTGCCCTCGGTAAATTTCCAGCCCAAATTGAACCCGCCCATGCATAAAGTATTAAGATCAACTTTAAACATAACATTTAACATTAGCCTTGAGATAAAACCAAGTATGTCAAAAAAAAAAAAATATGAATAAGAAAAAGACAAACACTGCAACCTAATACTACAGAACAATGCACTCTTTCTTATTTATATTTCAAGACATCACTGTTTAAATTTACTTTCATATTGTGTGTGTGTATGTACCTTTCTTGCAGCATGTATGTCAAAAAATGGCTTGTTCCGAACACTAAATGGTTCTTGTGCTTTATCTATATGTCCAGTCTTCATCTTCTCATGTCTGGGAAAAATGATCTCCTTTTCAATGCAGGACAATCGGACGTTAAAGTCACATTCCCCAACAGGTCGGCCCTGCAAATAAAAATAGAAAGAATCTGACAAAAAGTAGTACACAATCAAAAAAAGAATCATCAGCATTTACTCAAAATAGAATACATTTTTTAACATTGCATCTAGGATTGGCTGTTTAATATACATATCTGATGGGAGGAGATTTTTAAGTTTACAGAATCACATACTTGCTGCAATTTTATATAAATGTTTACAAACTATGAGATTACTCTGAAAAGTGTTTATCAGTACTGTGTTAGCCTTAAATAAAAACCAGAAAAAAAGTGGAAAGGAGATTACACCAAACAAAAATACTCAAATTAGTTAGCAAACTTGTAACTAAAAAGGTAAAAATACCCCTTTGAAACTACTCAAATGTTTTATATGCCATGCAGTAATACAAGAATTCCAGGATATATATTTATTATGTATATAAAAAGGGTCTGACTGTAAGTTATAATTTGACTTTACTAAATACTGTTTTCAATCAATTTGTTTAGTGAAGTCCAATTATCTGTAAAACTGTATATATCAAGAAGTATTGGTTAACAATTCTGAAACATCATTTTTACATAACCATTTGTACTGGTCTTAAAATTCATAGTCTACATTTGTAGATTTACCCATTGAGACAAAACACATTGAGTGTTGTTTCTCTTAACTGTGACCCTGATTTAATAGAAAAAAAGTGGGTACTTGTTTCCTAGCACGGTGCCCACGATATTAAGTTGTATGGCATCGCATCGCATGAGGGCATATGGCATGCGATGCGATTTTAAATTGTATAAGCCTATAGGATTTTTAATTATATAAGCACCCTAATGGGTGCTTACAATGTTAAATGCACCCCCATGCCACCCCCAGTATCGGCGTTAACCCGAAGCGTGGCAAGCGCAGCGAGCCCGCGAGAGGCGGCGGTACGCGTCCTCCGACCTTTTCATACCCCCACTATCCACGTCGGCGTGGAGTTGATCTTATATAGTGCACTGAGCCAGAAGCGTGGCGAGCGCATGTATTCCGTGTCCGCTCGCCATGCTTCGGGCTCGGTGGCGAGCCACACTATATAGACTCGACTCCATGCCGACTTGGATGGTGGGGGTATGAAAAGGTCTGAGGACGCGTACCACTGCCGCTCGCCACGCTTTAGATTGGCGTTGATAGTGGGGGTGGCGTGGGGGTGCTTTTAACATTTTAAGCACCCATTATGGTGCTTATACAATTAATTATCTTATAGGGGGAACATTTAACATTGAAAACACCCATTAGGGTGCTTCTACAATTTTTAATCGTATACCATTGTATATGGCATACAATGCGATGGTATACAATTTAAAATTGTATTATTATTATTATTATTATAATTTTATTTATAAGGCGCCACAAGTGTTTCGCAGCGCCGTACAAAGGAACAATATAGGGAGACAAAACTTGGCATAACATTGAATAAATAACAAAAATACAGTACAAATAAAGAGCACCACAGTTCAATACACATTACAGCTTAAATGTAAGTAGTGAGGACCCAATCAACATACAACTAGAGGCTTGAGGCCAATGATGGAGATGAGTATGAAGATGGTCACTGAGTGTTGGAGTAAAGGAGAGCTGTGAGTGAAATGTGAAGAGAAGTGGGCTTTGACAACAGGAGGGAAGAGGGCCCTACTCGGAGGAGCTTACAATCTAGTATAACATCGGCTGCCATCGCATCGCATACCATCGTATGCCTTATGGTATGCCATGCGATGGGTGCCGTGCTAGGAAACCAGTACCAAAAAGAGGGTTGAAAAAATTCAACCAGACCAAAGAATATTGTTCACTATAGATTTTGTGTGTGAAAAAGTACTTTAACATTTTATATATATATATATATATCTCTATCTAATAGATATTTTTAGTGTCCATGAGTCTTTGAAACACTGCCATCTACTGGCAGAGTGTGAAATTACATCTCTTTCTCACACATGCACAAACACAAAAGGTAGAAGACTAGCTGTCGAAGCTTTTGCTTCGAGCAAGTATATATATATATATATATATATATATATATATATATACATACACACACACACACATATATATATATATACACACACACACACACACTGTATATTATAGATAGATTGATTGATAGATAAATAGTTATTTAGTGTAGAAGTTTTCGTAAGTAGCACTAGGATTGCTGCAAAATAATTTATTTTACAAGCGGTTTATGGATGACCTTTTGATATTCTGGAAAGGCATCAAAGAGTCATTTAAATCCTTATTGATCAGCACAACTCTAAAAATAATCCTATTTAATTCACTATCTTTGTAAGTGAAGAAGAGATTAACTATTTAAATGTCAAAATTATGAAGTGTGGACATGAAGTCACTACTTTATTTGCCAAAGATATGGTTAGGAACAGTTTAGGTTTATTTAACAGGTTTCACACAAAATCTTTGCGTTTAGCTCTTCATATTATAAATCTCCCTTTTGCTTGTGAAATGGATTAATGCAGAACCTATTGCAGATAAGATTACAAGAATGAGATTTTATATCAAGCTACTGTAAACAAAGATATGTTAGTGGATGGTGAAGCTTTATTAGGCAGTCCTCTACGGACACAAATGCAAATGTGAGCCTCGAGTTACCTATTTTTTTATGCAGACAGTAATATTATTCATGAAGTCCCCCCCCCCGCCCCCCCCCCCCCCCCCCCCAACTAAATAAATAAATCAGACCCAGATTTGGGTCCAATACTAAACTAACGTCTTTATATAGAAAAAGACATTACCCAGATGTGACACAAAGATCCTAAGCCATTTCTTAAGATGTAAACATGTCCGTTTTTGTTGTACCACGTGTAATTAACTGCAGCATCTGGTAAAACTTTTCAAATTAGTCACCATTTCGCTCACAGCTCAGGATATGGTATATATTCAATTGATGCCGGATCCATTCCGAAATTCTTTTGCCGGAATGAATCTGGAATCCATTATTCAATGCAGCGGCAAAATCCAACGTTGGATTGGCCGCTGATTGGTGCTCACCCGGCCGGCGTGGGGACTGGGTGAGGGCGGCAACGTGAGGAGGCATGGCGGTGTGTGGGTATGGGAATTGGTGGGTGAGTACAGGAGCCGGACACGAGGACTGCTCCCCGTGTAAGCTGCTGCTGCTCGCCCAGCGCCGTCCTCCCTGCCTCAATCCGTCATCTTTTTAGGTTGGATTGAGATGGATGGAAACCTTTCAGTTTTGGCTGTGTTTCTGTCAAAAGCAGGTGGATTAGTGGCGTCAATATGGCATAATCTGAATTTTGGCACAGTGGCAGACATCATCAGATCACCGGTAAGTATACAAAAAGTAGTTCCCGGTCCGGCCACCTCTGCATTACAGGTTTAAATGAACACCTGGGTTTAAAATATTTTTAATTCTTCAGCCGGCATAATTCTTAATAGATTTCCTAATGATTTTGCAAGGGTACTAGGTATTAGTATGACTCCTCTAACATTTATGTTTAAAAAAAAAAAAAACTAACCTGTTTATTTCACTTAGAATTTTCAGTGAGAGTTGAGGTAAGTGGCTAATATATATACTGTGTATATATACTGTGAGAATATCTAGTAGATAATGTGTAATGTTAGTAATTTTTTTTGATCAGTATGTATACTGTGGTTTAAAGGTTGGGCTTGTTATTAAGCACATCATAGTCAGTGATTCATGACTAATGACATCATTGAGTTGTACACTTAAGATACAATGTATTCTTAGATCCCTGATGAAAATGAGTGATCAATGAAACATTAGAAACTACTGCTGTGATAGTTTTTTTTAATGCAATTCTGTGAGTGCTGCACAAATTAATTTATACAGTATTTATTCCAATTTGGGTGACCGTGAGGGCACATGTTATACATAAATACATCTATAAGAAGCCTCTTATGAAAGAACGAGACAATCCAAAATCACATGACCAAAAAGCCTCTTATTGCAATATAAATAGCCATTGACGATCCTAGGTTTTTATATAATTTTTTGAAAGGACAAAACAATAGCAAAACGTATGACTGCCATGAGAACTGTGAGCCTATGTGAGGCTGTTGGAAGTTTGTCTTCCTGCAGCCGTGGCTGTCAGATGGCCCATTCACTGTGGCTGGAGAAAAACAGAAGGGCCAGCACTGTCTCAATAACGGTCTGTCTCTGTGGCCATCAGTGGAAGCTATTTACTAGAGATGTGCAGATTTCGTTTTATCTGGATTTACTTGGTTCTCAAAGTGGAATTCTATTGACTATAAAAAACATGTGACAACTGTTTTCCCCTTTTAGAACTGAGTAAATCCGGGTAAAAATGATACCATACATCTCTACTTCTAACATGTCATCATCAGATGCAACCATGTCATGGAAAGAAATTATTGGCGTGGTTGCATCTTATGTATCTACAGTATGTCAGGCAAATGGGTAAATAAATTAAATAAAAAAACTCACGTGGCAGATTAGAATAGAAGTTTATAAATGCAGATAACACGGATGCAGTAACACAACTAACTTGTACTGTATGTGTGATACTTCAGGGTGGAAAGATTTAGTAAACTGAAACTTTGAATTCAAATATTTTGTCAGATTTGTTTAATAGTGTACATGATATATCATATTAGGGAAGTTTAATCATTTTTAGTCAGAATGGCATCTACGTCACATATACTTAAGTTGTAATTTAACTTACAGCACACAGCTAAAATAATTTGGAACCCAAAGATTATTACTTAAGGGAAGAAAACTACTGTAGTCCATAATGAAGAATATCTCCCATTTAGTTAGCGGGATTTAGTTAGCGGCAGCTCTGCATCAGACTCCAGAGGGGTTGGGATCATAGGAGAGACAAGCATTAGGTCGACATGCCTGAAGGTTGACATGACTGAATGTTGACATGGGGATAGGTCAACAGGGTCAATAGGTCGACACAAGCATTATGTCAAGTCAAAAGTCGACATGGGTTTTTCCACGGTTTTGACCCGATTGTCGACATGGACACCGTAACGTAGCACTGCGCTCGCGATGCTTCAGGCAAGGAGACTTGGTACACTCATAACACTTTTACTCTCCCAACCACCCCCCCTAGTGGATAGTAGGGCATGAAATACTGCCTGTCCGCATATGTCTGCTTGGAAAAAATGGAAAAACTGCATGCCCACCGTTTCACGGTCAACCTAACCCCATGATGACCTAATGCTTGTGTCGACCTAACCTTCAGTCATGTCGACCTAATGATTCTTGACATTCCCCTTATCGACCTACTGACCGTATCCGCTCCTAGTGTTCCTTCTAGGAACTGGCAGGCCAGGGCAGACCATGCTCGTGGATGTCAAAGTTGTGGGTGGGCCCGGGTGCCCGACGTCACAAAAGGGGGCAGGCTTGCCCAACTGAAGTCCCTGTGGAAGCGACAGGCATCTACGGCGGCACTGGGCTTCCTCATGCGCACCAGCGAGGACAGGCAGCAGACTGTTCTAGCAGGAAGCTGCTAGAGGGGAAGGACAAATTTTTCCCTTTACAAACCGGGAAGGGGGCAGCGCCCTGCTAAAACAGCCTAGCGCGAAGACTACCCTCCAGAGAAGTCCATTAATGGTGTGCTCTGCACCATGCTTTAAGGCAGGAAACCTGCTTTTGGAATAAGTGACATTTCAAGGTACAGGTTGAGTATCCTGTATCCGGAGATCCATTACCCAAATTATTCCAAAAACCGTGGTTTTTTTTTAATAATTCAAATTTGTTTGTTGTCCCCCCCCTCCCCCGACCCTTTTTAATACTTACAATTATCCGAGCATTTTGGATAAGGGATACTCACCTGTATTGATCTTTTAGAGTTATGGGGCATAGGTTACAGTAATTCTATTATTCACGTTTCATAATGAATCATACCAATACTAGGAATATTAAATGTCTGATAAACCCCTCTAGGTTGAAAAACATATGTTCTACACTCATGAGACCTCTTTAGTAATGTGTCTGCCCGTAATTGTATATTCAAAACAAATGTCTATATAACATATGGAATGCTACAAGAACATATTGTGAAGGAATCAGGAATGTCACTGTAAAACACATCCAGATGATTAATGCAATAGGCAGCTCAAACAGAAGAACCTCTAAAAGCATTACTGAAGTATGTCAAACAACTGTCCAAACTAGACAGGATTTAACCTACAATGACGAGAAAGATAAATGACTCAAAGGCTGATGACTGCTCGTACTTTGAGAACAGACGTGATCAAAGTGAGAATGGCTGGTAAAAGAATAATGGATGTTATTATTGGACTGCAATATTAAAGAAACACATAAGAAATAGACCTGCCAAGTGTTAGTGAAGAGAATAGAAATGTGTAAAATTGGAGATATTAAGTTATGCTGTGGACACTTTAGATGTGTTTTATGATTTGTACATACTGTGGGATTCAGTGTCATTTTTGGTTCGATTTGGACTATATAGTCCAAATCGAATCAAGTGACCCTGTGTTAGCTGCAGATTCGATCCCGATGCATGGCCCTGCGGCAACGGGATTGAAAGCACAAAAATACTAGGCAGGCAAGTCTATTTATGCTTAGATCTGCTAGATCGAAAGCAGTGCCATGCTGCTCAGTGCAGTATACCTCTCTGCCTCCTGGCCGATGCCGGCAACCCACCGGTCGTCTATATAAAATCTGTATCGACGGCCGCTGGGTCGGCCTATATGTACACCCCTTTAGATTTAGGCTATGCCAAATATATTCTACAGATGACATAGTTCAGATAGACTTGTCTGCACAGTCTATTGTTCTATGCGATAAGGACTAAACGGGGCACGCATCAGCATTGAATGCGGCTGAACACTGTGCGATTCTGAATAACTTGATATTACATTTTGACTATATATTCGGACCCATTCTGCCGAGAACGGCCTTGGATTATCAAGATCACTGCTGCAGCTCGGTGATCCATGGCCGTATCTCACAGCCATGCCCCCTATTCGCCATTCGGCAGGCAGGACACCGAATCCCGCCAGCGGAATCACCGTCGAGCCAGCCGAGAACGGGACAGGGTCACGGCTGTTGGGCCAGCCCAACAGTTGTGATTCGGTATTCAATATCCCCATTAGGGAGGGTGAAACAGATAAGAGGTGATAAGATTCCACAAACTCCTCTCCTAGAAATCCTATAGGACAGGAGAAAGCCACAACTAACATTTCTAACATTTCTAATCTTAAAGCAAAAAACTCTAAACCATTAAAGAGAGACAATACACACAGAAACCCCTCATGTTTTTTTAAGCTCCTTCATGTTTATTTTAATTGAAAACCTTATATGCTATTGAGATGTCTGAGTGCACTGTACTTTGTATGTTTAACCCTTTTGAGTGCCAAGTTAATTTGTCAAAATTGGTGTGAAAATTGCCAAGCAAACATTTTTATTCACCATAATGACCTTTAATGTTTACCTTATATAGGAAATATAATCTTCTCTTACACAACATTTTTTTAACATTACATAACAAATGTGAGCGATGCTGCCATTTTTAGCCAACATTTCGCACATCTCTCAGAGATGTTGACACTCAAAGGGTTAAAGATGTAAAATATATCTACATACATTCAGATCCCATATGAATATTTTTTAAAACATGGTTTTATTAAAAGATGTAAAATAAATGATATCAAAGCCTGATCATTTTAGATGGTTAGTGTTCTGAAGCAATTGCAACATGACAAAATACAACATAAAACTGTACTCTATTCTCTTCACTGAACCTCTG
Source organism: Crinia signifera (assembly GCF_055691185.1). Lineage (NCBI taxonomy): Eukaryota > Metazoa > Chordata > Amphibia > Anura > Myobatrachidae > Crinia > Crinia signifera. Next base: position 188,381,702 of record NC_139219.1, read on the forward strand.
CAACATTTCTTCATTTGCTTTTTCAAATAAAGGTAATGGGCCAAATGTATTAAACTTCAATAAGTGATAAAGTTAAGAGTAATAAACAACCTGCCAATAAGCTTATAGCTGCCATGTTACAGGCTGGGTTTTAAAATGACAGTTAGGAGCTGGCCATTTATCACTCCCCACATTATCACGTATTGAAGTTTGGTGCATTTGATCCAAACTATCTACACTCTTCTTTCTTCCTACCCTCCCTACATACACTCTTGGTCCTACAAATCAGTTGATCCTTTTGTTATATGCTTATTCCAATAACTAATAACGTAATTTCTCCCTACAGGTGTTTCTGCATTCCTTTTCAGCCATGCAATGATTAACCCTTTTCTGGAAAAGAAAAAAACTTGTGTAACATTTTCTAAATGCTCAGCAAACCGGTCCTTCCAAGTCAAGGCTAGCTTAAAACCACACAACTGGTACTTCAATATAGGTTTTGTTACCAACATTAGACAGACTAATGTTTTGATCTCGGCTAAATATAGAAACCTTTTATTCACTTCTAGATGTCTCTGCTGCCTATGAAATGGTTAACAACTCTTCTCATGCCAATGCTACTATTTCTAGGTCTACAGGATACGTGTACATGCATGAAAAGTTGATATAGGGGGAGGGGAGTGGATATAAGCACGCGTTGCTTTACTCACAAGCCTGAATGTGGCGGTGTACATGGCATGAGTTTTCACTCCTCAATTCAACAGATGTTTATACATCTCAGCGCCACTGCAGCCTGCTTCACCTCGGTACACAGGTGAAGCAGGAAGAGCTATTCCTACACAATATGGGTTGCTCTCTATTCTGATACGTTATAATAATCCAACTCAAAACAGTGCTTTTCTTGAAGTCTGGATGCTAAAAGCTCAGCTACTTTGACCAAGAAATTTAAGTAACAAACCATTCATCTAGTCCCTTTTGAGAAAATTTGTTTGGGTAGAAGAACTTTTTTCAAACGCACTTTCCTTCATGTTATTTGCACTGGACGAATTTATCCCTTCCACATCATCACATTCAACTTCGAATACAGAACTAAATGATGGTACAGCTAAACCTTTGCTAGATGTCATCAGTTATTTTTCAGAATTCAAATTTAGGTATTCCCATTTGTGTTTTTTTAATTGGTTCATACCCATCACATTCACAGCACAAAAATAGCAGTCACTCGAGTCCTATTTCGGCTCACACCACAAAATAGGTACAGTATGCAGAAATGAATCCTTTTTTCTATCCCCTTTAATCCAATTGCGGAGTGATTCCACGTAGGTTTTACAAATATTGTGAGGCAACCAATTCTTGTATTGCTGGCTTAGGTGATTGCCAAAATAAGCCTGGTAATACAGTAATATTTTTTCTTTCTTTTGCAACACAATAATTGCCACAAATATGACAAACATCATCAGAGTTAAGAACTGATTTTTGCGGTGAAAAAGTTTCATTTCACACATTCAGTGGTGGCCAGGGTGCGGCTAAAACAGCCTAGCACGGACACTAGCAGGATGCAGACTGGTTCCACATCTGTTGCAGTACAATGGACTGTTTAAGCAAGAAGGGAGTATGCCATACTGAGGTGGTGTTGACCCAACTGGAGCTGATACTTACACTTTTAGCAAGCATTAGTTTTGCTGGATTACTACAGGTTGAGCATCCTTTATCCAAATTATTCTGAAAACCATAAAGTCCAGAAAGTGATTTTCTTTTTTCTGGCTAAAAGCATACTGGGGACATTTTTAACAGCACTACTGGGGATATATGTAACTGGCACTAAATACGTGCAAGACAATGATTGCTTGGCATTCAAATTTTGTTTCATGTTTTGAAACCTTGTTTTATGCACAAATAAAATATATTTGTGTGTATTTCATGTGGTTGATGTGTTAACAGCATAAATGCAAGATACTTCAAAATACATCATTGAAATATAAAAATATTCTGAAAAACAGAATAATCTGTTATCCAAAATTCTCCTGGCCCCGAGCATTTTGGATAAGGGATACTCAACCTGTATACACAGTACACAAAGGTTATGCTTTTCCACAGCTGTTAATAGTTTGTGATCTATCAAATACAAAAGCTATAAAAATATAGCTATAAAAATATTCAAGATAAAATCTAGTATCCAGTCACAATAATTAGCATCATTAACTAAAGCAAGTGGATGGAGACCTTCTTGATGAAAACATTTGTCTTTTTATTAATCAGCAAATGAACAGATAAAGTGTCTAGCTGCTGGATACATTCTTAAATGATTTGTTGAACACTATAAAAACCCCTTACAAGCTATGCAGACAAACAGGAAAGCTTGATTTACTGACCCATAAGAAAACATATGTCTCTACAGTATTTTAGAAACTTTAATGATACTGAACATGAACAAGCTAAATTATTATTAGCAGCGCTAACATTATTACTGACGATCCAAAGCACACAGCTGACATCTGCCTTTCCAAATGGAAACGTCAACATATTTTTTACTTAATAGTCAGGGAAATAAAAAATTCAGTTGCAAACCCACAGAACATATAAATAAGCAGTAGTTTTGTTACAGAAATATACATTTAACATACATGGACTTCTTGTTGTACATTTATATTAATCTAATTAACTAGCTGAGTTACCCAGCGTTGCTCAGGTTTGCTTGTGCAAATAGCATTACTTGAACTTTAGCCTTCTTCTGTTTTAAACTTCAATCGCCCACGATGCCCATGGTGTGACTAGCATACACCTGTCTGTGGTGGGGTCCCGGATCAAATAACCAGTGACCGTTTTCCAAGCAGTGTTGAAAGACAAAAGAGTAAAACCTCTTTGTTGGGGCTTGAAAGACGCTCACTGGTTATTACTTGCATAGCACCAAGATTGGAGAAAATAAACGACTCCAATCCAACCCAATTTCAGTGAGAGCAAAGTGACAACCAATAGCTACTACATTTACAAAATTACCCATGTCACATTAATTAAAAAAATTCCTTTCAATACTCGGTAGGGAGGCCAATACCGGGGCATTTTTTTCAATCCTGGGATTCGGGATTGAAAAATTCTCAATTCCGGGATTCCCAGGATCACGGGATTAGCTTTCCTAATTAAAAAAAAATGCGCTGGCCGCCCCGCATTTACTTACTTTTGCGGCCGGGTTGCTGGGTGGGTGGTCGGATAGCTTCATACTGCCTGGACCAGGGTTGCTGCTTAAGTTGATTGCTGGGCGTGCGGAAGTGCGGCTTCATACTGCCGGGAGCCGTGGGGGGCGGGGAGCTGGACTGCGGAGTAGCTTGCTTTGGGCTGGCTAGGTGGGCGGGCGTGATCTCTGCCTGCCTGCACAGCATGACCTCTGATGTCACGCTGAGAGGTCACACTGCGCAGTGCTGCTCTGCCGGGTATGGGGCGTGTGCTCAGACCCTGCCCGGCATTAGACTGCACATGCAGTCTACAATTCATACTGGAGACCAGAGGGAGGGAGTTTAGAAAATTAGTGCAGCACTCCTTAGGGGCACATTAATGGGCTAGTAGTTGGCTGCAGCAGGAGGGCGGTGTGGAAACTGGGTAGCAGAATTCATTAGGGAAATCTTATAAATAAGATGATGTTATACATTTTGAATATACAAAAACAGCATCACGGTGCCCATATTATAAGGGTGGCACCGTAAAATTATGTTCATTTTATTGACAATAAAATAAAAGATACCCAGTATAAGCAAGTAACAAAGTGCTGCATTCCACCTACTCCTACCTCTTACTGTATGGTGTTTTACAGGTGTTTTTATTTTTGTGACACACTCTTTAATAAAGTCCCCCTAATTATATATATATATATATATATATATATATATATATATATACACACACACACACACACACACACACACACATATATACATATATATATATATATTTTATAGGGACTTTATTAAAAAGGGTGTCACAAAAATAAAAACACCTGTAAAACACCATACAGTAAGAGGTAGGAGTGGAATGCAGCACTTTGTGCTGACTGGAAACAAAGGTCACTAAGGTTAATAACACTGCAGGAACAAAAACAGGCAAACAAAAGTTTAATCCACAAAGAGGACTCCAGATTTCAAACCAAAATGAGGGGGGGTCAGAAGACATCTCTAAAAAAAAGTTACAATTATTTAACAATAAAAAAATGTACAGCAGCGGGTTAACTTTAAGGAAAATACTGTGTCTCTTGAATGCAGAACGGAATAATTGTCAGTGTGCTCAATTGTGAATTCAGACAATATTATTGGATTTGTGGTTTAATGAAAATGCAGAAAGACTAAATTGTGAGTCTCAATTATAGTTTGCAGAAACGGAAAATTGAAGTTCAATAACTGAGATGACTGTAACACCACGTTCTATATTCCATGAGAAATTATATGAATAGCTTCTTTTATTCACCTGCTTTATTTCAGGCCAATGCATTCATCCTATAGAGTAATCTCTTTGGTTTTCTATATAATGGATATCTAATGTATCACTTAATGCCATTTTATTGTTGATTCGCAATATGTTTGTGCTGCAAAATGTACTTTAACCCTGCATTTGGTGGTTTTAATTCATGAAACACTTATTTAAGTGTATTTTATGCTCGGCAATGTAAAGAAAGTGTCAATCTAAGTAAAAAAAGCTTATATAGCTCAAATATGTATATGAGGGCAGATTTAAAAGTAACGAGACTGCCTCGGTTTTTCTGTTTCATAGGTAGAAAATGGCAACCCTGCTGGTTATGTGAAGCTCATACATTGAGGTGTCGGGGACTGCAATTTTTTTTTTTTTTTTTTACAGCAAATGGAAAATCTTCATATGTTTCGTCATGGCAGATGAGAAAGATGTGTCTGAGATTACATCTGAGATGTCGGATTGAATTTTGTGATAAAACTTGTAAACCGCAGAAATGAAAATCATGAAATGTTACAGAAAGCATATGGTGGAGAAACAATTAGTCATGATGCAGTATTTCGGTGGTGGGAGCACTTCAAAGAGGGTAATAATAATGACTGATGAAGCGCGTTCTGGGGGACCACCCACCAAAGTTACAGTTGTCAACCATGCCAAAGCAGCGGAAATGTTGCAAAACTATACTAGTCTTTTGCTAAACTTGTCCATGATGAGGAGACAGGGCAAAATCTAGATGCTTATACCTGCAGAGAATGCATAAATTAAGGCTGGTGCATATACTGTATACAAAATGTATGCATTTTCATATATAATTTTATTTTTATTTTTTTAAATTAAAGATACCTGATGGTAGCATGGGTTCTGCCTGCTTGTTTACTAAAAGGTATCTCAAGCTGCATGATGTACTGAGGATAGAAGTATAAGGACGCATCTTTAAATGGCAAAGGGTAACAACGGGAAACTCAAAGGCAGCTGAAGGGTGATAAGCACAAACAAAGCACAGTCAGGGACTTGGAATGTGTTTGGATTGACATGTGTTAGGCCGACAGACAATGGGCGGTATTCAATGAGGCTGATTCGCCAGGTTTTTATGGCGATTTTGTGCTGTAAGGCGAATTTCTGACTAAAACGGTGAATCACCCTATTCAATGCCCAGATGGCGAATACATTTCAAGGTGTTTTTCGCCATGATTCACCGAGTAGCAATCGCTATCTTTTTATGGTGAAGTGGAATGTGAACTTTTAAAGTTTTGTTTTTTACAATTGGTGTCAAAAAATCAGGAATTTTATTCTGAGGAGGGGCATGCTATTTTTATTCATGTGCTGTAAGCACATGAACATATATTTAATTTAAAAAAATATATATATATATTTTTTTTTACACAGACCAGCCAGCAGGGGGCAGGAGCCGAGCCGCTCATTAGATATTCATATATTCACTTCACCCGATCATTACATATTCATGATCGGGTGTAGTGAATATACCCGGTCCCCTGCTGGCACCCGCGGGGGGCAGCCTGTGCTGCCTGGCTCCCGAGGGAGCCCACCTCTCCCCCACAAACATTCTGGGGCAGGCAGGGAGACTTCCATCTCCCTGCCTGCCACCGTCCTCAGGCTCCCTGCGGCGTTCGCCGCAGGAGCTCATATTAGCCGGTCAGGGGCAGCGAGCCCCTGACTCATTGAATACCGGAGCCGGCGGGGCTCTGGAACGCGTCGACCAGTGGCGAATGTGCAGCGAATCCTAAACAGGATTCGCTGCACGTTGCCGGTATTCACACTGAATACCGCCCAATAGGTCAACATGGTAATGGTTGTCAAAAGTTTTTCACAATTTTTCCAACTTTTTTATTTCATACTTTACCATCCGCATGGACTACAACTGGAAATGGTAAACTGTAGCCTGAAACATGGTGAGCAAAGAAAGAGTACATGGTACACTAAATTTAATGTCCATTTGAGCAAATCTACAAAATGTCGACCTTTTCAAATGCCAACCATTTCTGTGTTGACCATTTGCTTATGTCAACCTTTAGGCACGATAGACCCTATAATCAATACCCCGGAGATAATAAACAACTGCACAAATTCACACTGAGCATGCAGGGAGAATACATGTAAGGTTTCTCCTTTGAAGAGTGCAGCATGGTGAAAACATGTCCTAAGATACGCATTGTTTTGATTTATAATTGTCTATAAGCATAAACAATGAACTTGTTGGGAATGAATTATGGTCCATTCTACCAAACAAAATGTAGAGGATGCTTTACAACCTATGGAGCTCTTATCTGAGACACCAGACATCGCTGAATAAAGTCCAGGAACATAAAGCAGGCCACTGTATACATCAGAACACATTAAAAGCTTGTTTCCTAACAAAGGGATTTGATAAAAAACAATGCTATCTAACATTATTTTATGTTTTTAGATTGATATAAGAATAGAACATTTTTCTAAATATCATTATCATGCTAGAATTCTGACACTGCAAAAAAAAAGTGTATATATATATATATATATATATATATATATATATATATATATAAAAAAACAAGCAGGCTGCGCTAGTCCTTAGTAAATCACTTCTTTCAAGTTTTTAGTACGGTGCAGCTCTCCTCCGAAATGACCGATTCCACGGTCCCAAGGTACATGCGAAGAAACAGGAGACAAGCGCACAATGAGCGGTAAAATTCAATTCACTTTTATAAAATATATCAGCTCACGTACATATAAGTTTAAAAATAACAGCTTGCCAGCATATCATAATAAAGAGCGGGTCGTCATCTCACACAAAACCACCGTAGCCCGCAGAGCTCCCAGCGTCTCGTCGGTCCGATTTCCCGGCTCCACCAATGTGTCACAGCAGTAACTCGCCCAACCGGTTTCGTCGCTTATTGGACAATGTGTGTCAATGCTGTGACACATTGGTGGAGCCGGGAAATCGGACCGACGAGACGCTGGGAGCTCTGCGGCTACGGTGGTTTTGTGTGAGATGACGACCCGCTCTTTATTATGATATGCTGGCAAGCTGTTATCTTTAAACTTACATGTACGTGAGCTGATATATTTTATAAAAGTGAATTGAGTTTTACCGCTGATTGTGCGCTTGTCTCCTGTTTCTTCGCATATATATATATATATATATATATATATATATATAAATATATATATATATATATATGGAATAGCAAAAAGGGCCACACAGTGCGTTCAATAGGGGTGATGCAACAAGCTGCAACCCTGAAAGGATCCCCTGTTAGATGGGACCCGGTTAAAGAAATGGAAAAAATGGGGGGTTTCCAGGGTGCGCTATAACCTTATATAATTGAACTGTATACTTCAAATAACAATAAAAACAATTTATTAAAAAATTGCCCAAAGGAGCATAGCAGTATATATGTAAGGTCAAATTACAATTGCAGTGAATCGATGGTGTTACAACAAATTGTACAGTTATACAGTTGACAGATGTCCATAAACGCCAATTTATCCCAACGCGTTTCATCGTACACACTACTTCCTCAGGGGCATGGTACAATACGGTGGTCACACGATAGTAGTCGAAAACTAGGGACCTCCTAGGTAGCACAGTGATATAACTGTGGGATCTCGATAAATTACAGAATTGAACGTGATGTCCACCAGCGGTTGTAGTAAATATATGTATAAAAGGAAGTTCTTGGCTTTTGAACGTGAAAATAGGTGCAAAAGGTATTTTATCTTCCAGTCAATAGAAAGTGTACTGCTAGGCTCCACAAATGTGATTTATGATATGGTCCAGTTAAAAAGAAAATTCTGGATCTCAATTAAATCCAGAATTTTCCTTTTAACTGGACCATATCATAAATCACATTGTGGTAAGAGCTAAATATTCTGCCAAATACTTTTTCTTCTTTTTTCCGCTAGCTCCTCCCTCACTCTTTTTAACATAGATTATTCATTATTTTAGATGTTTTTTATTAAATGAAGCAGAAGTTCCTACTAGGACCAGCTGCACATATTTAAGTCAGCTATTGGGTATGTAAAACAAGAAATTAAACCACTGTGTTTTTTTTAAGAGAATGTGAAAGTATTATAAATTTACAAATTCCCCCTCTTCTTTTCTGTACCACCCCCAGTTTTTACCCCTGAAGTCTTAGAGACGAAACGCGTCGGGTTTTTTCATCTATAATAAAAGGACTATACCCTGAAATGGAGTTGGCCTAATCATTACGAACATCTTAGAATATAAGGAAACGAATTTCTGAAATGCATTATTGATTTTATCATGTTACATTGGGAGGTACAGACTTTGTATTAGGTAGCGCACCCCAATCCCCCCCCCCCTTTCTCTCGATACTATACTATTCCTCACTAACAGGAGGAATTTTGGTGGTGCTGCACACACAATCGAGCGCAATTCAGAGTCAAACCCCTTCTTTTATATATATATATATATATATATATATATATATATATATATATATAGAGATATATATAGAGAGATAGAGAGAGATAGATAGATAGAGAGAGATAGAGAGATAGATAGAGAGAGAGATAGAGAGAGAGAGAGAGAGAGAGAGAGAGAGAGAGAGAGAAAGAAAGAGTATATACTCTATAAATTTACTTAGGCCAATTAAGTAATTCATATATATTTATAATTCAAATATATTTACATTACCGTCCAAAATTTAGACCTCGTAAATTAAGAACAGATTTGTTCTCAAACATCTATCCCTTTTGCATCACATGGTACACGATGGGTGGCAAGATTCCAATGCCATGTACAATTTTGCTACAGTATTTTTTCCTATTTTTTCCTTAATCTTGTGTAATACTTTGCATGTTTTTGCCACCAGGAATTGGTATAAAGTGACGGATTAATAATAGGCATGCACTGCCATTCATATCAGATCTATCTTCTGTGTCTTTTTCTCAAAGTTTAACAAAAAAAAAATGTTTTTCTAAGCAATGATTGTCAATATATGGGACACAGATGATCAGAACACTGAAGCTCTCCTTATTAACGGCTGCATGGCATGGAAGCTCTCCTTATTAATGGCTGCATGGCATGGAAGCGCTCCTTATAAATGGCTGCATTGGTTGCAGAGGATGCGGATTATGCAGGAGGTTAGTCAGGAAGTACAAATTTCTATATTAGGCCTTAGTGATCCTAGTTCATTAAAAAGATACTAAGACAGGGATTGTTCAAACTTTAAAATGAAAAAAGTGTGAAATAATACACTATTTCCTTTTATATTATGGAAAAAGGAGTGTCCGGGGATACAATTGTTTTGGCATAACATAATCATACAGTGCTTGCAAAGGGACTGCTTTGTGGTGTGGACTTTTGGGGGGAGATTGAATGGTTTGTTATAAAAGTGCACAATAGCCAACCAACTGTGTGAATCGTTGGCATTTATCAGAGATTTCTGCTTGCACCCTCCCGGAAGAAATTTTGGCATTTCAGCAACATGACAAAGCCCATGAACTGTACAATGAATTCAACGGAGCTCTCTTTACTCAAAAAAGTGGGTGTATAAATCCCAGAGACCAAATGTTTACATAGAAAATAAGCTATTCCTAATGCCCCACACAAATCTTTTAGGAAATAATGTAAAATCTGGACACTTACACTAAATTTGATGATGTCATATATCAAATATCGAGGTACCACTTGCCCATTCACTTTGTCAATGATCATTTCCTTGAAAAGATGGAAAAAAATAACTCAATTAATTTTTTAGTTTTTTTTAATCAGCTTAGACAGTGAAATGGTGTGTATGGGTTATAAGGTCGACAAGGGGAAGGTTGACATACATTGCGTCGACCACAGAGGTCAACATGCATCAAGGTCAACACCTGAAGGTCTACATGGGTTTAGGTTAACAGGGTCATTATGTCAACACATGCATTATTTCAACACGGGCTAGGTCAATAATCATAAAGTCGACATGGGTTATTTTGCATTTTCCCCCTGAATGTCGTCCACTCGCCATTCTTCAGGCACAGTGCCTCACTACGCTCAGCACACTATTTTATTCACTCAACACACCCCAGTGGATAGTAGAGCATGAAATAACACCTGGCGCCAAATGTTGGTTAAAAAAAAAACATGAAAACCCCAATATCAACCTTTTGACTGTTGACCTAGCCCATGTTGACCTAATGCACGTGTTGACTCTGATGCATGTCGACCTAGTGACCGTATCCCAAAAGGGTTGGGATAACAGTTTGTAAATATAGGAGAAGGATACACCCTGGTTTATTAAAGCACAATTTTAATGGCAGAAGATCTAAGATAAGAGGAGTAGTCTTCTTCCAACCACACTAACAGGCCTCAGTGAAGCTTCAAGAGATCCAGCTGTTCAGCCTGTGCAACAAATGCCTACTAAAGAACTAATCCTCTCTACTAGCACTTGGACTGAGCAGCAGGATTGATGAATGTTTGGCCAGCATTTGAAGTGTTGAATTATTTTTATTTTTTTAAATACACCAAATATAAAAAGAGAATAATACTGTACATTACATAAAATTGCTAGAGCCAAAATGTCTCAAACCGCCGTATAACTACAATCAGAGAAAACACAAAAATAAATAGTAATCATAACAAAAATAAAAGTATTTAAATACAGGTATTGAATTCATATAAAAGTACTAACGAAGCATAACAGGTTATGCTCCTGATAAGCCTGCCCATGAATTATTTTAACTGTACAGACAACCAAGCATAAATAGATGGACGTGTAGCAGCACTGGGTGTGTGGTATGTCATTGTGCAGCTAGGCACAGATAGGACTGAAATTACTAATATAATGCATCTCAGTTTGTTCACATATTTTTGGAGATTAATATCCTTAAGAGATTATAGCATATTACACAATGCATGGTCTTACCCCATCTAGAAGAGTGTTTGTCAAATGTACTCTAAGGTCTTTACGAAATGGGAACTCAAGATTAGATACAAGAAATACTGAGTTGTCTCTGTCGATCATAAACACTTCATTTTTTCCGTCAATCATCATCATGTAGCTGCAAAATAAGAAAACAGAAACAAGGGTATTAAGACATTTAACTTGTTTGCTCTGGAGATATATAGAAGTGGAACATGTGCTGTTATTGCAAAACAATGTTAGATGAATTGGTGTAAATATTAAAGTTAAATATTTTACTGTGGGGTCTTGCTCCTTGTATTTTTCGAAAAATAAATATGTATTTAGATCACTGGTTCTCAGCATCTACAGCATGCTGTGGCCCTCCAGCTGTTGTTAAACTACACATCCCAGCATGCCTTGCCATAGTTGTAGCATTTCCTAATAGCAAACTGTGGCAAGGCATGGTGGGACTTGTATTTCCACAACAGCTGGAGGCCCATAGTTTGGACATGCCTGATCTACAGTATCCACAAGTTCCGTCTTGAAAAAGTTCCCGTTGCCAGGGAACGAAACGCGTCGACGTCATACGCCAGCACACCTACGTGAGAGGTCACGCTACAGCTCCATTGACCCAGCGTCTCGCTGTGTACACTCCGGCTTCCAGCGGCAGACCCCCGCTCGATACACTCAGCCATTGCTGCCCAAAAAACCGGCTCACGACCCGACAGCCATACGCTTGGAGAACACAGGACGTCAGTTACCATCCCAGCGGGTAGAGCCCACAGTCATTCGGGCTCCCCGCCCCACCGTCTCCAAAAACATCAAGGAGGGTGAGCATACCTTAAGGAAAGTCTCTGCGCTACCTGACTTTATATCATCTGGCGTTACAAGCGCTAAACCAGGCATTTCGCATCGAGCTTCCATCCTAACAAACTGCTTCAAATATTTCTGGCTTACTAAAATCCTGCTCCATTCTATCATTTAACCCAATCACCGCTGCTACTTACTATCCGGCTGATACTAACACATGCTTACTGTGCTGCTATGCTTATTTGCGGACTGTATTACCTCACTGGTGCTGCTGGCTACTTTTAACCCATTTTTTGCCTCTTGGAATCTCATTTGTATATGAGAAACCTTTGATTTTTGAATATATGGTATTTGCCTATGTATTACATATTTTCTATACTTAATTTTAATATATGTATATTTGTGTACTTTATGTCCTTTTTTTATATATAAAATTTGTTATATCATTCTGTGCCCTGGTGTTCTTCTGTTCAGTGTATGATCGCAGGTAAACCTTAGATCAGTGTCTGACAGCGCAGGTGCATAAAACCTACATTAGAAGAATTTACCTATTTTATTTATTTTATTTTTTTTAGATTTTGCTAAATTTAATTACTTTCAAATTCATAAGCATTTATCTTTATTAAACTTGCCAATGCTCTACCACATTATTTGTAGGCATGACTGGATTTGGAAAAAGGAAGATTTAGGCTCAGAAGTCTTAATTCTACTAAATTTAAAATACAAATAAAGTAGATACAATACAATCTTCCCAGCTGTAGTGAACAAAAATATAAAAATTTTGTTATACAAAAATCAGAATAACAAAAACAGATTTACCAACTTAATGTTTATTTAGAGATGTTGAACCCCCCCCCCCCTCTTACGTTCAAAGGGGGGGGTATTCAATCCCACCAGTAACGGTCCGAAATGTCGAGCATTTGGTTTTCACGTTTTGCTCGACATGAAAATTTAGCTCGACAAGTAGAGTTCTCGCCTATTCAAACTGTAATTTCAATCCCACCAGTAACAGTCCGAATTATCAAGCAATTGTTTTTTCTCATTTCGCTTGACATGAAAATTTAGCTCAACAAGTCGAGTTCTCCCCTATTGTGGATGATGACGTCTGACCACAAGAAGTTCAAAGAGCAAAGTGGCAATTGTGTCAGAGATAGGCTCCATTTTTGTAGTCAATGATATGAAAGTAGATATATTGTTAAAAATGCAAATTCTCCTATAAAAAAACATTTCCAAATCAGCAGACTGCACAATGCTGGTACCTACCTGAAGTCTCAGTACAGGATTGAGAGCTCTGAGGTAAACAGAGTGCATTGTGGGAGAAGTAAACAAAAGAATGGCAGCAACAAACAAGGGACCTAAACATACAGTAGGTGTTTGGTCAAACCAGAATTAGACACAAATAGACATGTATACAGAAGACTTTCAATGGGCAAAATCCAACACAGTGAACATGAAAGGTGAGCAAAAAAAGTGAATAATTCTTATATGGCAAATGGAATAATTTAAAACAATGCATAATAATACAAGCTGAAAACTGATCCTGGCAATTGTATAAAGCATATCATATAAACATGCAGCCAATGGAAAATGAAACGAGAGGAATATTTAGAAAAATATCACAAAGACAGAAATCAACATAAGCACTACAAACATTAGGGAATCTTGCATATACACTTAACGTTTGTACATGCAACAAGAGAAACTCCCTTGTCACGACAGAAAGAATTGTCGAGTTAAATTTGATGGAAGAGTGATTTTAAACAGTCGAGGTCAGGTGTACTCTGACATTGAATAGGCTGCAGGAATTATCTTGACAGATTTTACCCAAAATAACTCGAAAAGTCAAGAAATGTTCAACTCGACAGTTGAGGAAACCGAAAACCAAACCAGACGAGCTCTGCTCGACAAGTTGAGAAAACTAGACAATGAATAGGTGACCTCATAAAAAACCAACCTCTCGTCGAAAAAACAACAAAGCTTGCCAAAAATAACGAGCTTGACATACATTGAATACCCCCCAAAGTGTTGATGGACCAATACAATTCGGTGTCATACAGATGCATTTTCATACATCCTTCATCAATACGCCATGCAGGGCAAGATGCCTGGTGTAAGAGCTGCCAGGTCCCGTGCAATTCTTCTATTGTTGGGCACATTTTTTCTGCCCTAAATGCATCTTGGTCACAACGCAATGGGACATGGATGCATGAGGCAACTGTGCTATTTAATTTGATATATGACACTTCTATTCAAGTGTTACACATCAAATTAACAAAGTCTCTGAAAGTTCTAGCCACATTTCATTGACACATTTGTAAATAAATTTGATCACAGACTGTACAAAGTCGATGTTCTAGATTAGTCATACTGTACCAGTAACGAATACATCATAATGCCAATTATGATACATGTAGTACAAAGCCCAAACAATAATAAATGCAAGACATGATTAGATTATATTAGTATGGCATTGTGACAAAACTTTTTTTTTTGAGGGGGGGGGGGGGGGGGTGGAGACATGCCCCAGTTGCTGGATGGAATACCCATATGTGCCTGCAAAGCGGGTGGGTAAACAGAGTGGAGACAAATGACTACCTATCACAGTAGTTGCAGTCCTGCTATTAAAGTGTAAATGCTACTCATACTGTCCATGGCAAAATTGATAAACTTTAGCATGGCTTGAGAAAGAATCATCATGTATAACAAGTCCAACTGTTCCTTCATGTAGCCTCACATGTCTCCATATAGTCTATATCAGTGGTTCCCAAATTTTTCTGAATCACCTAGGTCACACTGTGCTGAAAAGGCCCCGGGCTCCAGCTCCATCCCCTGGTTGCGGTGCACAAAAAGAGGATTGCGGGACAATGGGCATTATTCAATGACAAAAATTTGCCGTGTTTTATGGCGAGTTTGTGCTTTTCTCGCGTTGGATGGAGAATTTTGGTCTCAAAAAGCGAACAACCCTATTCAACGTGCATTTCTCGACGTCTTTCTAAGTGATTTTCGCTGTGTCTCTCCGTGTAGCAATTCTCCATCTTTTCATGGAGAAGTGGAATGTGAACTTTTAAAATAAAAGTTTTTTTGTTTTAATTTTGGTGTAAAAAAATCAGGAATTTTATTCTGTGAAAGGGAATGCTATTTTTACTCATGTGCTTATAGCACATGAATATATATTTAATAATAAATATATATATATTTTTTTTTACACAGAGCAGCCAGCAGGGGGTCGGGAGCCGAGAGCCGCTCATTAGATATTCATATATTCACTGCACCCGATCATTACATATGCACGATCGGGTGCAGTGAATACCTGGTCCCCTGTTGGCTCTCCCAGGGGGCAGCCTGTGCTGCCTGGCTCCCGGGGAGCCCACCCCCACCCACATACGTTCTGGGGCAGGCAGGGAGACTTCCATCTCCCTGCCTGCCGCCGTCCTCAGGCTCCCTGCAGCAGTCACCTCATGACGCCGGATTGGCTGAGACTCGCCACGAGGGGCAGCGAGTCTGTCACATTGAATACTCTCTAAAATGCCGTGATGGAGAATCTCCAAACATGGAGAATCTCCACAAAAACACAGTGCATGGCGAGAGAAAAAAAACTCTCGCCATGCACGGAGAATATTCTCATTAAATACTGCCCAATGTGTGAAGTTACTCACTGTTCGCATCACCCTAGTGACAGCTCCGATATTAGTAACATAAAAAAGAAATGACACTGCATGCAATCATCATAGTTTAAGTGTGTTTATGTACATTCTACTGCTCTAATACAGAATCCATAAAGATTCCACAAAAGCAAATAAGTAGCAATTACTATGGAAAAGGTTACAAAAACTTTTGGAAGAACAACTATTGAAATGTTAGCTTTTTATCAAGGAGCTGACTAGGTGACTTGAAAGCATAAGAAGACTGCAACTATGTGATAGCTCTGGGAAGCAATGCCAAGTATTGTCTAGTTTTCAGCAGAAACTATGGACTTGTAGTGAAATTGTTCTGAATATAGAAAAAAAATGAATGGTTAAAAACTAAGAATCACCTGTCTGTTACTTTTTACCGATTTCCTGCAGGAGCGTTGAAAAGGATTAAGTCAGAATGAGTCTAAACAGCCTCAATATATTGACTTGACTTTAAATCCTTTTCCTTTGATAATGATTAACAAGTTCAGAATCTCTACTTAATGTCTATAATTAAACCATCCATTGAGCATTTTCACAGCATCCTATAATTTTCTATGCCAAGTTTTTTGTTATTATCTGTTTCTACCGCCTTCAGAAATAGATACCAGCAAATGCCAGCAAATCTGTCCTATTACAGTTTGTCTACAATTTAGCATAGAAGACCGCAGCTGAAGATTTCAATGTGATCAGTGAAGCAAAATCCCAATCAAAAATATATTGCTTAGGATTGCAATTTTCTATATTTTTCCCAGAAAAGTAAATTTCTTTCTATTCACTAGATTTGCTATATGAAGTAAAGCACTTATTTAGTGACAGGCGACTGCATTAAGTGACCAAAAAGAAATCCCCATCTGCAGATGGGACAATAAATGCTGCCAAGTTAACTAAACATACTCTAGTCTCAGTTTTTATAAAATGTTTAAAATAGTATGTATGTATCGCACATCAATGGTTTGAAAGTGTAGACCATAAATAGAATAAGAAATAAAGCAGGAGCATGGACAAAACAAAGGCTTGTATACTAAAGTAATGAATTAATTACACTAGACCAGTGGTTCCCAAACTGTGTGCCTAGGCACCCTGGGGTGCCTCAGGACACTTGCAGGGGTGCATTGGGTTGGTGGACCAAGATCAATTCATATTATTTATGGTCAATGTACCAGGCAAAACCAGTGCTTGTGGCTGCCAATCATAATATATGTGGAAAAACAGAAGCAAATCCTGTCCCTCAGCACATAACTGTGACATATAAACTTAATTTAATATTGTTTTTCTGAATTTCTCGATAAGAAGCATTTGGCCTAGGGGTGCCTTGAAAATATTTTGATGCTCTAGGGTGCCGTGATTCAAAAAAGTGTGGGGGTACTTGTGGAGTATCACGGCTCCCACGACCTGCATCGTATGCAGATCGTATGATAAAAATCGAATCGCATCGCATCGCATGTGGCATACGATGCCATACAATGCGATACGATGTTTTACCGATTTTTGAGCATTTTAGCTCAAAAATCGTATGAGATCGCATCGGATGCCATACGATGGCATCCGATGCGATGGCACCCGATTTTGCACTGAAATGCATCAGAATGCATTGAAATGTGTATTAAAGTAGTGAAATGCCCCCAAATGCCATTTTTCATAGTGCACCACCCCCACTATCAACGTCAACCCGAAGCGTGGCGAGCGCAGCGAGCCCGCGAGGGGCGGCGGTACGCGTCCTACGACCTTTTCATACCCCCACTATCCACGTCGGCGTGGAGTTGAGAATAGAATAGTGTGGCGAGCGTAGCGAGCCATCGAGCCCGAAGCGTGGCGAGCGCAGCGAGCCCCGCGAGGGGACGCGGATACCTTCACAGCTATACGCGTCCCCTCGCGGGCTTCACAGGTATCCGCGTCCGCTCGCCACGCTTCGGGCTCGGTGGCTCGCTGCGCTCGCCACAATATTCTATTCTCAACTCCACGCCGACGTGGATAGTGCGGGTATGAAAAGGTCGTAGGACGAATACCGCTGCGCTCGCCACGCTTCGGGTTGACGTTGATAGTGGGGGTGGTGCACTATGAAAAAAGGCATTTGGGGGCATTTCACTACTTTAATACACATTTCAATGCATTCTGATGCATTTCAGTGCAAAATCGGGTGCCATCGCATCGCATCACATCGGATGCCATCGTATGGCATTCGATGCGATCGCATACGATTTTTGAGCTAAAATGCTCAAAAATCGGTAAAACATCGTATCGCATAACATCGTATGACATTGTATGCCACTACATATGTCATACGATGCCATGCGAGGGCATACGATTTTTGAGCAAAAATGCTCAAAAATCGGTAAAACATTGCATCGCATCGTATGCCACTACATATGGCATACGATGCCATACGATGGGAGCCGTGATACTCCACAAGTACCAGTGTGGGAACCACTGCACTAGACAAAAAAAAATAGTATGGGCAGTTACTGAGGAAAATCCAAGTGTTTGTGACTAATTTCTATGAACAGATTCCGAATCTGTTCAGAATGGTAGATCACAGCGGGAACAAAAGTTATGGCAATCCTAGGTTTTAGGTTTCAAGCATTATACAACAGCTATTAAAGTGACTGGACTGCTTGTAATTTATTTAATCCTGATATTTACTCATCATTGTTTTCTTACGAACACTGGGAAGAGAAGTAAACGGAACTGTGTCAATCATCCAGGCAGCTGTTATAGCCATGGACAATTTACACCTCAGATCAATGTAAACACTTGGCTACAAAAGTGATGACTGCTTATCGCCATTATTTTGGTGTAAAAGCCAAAGATCAATACAAATGATAAGTACCTCATATTTGCTGTACTGTATGTAACAGTGATAATGCAATGGCTAAGCGGTAATAGGAAGGATTTTTTGGTGCCCTTGATATGGTGCAAGCCATAAAATCTCCAATCAGATTTCTTTAAAATACTTAATCTGCTTAAATTTAATTTGGAAAAAAGCACAAAACACGTAGATTCTAAAATTGTAATGTCTTTAACTTGAAATCATGTTGTAATTCGATACATCTCAAGAGTTTTCCTAGTAGCAAAAATGTTGCAGAACAGTTCCAGGGCTGTTTCAGACTCCTTATACAATTAAACATGTTACTGGTGATACAACACGACATTTTGGAGCTATAGTCCCCCGTCTTCAAGGTGTATTGTGTATTGGACTATAGCTCCGAAACGTCGTGCTGTATCACCAGTACATTTGTTTTTCACAAGACCACTGGAGTGCCTCCACTTGTTTCAGTATCCCTGCCTATCCATTGTTACTGGAAGGCACCTGTGGCAGACGCAACAGAGAACTTCTGGAGTGCCGGGCTGACACAGCAGATATCTAGATAGATAGATAGATATATCTGCTGTGTCAGCCTGGCACTCCAGAACTTATGCATACCAGAAGAATAGTATGCATAAGTTCTTGATAAAAGTCGTAAGACTGAAACGTTGAACTGCAAAGGGACCCCAGAGTGGTCTTGATTTTTTCTGTTCAGTCCTGTTCGTGCTGCCACCCCTTATCCTGTATCTGCATTGGTCTGCCACAGCACCCAGGAGGGCACCCGGGCGAGTATTGTTTTACGTAAAGAGTGGTGTGCCAGCCCCCACCATATATTCCATCACTCTTCCTGGAATGGTAACTCCATTTTTTTCAGCTTTGCCTTGGGGACTATAGTATATATGCTTGTTATTCTATGTTCATTGTTAGTATATATTAATATAAAATCTGTTTTTAGCATTTTGAGCAGCACTATGTTGCTTTTTTTCTGGCTTTTCTACATATGAATCTATGAAGTGTGACGTTACCACCTACAGATCATAACAGCAGAAGTAACCATGGGAAATCAGCAGTTTTTCCTGAGGATAATTCTATCCCTGCTGATTTATCTATGCATATTGTAAGCGCAAATCCGCTATTGAATTTACATGTTATCAAATTGATCTGCACTATTATTTGTCTCTGCATCATAGAGTATGTGCCTGATGGCTGTATGATTTGGGATATTATACTTACTGATTAGCTACAGCCATACCAACCTATTGGAGAGAGGTCTGCTGTAAATTAAAAAGACAGTATTATTTCATTGATGTTTGTTGCCCTTTCACCAATGGTGTAAACTGGAGTGCTGTATAAGCCTTTGCCTTTATTGTGCTTGCTATATCTTCAGGAGTGTATTGGATGTCACTCTTATCATTACCTTATTAGCTGAACTTAAGGTTATTTTGTGAACACTAGTCTCAATATTATTTTCCTTTACAAACTAAAGCTGGGTACACACCCAGTGGACACATCGGCGGAGCAGTAGATGCGCTGACTGAGTGACAGATCCAGGTAAGTATACACTTATAGATTGGTCGCACATGTCAGTTAGCAAACCCAGCTGGGCAGGCATTTAAATTTTGCCTGTCTAGCTAGGACGTCTGCCCCACAGAGCAAGTGTACAGGCCGGGGGGGGGGGGTAAATTAGCATTTTTAGAATGGGGTGTATAATAAACATTACTTGTTTCTGGTTTCTATATTTTATTGTAGAATTTAGCAAAAGGTCAGTTTTTTTTCCTATTGACATTTTAAGTACCTGCTGAGAATTCCCTTATTTAAATGACAACAGCCTGACTTAATTTCTTATTTAAAAACTCTTTCAATAACAATATCTGTAACTGAGCAGTACTCACATAAATTATCTCTCGTTTGGGTCTAGAGTAATCCCGCTTTCCAGAAGATAGCATAGTTTGCTTAGTTCTCCTCACACAGCCAAAACACTGTACTCAAAATGCATCTGCATTCGGAATGACACATTACAGTGATCTCCAGGAAAGCTCTGTAACGTAGCAATTTGTATGTAACTATAGCCCCGGTCACATGCTGCATATCATTTTAATCAGCAGAAAGTGCTTGTGTTGATGCAAATAAGACATTCTCAAAGAAAAAGTCCCATGAAAGAGGATACAGCATGGTGCCACAAGAAGAGTTGTTTAACATTACTGCAGCAAGGAAGAAAAAGGGCACATCTGTCGGAAATGTATTTGAAAATATTCAAAGTCAGTCCAGCTCCCTAAGGTAGCAGACAAGTGTATCTACTTCAGCCATCCAGTCCTCTGCTTGCAGTATTAGAATAGTGTGTTGCTTAGAAGAACCCAGGAGATCGGTACAGTAAGCCACTGAACTGCTGAAAAAAAGAATGCTACTGAAAATAAATTAGATTAAAACATAATCTAGGTGTATGTCTTTTCATACCTTTCTCTAACAAGAGACCAGTAGAAGGCAGCCATGGATATTGAAGAGGACAGTACGCTAGAATCATAAAACTTTTAACCCTACAAAAAATGTGTAAAATTCAAGGAAGGAACTTTCCAAAACCACAGTGTAACATTATCTATGGAAAAACATATGCCATCAGAGTGGTACATAAACAGACAATATAAAGCCCCCCGCCCCATTGTTCATGTAATAACTACAGATAAGAACTGTGGGCCAGAAATATCTCTTTTCTATGTGCATCACTCCTTTTTGTTAAGGAACATAGAAGCAAGTTAACACATTATTATTATTGGGGGAAGGGGAAGAAGTGTGGGGAGTACAGGGTGCAGAAACCACCACGCTTAGTTGCCCACTGTGTGCACACAGGCGCCAGAACTCATTTGTTCATGAATAAAATGTGCAAAAGTAGCTCTGAACTGAACCAATAAAAATGAACTGGGTTACTGTGGTCTAGCAATTTCTAAAAAAAAAAACAATTGCAATACTTGTAAATGAGTCCTACCATATACTGCAGAGATATATTTATCCAAAGACACAACGTAACAATGGACAATATATTGACATATACTTTTCTACATAGAACACAACATAAAAGAAAAACCCATAGAAACTTCCAAGACAATTGTCATTGTGACATGATCCAAATCACCAGAATGAGGCAAGAAGTGCAATTTTCTAATAAGAAATGAAGGCAGAGATAGCAACACTGATGGATAGCCTGGAACACAATAAGCAGCTCCCGTCTATTGATCTAGCAATAATACATTTAAAAGATAGATTACTGCATCAGTGAGAACATGCACAATAAGAGACGAGCAAAAGGTTAACCAGGTACAAGACTATTTCTGGATAAAACTAACAGAACATTGTTCATTATTTGTAGCTTTGAAAAAGTAGGTTGTACACACAGGCGTTTACAGATTTAGCTACTAGCATGGCGCTTCCTGTCTTATGCAGTCTTTTTCCATTAAACAGCAATTGAAAAATGTAATGTATTTTCTGTTCTAATCCTTCCACACACAAGTGATCTGCGTCTTCTGCTAACCTCTGTAGTAATGTAACATACATTTGTCATTCAGCATTTCATCTCTGGAAGAAAGGAAAGATGATTGTTTCTATGCATATTCCAGCTTGTAATTTACAGACAACAGCTTCCACTGCATGCCCTCTATTAGAACAGACTGCATTTGCTACTACTGCAGAAAGCGTAGGATAATCCTGACCATTTCATAGGTGGAATCGGACTAATAAATAATTTCAGATAAAAACTTCTGTTTCGACCAAGATTTCTGAACATTGATCCAACACAAATTCGACTGACTCAGGCCCCTTTCACACCGGTGGCTGGACCTGGGTAATGTTTTTATTCCATGGTCCAGCCATTCACACCGGACCCATGGTCTTCAATGACTCAAGCCTATCTGGGTTTGGAGTGAATGATTAGAAGCGGGATTCAAATGCTACAGCAGGCAACCAATCCAGTGGTATGTGACTTGGTCAAGGTTCTCGTGACCGGGGTCGGACCCGTATTCAACCATGGTCACTACTCAAGATGGATTGCCATGTTATTTTTATTTTTTTCACCCCTATAAGATTGAGCAGCAACCCAGGTCATTTGGGGAATAACATGGGTTATTGCAGCTGTTCTGAATGAATAGACGTGTCATATTTATAATAATAATAGCTATATGTACACCTAAATAAACAAATCATAGTCTATAAAAGACTATGGAGACATTTATAAAACTGGCTAACTTGTTTGCTTTTATCTTCTAAACGACACTATTTAAAATGACATTACTGTACAACTAGATTTGTATATATGGGCAACATCAATTTCCCCATGCATCAGATTAGATCGACTGGATACTTTAGTTATGAGGTGAAAAACTCAAACTCTGGGTCCTGACCCCAAAGTGGGTCCCGACTCCATGTTGCTGACCACGAGGCTGATGACTTTTCTAATCTCAGTGATTCAAGGAGTCGGAAACATCTGTTGAACTGTCTGTTATTTTAGACTCCTCCCATCATTTTGTGCCACCACAATGCGGCCGTGTATGTGTTGTCTGCTGAATACATGTGATGTGATGACCTTCTGCAGTAAGTTGCTGGGGTCCTGTCATTATTTTTATTGTCTAATGGGGTCCCATAGAAAAATAGTTTGAGGACCCCTGCTGTAGTGGATACAGGACATAGTACACAATATTTGCAATGCACAAATATATGTGAGAATATGAAGAAGAAAATATTGCTTGCAAGTGTAGGAACAGAGCACCCTTACCGGTTTCTTTGATTATGTTTTTTTGTTACTAAAGTAAATCGCTTCAGAACATGCTGGTGCTATACAAATGATTATATACAAATGATTACTGTTATCCTGCATTTATGAAGTGCTTACATGTTATGTAGTGTGGCTTCTTAAAAAGAGTATTGTGGAACAAATAATATACAATAATGTGAAACAGAAGGTCAAAAAGATGCTGTCTCAACGATCTTACAGTACACGAGGTGTGGAGAAAAACTGAAATAAGGAGAAAGGTGATAACACCGAAACAGCAGGCAGGCAGAAGGGCATCAGGGGGATAAGCTGTAGTGCTTGCAGCTCCTCTGATGTGTGCAGCATCCATTCACCTCAGGGCTAGAGGTGCATGGAGGCTTTGGGCAGCCCAGCAGTTTATCTTTGTGCTGAACTTACCCCAGCACGGTGGTCCCAGGCCGCAGTGATCGGTGGTCCAGGCGCTTGTAGATGATGTCATCTCCAAGCACCGCCACCCGTTTACACTGCGGGTCGGTACCGCAGTGTGATCGGAGCAAATCCCGAATCCAACCTGGCTTTGAACAGTGTTCCAAATACCGGGTCGGATCAAGGAGTTTGGTGTAGAAGAGGTATTATTGAGGTAATCTGAAGAAATTTCACCCCACTGAAGCACCTCCTACAATTTGTATTGGCTTGAAGGGCACTTCTTGCGTACCATACGGTCAAGTTGCTCCCACAACAGCTCAATGTGGTAAAGCTCTGGTGACTGCGCTAGCCACTCCATTACAGACCGAAAACAAGCTGCTTGTTTCCTCCCAAAAAAGATCTGGCATTATTTGAAGGTGTGCTTTGGGTCATTGTCCTGTTGTAGTAGAAAATTGGCTCAAATCAAGCACTGTCCACAGGCTATTACATGGCACTGCAAAATGGAGTAATAGCCTTCCTTATTTAAAATCCCTTTTACCTTGTACAAACGTCCCACTTTATTAGCACCAAAGCAGCCCCAGACCATCACATTATCTCCAGCATGCTTGGCACCAGGCACTCTCCCAGCACCTTTTTCACTTGTTCTGTTTCTAACAAATGTTTTTTGTGTGATCCAAACACTTCAAATTTCGGTACTTATGTAGTATCTGGGCTGCCGATTTTTTGATTGTATGCCTTAAGTTAAGGCATACAATCAGATGCGATGCGATGCGATATCGCATCGCATCGCATCCGATATCGGATGCGATGACCCGATTTTTCCATAGGAATCAATGTTA
This sequence comes from Crinia signifera, assembly GCF_055691185.1. Classification (NCBI taxonomy): domain Eukaryota; kingdom Metazoa; phylum Chordata; class Amphibia; order Anura; family Myobatrachidae; genus Crinia; species Crinia signifera. Next base: position 188,406,268 of record NC_139219.1, read on the forward strand.
AAATGATTCCTATGGAAAAATGGGTCCTTTTCATACCCCTACTATCCAAGTGGGCATGGAGTTGGATATAAACCTGTGGCGAGCGTAGCGAGCCACCGAGCCCGAAGCGTGGCGAGCGAAGCGAGCCCCGCGAGGGGACGGTATTCGTCCCCTCGCGGGGCTCGCTTCGCTCGCCACGCTTCGGGCTCGGTGGCTCGCTACGCTCGCCACAGGTTTATATCCAACTCCATGCCCACTTGGATAGTAGGGGTATGAAAAGGACCCATTTTTCCCATTGAATTCCATGTTAAAATGGACTCAGTCCATTTTAACATTGATTCCTATGGAAAAATCGGGTCATCGCATCGCATCGCATCGAATCGCATGGTCGCATGCGATGCGATGCGATCTCCCGATCCGACCCGATTTAGAAATCGGCAGCCCAGATACTACATAAGTACCCAAATTTCAAATCATCTGTACAGAACACTTTTTTACAATCTTCCTCTGTCCAATGTCTGTTGTTTTGACCATATTAATCTTTTCCTTTATTGGATTTTCTTTCCACTCTGCCTAGAAGGACAGCATCCTTGAGTCTCCTCTTCACTGTAGACATTGAAACTGTCATTTTTCGGGTATCATTTAATGAAGCTGCCAGTTGAGGACCGGTGAGGCCCCTATTTCTTAAACTAGAGCAGCCATGTCCAAACTATGGCCCTCCAGCTGTTGTGAAACTACAAGTCCCATAATGCCTTGCCACATCTTTGCTAGTAGGGAATGGTAAAACTATTGCAAAGCATGCTGGGGTGTGTAGTTTCACAACAGCTGGAGGGCCATAGTTTGGACATGCCTGAACTAGAGACTTGTTAATGTACTTGTCTTCATGCTTAGTTGTGCCAGGGGAATCTTACTTCTCTATCTACTCTGGTTAGATAGAAATATACCAACCTAGGTTAGTCTCGGGCGATTGGAATGAGCGGCTAATGAAGGAGCAGCTTCTAAAAAGAAGGTATTCAGCTCCCACAACAAAACAGAAATAAGAAAACCAGTAGCAGTGTTTGAAAATAAGAATAAATTCAAGTGAATGTTAAAAACAAATTTTACTTTCAGCAATAACAAGAACATACATAAAATAACCAGGTTCTACACTTGCAGGATAATGCAAACTTGACCAGCAATAATTTAAACAAACTGAAATCGGAAAGTTCTGTTTATATGGGTAAATGCACTTTACCATAAGTACAACAGCGGATAAGTTATGGAGCTGTACTCCATCGATCCAATATTAGATCCTCTCTAGTTCGTGTAGCTGATGCAATAAGGCCACTTGAGGAGTAGTAACCTGCAGCACTGAAGCGTTTCACTATCAGCCTCAAGCAAAAACGCGCCCGTGCTGCAGGTTACCACTCGTCAGGATTTCCTATCCAGCAAACTCGACTACTTCGGTTTCAGCAAATGTATTTACTTTGGACATTTCCATATAATTTCATCTTAACCTTGGCAGTGTTCTCCCCAGAATTTTTTTCTAGTCGTGTGGTATCAAGAAGTGGGGGTCTTCGCAATAATAAAGTGTTTTAAACCTGACCCTGTGGTGTATGTTTTATACAAAGAGAGAGAGAAAATATATTCAGCATTAACTGGGAACTTGTAAATCAGCCTGTGAGCATTCATAAGAAGTATATATGTAATGCATAGGTATATAACATAGGACTTGCTAAACTTCTGACCCACTGGGAAGCTGGGCCAGATACCTTCCTCCAGTGAACTTAGAGAGGATTCAATTTTCGATTCATAAATTATCCAGTGATTGTACTTATGGTAAAGTGCACTTACCTGTATAAACATAACTTTCTAATTCAGTTTGCTTCAATTATTGCTGGTCAAGTTTGCATTATCCTGCAAGTGTGGAAGCTGGTTATTTTATGTCTGTTTATGTTATTGATTTAAATTAAAGTTTATAACATTCACTTGAATTTATTCTAATTTTCAAGCGCTTCTCTGGTTAGAGCCTGTTTGTACCATTCTCTGAAGGGAGTAGTATACACTGTTGTAAAAATGTTAAGTTTCTTGGCAATGTCATACATGGAATAGCCTTAATTTCTAAGAATACAAAGAATAAAACGGAGTATCACATGAAAGTTCTCTTTCTGGTCATTTTGAGAGTATAATCGAACCAACAAATGTGATGCTCCAGATACTCAACTAGCTCAGAGGAAGGCCAGTTTTCTAGCTTCTCTGACAGGCAAAACCATTTTCAGCTGTGCTAACAATTGCACAAGGGTTTTCAAGGTATTTCTAATCATCCATCCGTCTTTTAACACGATTAGCAAACACAATGTACCACTAGCACACAGGAGTGATGGTTGCTAGAAACGGGCCCCTATAGTCCTTTAAAAACCAGAGGATTGCAGCTAGTATCGTCATTTACCACATTAACATTATATTGTAATGTAATCTATGTCTGATTAATGTAAGGTTATCTTCATTGGAAAAAAACAGTGCTTTTCTTAAAAAAACAAAAAACAGTAGTGTAATGAAAACAAAATTAAAGTCCAGGTACTAGACTCCATTATTCTTTATAAGGATTACTTCATCCAGATTAGAGGCAATGCCGCAATGTGTTCACTATGCTAACAGCAACAGAACAATCCTCACCAAAGATGAATGATGCAAATTCAGAAATGTATGTCTGCCAGTGAAAATGGAAGGTGCTACTTTTCTGTGAATGAGAACTTTTTTTTACAGTTGTGAAGTGATGCAAGTGTGGTTCTGTGATGGTGCTATGATGACAATTGGAAGTAGTGCAGGATTGTTAGTGAAAATGAATGGCCAGGTGACATGGTGTGTCCATGTTAATGGGATTATAACACACCTTAATGCTGGGGTAGCAAACTCCAGTCCTCGAAAGCTACCAACAGTTAATGTTTTCCAGATCTCCTCACAGAATCACAAGTGAAGTAATTAGCTCCACCTGTGGATCTTTGAACATGTTTCAGCTAGTAATGAGTGCACCTGTGCAGCAGCTAGGTTGTCTGAAAAATGTGAACTGTTGGTAGCTCTCGAGGACCGTAGTTGGCTACCACTGCCTTAATGTATAGTCCTCGCCAATAGACGGCTGATTATCGATCATGAGGATACTTACAGGAAATTAACCTAAACAATAGTGAGAAATGCACTGCAATCTGTTCAGTAGATTTGCAGTTGATATACACGGGGGCACTACTGAATATGTGGGTAAGGATGAGGGAGAAGTTGTCTGCATTACAATATTGTTATATACTAACAGTTCAACTAACAGCTTTCATACCCTTTTACAACAAACATCATTAATAATGTCCAGTCGCTGGTCACTATACAATGCCTTCTAATAAAAACACACCACTAGATTCAGCTTGCATGTTATTGGTAAACTACAGATCAGCTAATGCTGACTAAAAAAAACCCTCGTCGCTATTTGTACCTTAGTTTTTTTGTAAAGATATCCATATGCCTATCCCTAGCAGGTTTAAATTGCTCCTGCTGTACAACCAACTGGATATGCAGATCAGAGGCCAATGATGATCCATGATCCATCTGGGGACCAGGGATATTAAGCATGTAAAAAAGACCAGATTCTGGACATTTACATAATTATCATCCCCCCTCCTGCAACTGTCAGGTGATTGGAGGATCGCCCAAATACACCCGCTAGTGTATGGGCCCCAATAGCCTCAACCAACTCTAGTGGAACACTATTCCACTCATCAAGTAATTTTTCCTTAAACTTGCAATGATGAAACTGGAGAAAGAGAGATTCAAGGGATGTTCTCATGTTCTAGTGATTCTCTTCATTAGAAAAAGATCTTCCTACTTATTGTTGCAGGTTGGATTTGTACTGGGCAGGCAGGCCTCAGATAACACTCGCAGAGTATTCAATATTGTTGAGAGTTGTGACTATAAGAAGACACCCCTGCTGATTCTATCCCTCGATGCCGAGAGGCGTTTGATAGACTCCACTGGGGATACCTTCGATCTGTGCTGCTTCAGTTTGGCTTTGGTGGTAGACTTTATCTTTGCCCTCTACTCCGCCCCATCTGCGAAGGTGTTTGTGAATGGCTGTTTATCCACAGGTTTTAACATAACGAATGGCACCAGACAGGGCTGTCCCCTGTCCCCGCTTATTTTGCTCTGGCTATTGAGCCCCTTGCTGAGAAAATCAGGTCCACTGAGCTCATCAGGGGTCCCATAATGAGGGGGGGGATTACATAAAATCAGTCTTTTTGCAGACGATATCCTTTTGTGTCTTCTGCAACCCGAAGATTCTTTGTTTGCATTATATAGAGTTTTGAAAGACTACTCTATCGTCTCGTATTACAAACTCAACACCTCCAAAACTGATCCCTATCAATGTGCCCCCGGCAGTTGTTAGACTACTAAAGGTTTAGTACCGCTATGCATGGCAATTGAAGTCTAGTAAATACCTGGGTGTTCAGGTGACTAGGGACTCTGATATATTTGATTGTAATTTCAGATTAGACGAGATCTCCTGGCTTGGCCATATTGCGGTGTCCAAAATGATTCTGCTACCCAAGCTTATGTATCTGAGAAATTTTAGAAGTTATGTCATAGGGCTTACTTCACACCTCAGCAGCAGCATAGGATATGGCCTTCGGTCTCAAAATTTTGTTGGAGAGGTTGCGGGTGTATTGGCTTTATCCTGCATATATTCTGGGAATGCCCGATGTTGTGCCCGCTGTGGACTGAGGTATTCTCTCATAAGAGATGTTCTGGGAATACAAATACCTAGTGATCCTGTTATTGCACAGTTCCACTATACTGCGAATCTCCCTCAGGATGACATTTATGTAATGGGGCACTTCCTGGTCTCTACTAAGGCTGCTATTGGCCAGCTCTGGAAATCATCATCGGTCCCCGATATACACCAACTTATCAATAAGGTCCATAAGCATTTCCTTTTTGAGACGGCTGAATGTAAATACGCTTCCTCTGATAACTCAATCCATTCTAAATGGCTCAAGTAGATTGAGTACAGAGAAAGGCAGAATCTTCCCCTCAGGGACCAGGCCCAGATAGACCTATCTATATTGCTCTCCCCTGCTCATGGTAATGATGTGTGAAATGTTTATTTTCATCTTTGTTTGTATTTTTCCATATCGGATTATTACTATGTGTATTGGGTACCTGGAACGCACCCCCTCTTCCTGCTCCTTGTGTCTATATACCCTTGTGTGTGTCTGGTTTTGTTGGTCCATCTCTTTTTCCGTTTCCCTTTTATTTCATCTTTTTGAATTAAAGTCATTAGGGTTCTTTAATTCCCTAGATATCGGATGCGGTTATAGCATGTATATGTAACTAACTACTTGTTACTGTATATTGTATCATTGCGACTTTATGATGTGAATGCTGTTCACTTTTCTACTTGACTTAATAAAAATGTATTTAAAAAAAAAAAATCTTCCTCCTGTACCTTGTTAAAGCCACTGATAGATTTGAACGTTTCCATCATGCTCCATCTTTTCATTGTAGCCTCCAAACTATACATGTTAAGATCTTAGAACCCCCCACACATTAATTGTCAAATCTGTTATCCTCTAAACTACTACCGTAGTTGGTAGGATCATCTCACATTCAGTTGAAAATAAAATGATTAAACAATGGACTTCAGTGTGGCAATCTGTATCCACTTGCTATTCCAGGGATTCCATTAACAAGAGCAACCTCCGCTCTGGTCACGACCATCTTTTTTTTTTTTTTTTTCAAATGGTCCCATTCAAGCATACAAAGAGTTTAGAGGTCATTTTAAGGCTATTTTTTTTTTTTTAGTTTCTTAAAAAGTGCAGCTTATTCCATTGCACTTTACAATTGGAAACAGTAATGACTGGGTAGTACCAGACCAATACAGAGGAAGGAGGGCCCTGCTCACAAGCTTACAATCTACAGGCTTTATATTCATTTGTCCAGTAGTAGATTCACAAGATCTTACATATTTTACAGTACAGGTTTTAAGGATATCCATCCTTGAACCCAGATAGTTAAATCAAACCGACTAAGGTGCTAATTAAGTCACCTGTGCTCAAGCATGGACATCCTTTAAACCTGAAATGTAATGGGTGAGATTAGGAACCACTGCAGTGTGGGCTACACATTTAGATATTACACAAGATAACTCTGCAAAATAGTAAAAATAAGTTGAACAGAAACAAGGAAGTTATCAACCAGACACGATCAATAAAAAAAAAAAAATCATTTTAATTTCTAGGCACTATGGGCCAGATGTATCAAGCTTCGAAAAGTTATAAAGTGGAGAGTGATAAACAAGCAGATAATCAGCACCTACATACCATTTTCAAACCCAGCCTGTAAAATAGTAGTTAGGAGATGATTGGAGAGTAAAAAACAGCCAGCCATTGTATCACTTTTTGAAGCTTGATACAGATGGCACTATAAGAGGATGTAAGAAACGTGCAGGAATTCTGAAAAAAAAAATGGTTCTTGTGTAGTTTCACAGTGGCAGCACTACGCGGATTACTTTATATGTGGTTCCACGTCCCCTCCCGGGGATCGTTGCGTTCGCAACACTTTATAAAATATACTCCACGCTGACGTGGATAGTGGGGTTATGAAAAGGTCGGGAGGACGCGTAACACGTCTGCTCGCCACTCTTCGGGCTGGAGTGGATAGTGGGGGTGTTTCAGGAACACATTCACACCTGCCATATCCTACATCTGAGACAGTAATGACGACATGTGTTAACTGGTAACTGGTTTTTATTAAATAGTAAGAAGAAGAATAAAGCAACTTCAATTAAAATACAATCAAAATGATCCAGAATAAAGTGGGGAAAAAAGAAACAGTCATTCTTTTGAATCTTTATCGGCAGAAACAGCATAATAAGTGGATGCAGTTGTTTCTACATCTGTGCCATCGCCTTCCTCAGCCTGGGGGAGCAGAGTTAGCGCATGGAGGATAAATAAGCTCATAAGTCTTTCGCCATATGAACTCCTGCAAGTAGGAGTCAAAATGATGGCGCGCAGTGCCCCTTTGGCATTTGTTGCACCACTTGCAGGATCCCCAAAGGCGCTCGATGTTCTGTGTGTGAACCCTGGTCTCCGGATCGACGAAGTTGTACCGGTGGTTCCCACGAGCATGGTGGTACCCTACCAGCTCCAGTTGCTCAGTGTTGTAGGCACGACAGCAATCTGAGTAGATGGTCATCCCCGGTTCGATGTGCTTCTAGATGGCGGCCATCAGCGTGCTGATGTCACGTCTTTCAACTGCTGTGACGAAGGACTCACCGGTCTCCCTAGAAATGCCTTCGAACAGCCACTGCTGGGGCAGCATACGTCCAACATGGCTTTTCCTTTGAACGATTCCACCTCGACGATCTTGCATGGGCCGCCAATCTGTCATTGGGGCTGTGACAGTAGGTCGATGGTGCAGGCCTCCTGCATCAGATTGTTGTACTGCACTGTCATTTTTTGGGAGATGGACAGATGCCGCTCACAAAAGGTGATGCTGGTGAGCTCCTCTGCCCAACAAAAGACTAATCGAATCAACGTCACAAAGGTGAGATGGCACCCACTGAACCACTGTGTGGCCCTGACGCTGAACTTTCTGCCGCAGCTTCTGATGTGGCATCGCCACATCCGCTCCCTCAGATTTAGTCGCATAGGGTGGCCATTGGGACAGGTCTTGGTCTCAGGGATGAAACTTGTAAAAAAGCCAGACTCCTCCTCCATCTGCGGCAGGTTTAAAATAGTAAGCTTTTCAGCAGCCATAACTGATCTCAATGTAACTCTGAGACAATGTACCTAATGATTGACTACGCTAACTGTGTACCGCTGACTGACTACGCTGTCCGTGGGAATGACTACGCTAACTGCGTACCACTAACTGACTACACTGTCCGCGTGAACACTACGCTGGATCTGACAGGGACGCTGGCTACGCTAAGCGGCCGCGTGAACACTATGCTGATTCTGACAGGGACGCACTCTTTTGAACAAGACGGACGCTACGCTAACTACGTAACTGCCACCGTGAAACTACACAAGTACCAAAAAAATGAAAGAAAATATGGTCAGGTGGATAACCACATGCAAAATCAATCTGAAAGTGTAGTACCTAAAAACCAGGATGTAGACTGCTGGCTATTAAATTCCTAATGTGCACTGGATTGATCATAGCTTGTGCTTCTTGCTGGCTATAGCTGCCTAATCTAAATTGGAATGCAATCTGCCACTGTACATTGTTCCTTTCACATTGTTATATAACCTCTACATCAAGCTATTAAAGGTGTAACATCTACTGAAGCGGTCTACACATGGTTTACTTCATTGGTAGGACAGTACAGTATAGTGTAGTAGCCAGTAGACTTCTATGCATACAAGGTCACACAAGAAATGAAGTTTGGGAGCAAAGCATCAATGTCGGTGATTTTGAGCATGCTATGCTGAGGTAACCAATGAAGCTCAGCAGAAGTTACGCATAACTAAATACACTCTTAACACATTTGAACTACTGCACAGGAAATAAACACACCCTTGTATTTGTATATGTTGATAACCATTCTATCAATTTTACTAAGCAGCAAATGCATTTTACATAACGCCAGGCCATGCATCCTAGCTGGTCAAAGCATACTGCACTTTCCTCTTTCCTATATCATGCTATGGTCAAATCTATTTTAAGCGAACGCACATGAAGAAGAAAATACAAAGCATAAATACAATAACTGTAAGGCAACCAGGAATTAAGCTGAAAACTTTAACATGAACTAAAAAAAAAAAAAAATCACACAAACACTGCCAATACCGGTTATGGAACTTCGTTATACAATGGGTAAATCTACTTCACTTTGTGGTGCTAAATCTATGTTCTACTCTTTGTCACTAAGAATTCATAAGCTGAACAAGAACAGCATCAATTTACACAAATGTGATTGTTATTTTTTAGCAATGGGACCGAATGTGTGTGGCTGCAAGGAGCACTACAAGGATATACAGACACACTTATAGTGCATGTCAACATTACTGTAAATATTGAGGTTCTGAAAAATGTTCATGTTCCTCATCATCCATCAAACCAATATGAATAAACCATGGGCCTGATTCTGGTTCGCTAGCAAAAGCAAATTCTCTCTCTAATGGACAAAACCATGTGCTCTGCAGGTGGGGCAGATATAACATGCAGAGAGTGTTAGATTTGGGTGGGGTGTGTTCAAACTTGTATCTATATTTGCAGTGTAAAAATAAAGCAGCCAGTATTTACCCGGTACTTGTGAGTTATCCGGGCGCCCAATGTTGAAATTATATGACAGTACATTAAGAATACGATGCGACACGATGCTACGCGATTTCCCTTGAAATTTCCTTGTAGACAAAATCGCGTCGCATTGTATGCTATTGTATGGTATACAATGACACGCGATGCGATGCGACGCGATTTTAACCCATCCCGCCCAATTGTAATCCCGCCCTCTGCCACATCTGGCACAATTTCACTCTGTTTATTGCTGATATATGATAATTACAGTTATTTCTTAAATTCTGTTGTCCTTAATGTGTCAGATATGAATGATATTGATGAATGATATTGGAGGTTCACAACCAGGCCACTATCAACGTGAACCCGAAGCGTGGCGAGCGCAGCGAGCCCACGAGGAGTGGCGGTACGCATCCTCCGACCTTTTCATACCCCCACTATCCACGTCGGCGTGGAGTTGAGAATAGAATAGTGTGGCGAGCGCAGCGAGCCCGAAGCGTGGCGAGCGGACGCGGACACCTGTGAAGCCCGCGAGGGGACGCGGATAGCTGTGAAGGTGTCGGCGTCCCCTCGCGGGGCTCGCTGCACTCGCCACACTATTCTATTCTCAACTCCAAGCCGACGTGGATAGTGGGGGTATGAAAAGGTCGGAGGACGCGTACCGTCGCCCCTCGCGGGCTCGCTGCGCTCGCCACGCTTTGCGTTGGCGTCATTAACAATGGGGATGGGATTTCACTTTTGTCACTTTTTGGGGGTTTTGGGCATTTTTGCATTGAAATAAATGTAAAATCAGGTCTCAGGGACCATTTTACATTGATTCCAATGTTAAAATCGGGTCCACTGCTAAAATCGGGTGCTGCTCTCGTCGCGTCACATCGCATGCCATTTGGTTAACATGCGATGCAACGCAATTTTTTGGGACCCGATCAAAAATCGGGCGCCCGGATAACTCACAAGTACCATTTACCCTGCACAGAATCAAAAAAAACTCACCAAACTCTAGCTCTATCTGCCCTACCTGCAGTGCTCATGGTTTTGTCCATTAGAGAGAATTTGCTTTAGCAAGTGAACCAGAATCTGGACAATTCTACTCTATCTTTTGGATATAAGCCTAGTGATGAAAACACTGTGCCTGATTCTGGTCCCAGCACTTGTGCAACAGTATGGTATCAGACTCTCAGTGATTGACAGTGTGCTGCCAATAGGGGGCAGGGAGGGAAAATGGCCTCAGTTTCCCCAAAATATAAGCTTGTTACTGCCATTGTTTATAGAAACCCTTTGTTCGATGAAGGAATTCAGTTGTTGCACCGATTGGGCATGCATGCTGCGGACACATTATTTCTGCTTTTTACACATTTTTTTTTTATTGTGAACATTACTGTAGTTGTGTTTAACCACTCTACATGGCTAAACGCAATGCAGTTGGGTCTGAAAATTGTAAAAAACTATTTGACGTGTGAGATGCAAATATGTGCACCTAAATGAACATGTCAATTGCCCTGCTAAAATATCAATATTGTATCATTAGTCATGTGATCATTTTTGGCGCGGTTGTGTTATTGTAAAGGAATATTGCTTTTTACTGTATATTCATTCATTTTACTTGTCCGATACCAGAAATGAAGGGCAACCATGTTAATGTTTAATTGAACATTTATGCTGGCCAAAAGTCGTAGATGCAGAAAGTTCACTTTTGTGCATCAAATTATTTTTTTGAATGCATATACCAGTAATAAAATTGTATTAAAAGTATTGAAAATAAGAAAATGAAGGCATATGCCCTACAGCCACTGTTTAGAAACCAGAGTAAAGAACATAGGCACCTTCAGGCATTGGCAGACACCTTACCAAACCGCTTTGTAAACAGGCTGTAAATTGCTCCCAACACAGGAGGGAAGCCTAGGGAAGAACATCAGTAATTATGATCGGAGTCTAGTCTCCTACTGCTGCAGCAAAGAAAAACCTCAATTTAATTAACGCAAAGCTACAGATCTACAGTGTTGCTTGTTGACTTGGTACAAATGAAAAAATAATTACAGTTGTCCTCCGCAATAAAGTAGTCTGTGATAATTTACAAAGAAAATGTGGTAACTTCTACATTTCAGTTGTTTGTCTCTTCAAAGAAAAAACAAATATCTAGCTTTTAGTGTGTTATTATGATTTAATGTACATAAGTTTTAACAAACAGTACAGATTTGCTGCCATCTAGTGATGGAATAGAAAACCACACAGAAGAAAATATCTACGAAAAGTACATTGTGACAAGGGTTTGATGCAGAGATGTAAGCAAATTATTTTAAGTATTAACCATTTTTTATATAGCGCATACATATTCCGCCACGCTTTACAGAGTATAGTTGAACATTCACATCAGTCCCTGCCCCAGTGGAGATTAAATCTATATTCCCTACCACATGTACACGCACACACATTGTAATTTTGTTGGAAGCCAATTAACCCACCAGCATAATTTTGGATTGTGGGAGGAAACCGGAGTACCCAGAGGACGCCTACTGAAGCACGGGGAGAACATACAAACTCTGCACAAACCCATGACCTCAGCTCTGTGAGGCAGTAATGCTAACCATTACACCGTCCATGCTGTCTTGCAGCTGTGCTGAAATATGCAGATGCTGCAACCAACTAAATTTGGATCTATATGCCTACAGGTGGCTTTGCAAATCCCAGCGTCGGTGTACAAAAACGCAGTAATGGTAGCGGAACAGTCAATTCGGATTATGCTTATGTTCATGCAGCATGGCCACAGAAAGTAAGATGCTGAAGCACTTACAGCTGTAGCCCCAAGCACACCCCAAAAAACATTCAATATACAGTAGTCCCCAACAGTCAATCACTTTGCAAACAAAACCACTCTATGACGCCTTTCAGAAAACCATTGTGGGACACAGAAAGCCTGCGTAGACCACCAATCACCATTCAGCAACAACAACAACAAAAAACTTATGCTGCTTTCCCACTGCAGACCAGTTTAAAGTACTGGTAATCTTAAATGGTATTTAAAACGGTATTAGCATTCCCACTGCAGCAGATTACCGTTTTAAATACCATTTAAGTACCATTCCCATTGCAGTGAACCGTGTATAATGTAGAGTGCCTAACCCCCCCTTCCCCCAGTGTAAAAAGTGCCCCCGTACCTGCCCTGTGCCCCCACCTCCCCTCCCCTTGTACTTACCTGTGGGCAGTGGGGAGGCAGCGGGGGTCATTGCAGGGTCCATGCAGGATACAGGCAGTCCCAGTGCCTGATGAGACCTAGTAGTTCTCACTTTGCGCATATGTAATGAGTGCACGTGCATACTAATGAGCCGCTCATTATATATGCGCATATGTAATTAGCGGCTCATTAGTATGCACGTGCACACATTACACATGCACAAAGTGCGAACTACTAGGTTTCATCAGGCACTGGGACTGCCTGGAGGCTAAATAACATTTAAGAGGCATTCCCACTGCCTCTTAAACGTTATTTAGCCGTGTAGGACTCTGCTTTGAAAACGGGTTGAAATACCGTTTAACTTTAAACGGTATTTCAACTCTGGCGCTTTCCCACTGCAGCCTTAAACGGTATTTTGCCCTCAAAAATCGGCAATATACCGTTTTAAGGCTGCAGTGGGAAAGGGGCATTATTTGGTTCAAAACAGTTATCAATAAACTGTATCCAGATAACCGGTTTAAGCTCGATTTGAGCAGATTCAGTAGAATACTCATTTTACCAAAGCACAACAAATAAAATGCTGACAAGCAGGATATTAGGAGAAAAAAAAAATAGTTGCACGCAAACCTTTCCAAACTGCTGAGCTCTTCACAATTACTTTACAATTGAAAAACCAGTAGCACCTGGAAAAATAGGACTCCTATTTACTTGTAGTATAATTTATCTGCAAGCTGCTCAGCTGGAACAAGAAAATCGAATGTACCACAACCATTCATATGACAAATGTTAGCCCCATTAACAATAAGAACAAACAAAAAAAAAAAAACGTGGAATGTACATTTGGTTCAAACTATTGCAGAGCATAAAGCTTAAAGAGGAAAATATATAATGTTTTAAATGTATTTTAAAAAAGATCTTGATTTCTTCAGATAAAACATACATTTAAATATATACTGAATGAATACGGAGATTTTAAGGATTAAAACATTCCATTTCAAAATTGGAATTTCATATTCAACAAGTTCAGATTCTGAACTAGGAAGCGTATAGATTATAGGTTCAGACAAAAAGTGTGGTTACTGCACAATACTGCATAAAACATACCACACAACTGCATTGAGAGAAATGCAAAAAAAAAAACAGAAGAAATGCTGTTCTACCATGTAGGAGACAGGCCAATGTGTCAATATTAAATCAAACCTACTGCACTTTTGCATACGCTACATTTATTCTTTTTTATTTATACATTTATACTTTGCAGGAACATAAACATGTCTGCACACAGGATTCAGAAAACTGACACCAGCATCACAGCTTGCAGCCTGTAGATTGGCGTAAAATCCTGACATTGCTGAGGATACCGACACCGGAATTTTGACTGCTGGCTGGCTAGGGTATAGCGTTAGGCCAGGGGGAAGTTAGGTTTAGGCACTAGCGCAACGGAATATGCTGTGCTAACTGTGAATAAATAAATAAATAAATAAATAGTGGGGAACTAAGGTTGCAGGCAGGGACAGTTTGCTGTGTACACACTTGTACAATCTGCATAAGATGCAGATGAGATTTTGACTATATAGTCAAAATCTCATCTGGATCTCATGCAGATTGTATGGGTTTTATCCCAAGCGATCCAGATGCGTTCAAGATGCGCGCTCCCATATCTTAGCCAGAAAGTCTTGGCTGCCCTGTCTATATAGTGCAGATCTGCACTATATAGTCTAAATTGTATGCAGATAGTCTAAATTGTATGCAGATAGTCTAAATTGTAATCGCATCTGGATCTCATGCAGATTGTACAAGTGTGTACACACCTTAAAGGTTAAGGGAAGGTAAGTATACTTTCTGAATCCCTGAGGATGCTGGCCTCAGTATTCAGACCACTGCCATAAAATGTTCACAGTATTTTCATACATTTAAAAGGACACTGGGATGTGAATAAAAACTATCACAATACAGTTACTTCAACTGTTTTTTCTTAAATACATATAGAGATAGATGTTTATGTGTTTGTTTGTGTGTTTATACGTGAATATATAAGAAATGGGCAAGTTAACTCATTATCACGTTAACACAGTGGGCAAGTTAACTCAATATAAATACTATTATTGCATTAACGGCATATGTCATGTGTCCCGGAAGCCACCAGACCCGAAAGGAGGAATCGCAGCAGGTCACATGGCTGCAGTGTTCCCAAGGTCACTGTCACGCTTGGAGGTTTTGCTCCTTTTCCCTTTGTGTCCGCCATCAGATCGAGCAGGTATGTGCAGTAATCTGCCCGCAATCACCACCATCCTCCGGCTCCTGGATGCGGGTGCAATGGCTCTAGCCCCAGCATCCCCCCAACATGTACTCCCCACCCCATCCCGGCAGACTCTCTGTAGTGTCAGCTGCACAGCAGGCGGGCAGCTGGTGTTTAAGCTGCCTGCAGGGAGTAAGTGTGGCTGGGCACAGGAACTGGCAGTGGGAAATGCAGGGATGGCAGCTATTTAGATGGCCACTGCAGCACCATACCAGAGGGGTAACATTTGGGGAGGATACCACTACATCGCCATACCAGAAGGGTACATTTCAAGAGGGGATGGCCCGGATGGGAGTTTATATCTCTGTTGCTGGTAGTGGAATAGAGCTGGTAGTGTCACTGGGGCCAGGAGAGGTAGGGTGGGTACAGTATCACTGGTGCTGGGGGAATAGTGTGGGTACTGTAGGTCACTGGGGGTATAGAAGTAGTACATATGATATCACTGGAGGTAGGTGGGGGTAGGGTGAGTACTATATGTCATTGGAGGTAGGAGAGGTAGGGTAAGTACAGATTGAGCCTTCAACTATCTACATTGATATATATTCCAGGAAGGCGGCACTCACAGACTGAATTCATCAAAGTTTTATTGAGTCCACATAGATTTTTGATCCCCGAGGACGAACCTAGTGGCCCGAAACATGTTGGATGATTGAATAAAGTTTTTTTTTTTTTCAAATTCCGGGAGTGCAGCCTGATTATATCCGAATATATATATATATATATATATATATATATATATATATACATACATACACACACACACACACACACACACACACACACACACACACATATATATATAAAGATATATATATATAAAAAAGAGTCAGACCACTTTGGGGTTCTCCGTTCGACGTTTCAGTCGCTTAGACTTTTATCAAGAACTTTGGGCATACACCTGTATGCTCAAAGTTCTTGATAAAAGTCTAAGCGACTGAAACGTCGAACGGAGAACCCCAAAGTGGTCTGACTCTTTTTTTTCATTCTTCAAGTCCTGGTGAGTGCCGCCCTATTGCCCCATATACAGTTTGGTCTTGTACCCTGGAAGGCACCCAGGCAAGTATTATCTCCTTTGAAAGGTGGAGTGCTTACTTTGAACTGATGACAGGGCCCCCGAGCTCCGAAACGTTTTCCCATCGCACATGGAATAAAATTCCAGATTGATTCACCAGTCTTTCCAGCCTCCGAGTGCCACTTATTGTTCCTTCTATATATATATATCTCAACAGATATTTTTGGTATTGGAGCGCTGACACCTGCTCGTAATTAGCCCTGTTCAGGGCTTTCTGCTCTCCAGGCAGCAGAGCTATAAAAAGTGCACTTGTCCTCTCTTTTGGACCGCTGCTCCCCACTAGCAAAAAGGTACCCTATCCAAGGCACCCAAAGGATTTCTAAAAAGAGAAACATGAATATAAAACAAATGGATGTTCTATATGTACAACTCGTACCGAGTTGGTCATCTGGAGTGGGCTGGTTACCACTAGATTCAAAACATTCCCCTCTGGCAATACAGCATACACAAGATGTTTTAGTCACCGCTACAGTGTGGTTGATAACTCACGGTACCTCTTCAGCTGAGCAGGCTCGGGAACGCCGGCGTCTCTGATCGCTGCAGATCAAGCTGTCAGCATGTACTGGATGCCAGAAGCTTGAGACACGTCACGTTGGCCACTAATATATGATTGCGCTAATATCTATTATTGTTCTAAAGTGGTCGCTGATAACACTTGATCCCCTACTAGAAAGGACACTGATTACTTTACATGTATTCCGCTGCGCTCGCCACGCTTCACGCTGGTATTACGCGTCCGCTCGCCACGCTTCAGGCTCGGCGGCTCGCCACACTATATAAAATCAACTCCACGCCGACGTGGATAGTGGGGGCATGAAAAGGTCGGAGGACACGTACTGCTGCCCCTCGCGGGTCGCTGCGCTCGCCACGCTTCGGGAAGGTGTGGATAGTGGCCTGGTTGTGGGCCTTGGGGACACATTCACACCACCAATATCAACCACCACAATAGTGTTATATGGCGCCCAATTATAGTAATTTCTAGATTATTTCTATCTTTCCACACTTTAAATCAACATCAAGGAATTTTGCATGTATAAAACATTACATTTTAATAATATCAAGCCGATAAAAGCATTTTTCTCAACAATTCTTTGTAGTTTCTCAATTCACAGAAGAAAGCATGTACATTTCTGGCCATTTGTCAGAATATGAATGAGAACTCAAACTTTTCTTTCACTCATGGTTAGTGGCTGTGTTTCATGACCTATTGAAAAATGTCTGTTTAGACTTAACATACAGTCATATTTGTAGCTAATATTTCCTTTTTTTGTATATATAGTCGGTTTATGTGTATAGTCCCATTATCACTAGATAGCCGAATCCTACCTGGAGTGGGAAAGATCCAGCATGGGTCTGATCCGGAGGGGTATTTAAAGGTTAGTGCTTGTGTTTTGAGCCTGATGAAAATACTCACATGTATTGAAATGTTGCTTGAGCTTGAATAAATTCACTGTGTTTGCAAGAAGACAGTGTCGTAATTTCTATTATATATATATATATATATATATATATATATATATATATATATATATATATATATATATATATATATATATATATATAGGTACTTATGTAATATCTGGGCTCCCATTTTTCTTATGAGACCGCATCCCCTCGCGGGGCTCGCTGCGCTCGCCACGCTTCGGGCACGGTGGCTCGCTGCGCTCGCCACACTATATAAAATCAACTCCTTGCGTATTTGGATAGTAGGGGTATGAAAAAATGGGGTGCATTTAACATGGGAGCCCAGATAATACATAAGTACCGACATATATATATATATATATATATATATATATATATATATATACACACACACACACACACACACACACACACACACACACATACATTCACAATTAAATAGCACATTTAGAGGAGACACAAACAATGAAATATATATATATCTCTCAATTGGTTTATTTTAATGGTGTTAATAGTAAGAAGTTCTATTGTTCCCTAGAAATAAATGTAAGAAAATGTCACCTGCACTCATCATTATAAACATAATGAAGGCAGACATGGTGAGTCTACTCTTGCAGATGACAAGCTGCCTTAATCCCCAGACAGGTCTACATTCAGGGAAGTGTACCCAGCAGACCAGAGTACAGAAAATATTTACACAGAGTTACTCAGCTAGCTTACATTGTTATATCATTATAGCAGAACAAAAAGATACAGTACATGGGGGTTACATGTATCTTGTGGTAATAAAATGATGCAGGAGAAAGAAAAGAAAATGTGGGCAAGAAGTCATCCAGAAACTATCTTTAGGATACATGAATCAACAAGGGACACTAAAGAGAATCTTGTGTACATATTTTTTTCTTGAGGCAGAAATCTATCATCCACGCAGGACTTGTTGCTATGACAGCACAAGTGTCAACATCCAGCACATAATGAAAGGTCAAATCAATGGGGGAGCTGTAGTCTCATCAATGCAAACTATAGAGTGTATCATAAGTATGTCAACATGTCTCAGGCAAGTAAACAGCTGTTCCCAATGACAAGAAAGCATGCTAACAAAGACTGCACAGAGCTCTGCATGACACGACAGCTCTCAGACAAGAAAGATGAGCCAGGCCCTTCGTTGTCACAAAGGTTCTATGGCAACGTTCACCTTACTAATCACAAGATTTACCTCCTGCCATGATACTTTCCTGAGATGCAGCCTGTCAGTTCTCACTGCTGCAGTTGAGCTTTTTCAGATTGTACATATCATGACAGTAAAACCAAAACTACAAAAGATGAGAAATAACCAAAACAGTGCAAACAAAGACATACTGGAGACTCCTAAACAAACTCTAGTGTAAGAATTATGTGACCTTTTTGCAGTGCCCCCACACACCAAACTGAACACAGCATAAAAATATAGCAATATGAGAGTTGGGCCTGATGCAGAGGTGCACAGAAAATCTATTTGGGACCCAGTGAAGTTCGAGTTTAGGCAATTTTCTGAGCGATATTACTTAATTTAACTGGATCGCGGAGAAAATGACCCTACATCTTTAGGTGTTGGGGCTACAGCAGGGTTGGGATCATTTGGTCTACAGCATGATGGTCGTCAGTCATTAGGTCCACACCATTAGTTCGACATGGGTCTAGGTCAATATGGGAAAGGGTCGAAATGGTTATAGGTTGCAAGGTCATTAGTTTGACAGGTCGTTAGTTCAACAATGTCTAGGTCAACAGTCAAAAGGTCGGCATGGTTTTTTTTTTTTTTTTACTGTTTTTGACCTGAATGTCAACAAAGTCGACATGTGCTTTAAAGTGCACCGCATCCCCTCGCAATGCGTCGGGCAAGGTGCTTAGCTACGCTTGGCACACTATTTTGTTCTCCCACCATGCGCTAGTGGATGGTAAAGCATGAAATACCGCCTGTCGGCGCAAAAAAAAAAAACCAGTGGAAAAACCCCATGATGACCATTTCACTTTTTTACTTTCAGCCTGATCTAAATTTTTATCTCATTGCAAGAGCAGCAGTTCAGTCTTGGTCATAGTATTCTAAAGATCATTACCACTCTAAACACCAATTGCTGGTTGACCCTTTTTTTTATAGAATTGGAGCCATCTGGAAATTGACAGTTGCATACAAAAGTAGGCAAATGTGTCTGCATTTAGGGTTATTGATAAATGTGTGATCTGTTCTTTCATTTGGCTAATGTACCATCTAAATTTATATAACATTTTGTTAAATATGTTGCCATATCGTTAGCGAACGTTATCGCATGAACTCCCAGGTGAACGATGCAGAACTAAAACACTGAACGATATAGTTCAGTTATGTCATCTGGCCACTCGCCCAACTTGCAGTCTTTGATGGTGTATTCATATTGACTGCATGTTCAGATGACAGGGTGCTTCGTTAATGACCCACTGGAGCATGCATCATCAGCAATATAGTGAGTACACACTAAAAAATATGCAGGATATTGTTAATAATATCATCATCATCATGCACATTGTTAAGAAGGGACACCGTTAATAGATCTGACATAATTACATAGTAGTTATAGCTGAATAAAGACGTTCGTCCATCGAGTTCAACCCTGGTTAAAATGCATGATCTATTTGCTACATCCTTTTTATAAACTGTGTAATTTGATTCAATTATAGACAGATTATGATTGTGGTTTGTTCCCCTGGATGTTGTTACCCAATAGATGTTCGTCCAACCTTATTTTAAACGTCAAAAGAGTTAGTGACCCTAGGGCCACTTTGTAGCGCTAGTCGTGCTAGATCTGTATTTATAGAGGAAATTGAAGGACAATATTCACCACAAATACTAGCAGCAATAGAACAATGTACAAAATTATATCACTTAGTGTAAATATATATTCAGTTAACTGTGCAGGGATATCGCTGCTTCTTATACAGGGAGTGCTGATCCCTTTTAAAGAGACAATGTAAAAGTTAAGTGGCAGACACCCAAGGTATCTGTCACTTTAAGAAGCGCGGTCCTGTTCAGTAATTAAATGTCCATACATTTGTAATAGAAAGTATAAATCAATTTATTAAAACAATATACAATAATATTTCCCCCAAATAGCAATTCATGAATTGTAAATATACAAGACATACAGACAAGACATACAACACACAACATGTAGTAAAAGCTGGATATAGCTGGGATTGGCCGATTGGTTCAGTCACTAGATGAATGAGGCTTTATGCAGAATATAACTAGAGGCAGTTTTAGAACTTATGTATAGTTACCAGTCCTGTACAGTTTAGTTCCAAGGCAATGCGCTGATGTGGTGGTAATTAACCCTCAGGTCAGTCTCTCCATACGATTTTTACCAGAGATGTACTCCGGAGTTGTTGCAATGGGGACCTTATCCTGCTGGACCAGCCAGCTGGGTGGTTAAGAATTTTTGTAATCCACGTATACTTGCGCTGAACAGGAACACTGCACGATAAGACCAGCGGTGGGTATGGGCTCAAAAACGCGTTTCTCCGCCTGTCACTGGGGTCGGCGGCTTCCTCAGTCTGAGACCAGCTGGCTGGTCCAGCAGGATAAGGTCCCCATTGCAACAACTCCGGAGTACATCTCTGGTAAAAATCGTATGGAGAGACTGACCTGAGGGTTAATTACCACCACATCAGCGCATTGCCTTGGAACTAAACTGTACAGGACTGGTAACTATACATAAGTTCTAAAACTGCCTCTAGTTATATTCTGCATAAAGCCTCATTCATCTAGTGACTGAACCAATCGGCCAATCCCAGCTATATCCAGCTTTTACTACATGTTGTGTGTTGTATGTCTTGTCTGTATGTCTTGTATATTTACAATTCATGAATTGCTATTTGGGGGGAAATATTATTGTATATTGTTTTAATAAATTGATTTATACTTTCTATTACAAATGTATGGACATTTAATTACTGAACAGGACAGCGCTTCTTAAAGTGACAGATACCTCGGGTGTCTGCCACTTAACTTTTACATTATTTTAAACGTATTTATTGTGCCTGCCGACACCACCTCTCCAGGAAGCGAGTTCCACATTTTAACTGCCCTGACCATAAAAAGTTTTAACTTCTAAGGGTACAGATCTAGAGTGTCTAGGTAGACAGTCAATAGGTCGACACCAAATGGTCAAAAGTCAATAGGTCATCGCAGACTAAAGATCAAAATGACTTTTGTGGGGGGGGGGGTTCATACTTTACCATCCCAGTGGACAACATTTGGGAACGGTAAAGTGAAGCATGGTGAGTGAATCGAGCCATGTGAGGGTTCCTACTACACTAATCAGGGGACCATTATGACATTGGCACAAAAGTGTGAAAGTACCATGTGGACCTTTTTTTTGTTGACGCTCTGACTACTGTATATCGATCTATTACATGTCTACCTTTTCTTGAAGACTCTTTGTGTACCTAGACACTGTAGACCAGGCATGTCCAACGTTGGCCCTCCAGATGTTGTGAAACTACACATCCCAGCATGCTTTGCAATAGTTTTAGCATTCTCTAATAGCACAACTGTGGCAAAGCATGCTGGGATGTGTAGTTTCACAACATCTGGAGGGCCAACGTTGGACATGCCTGCTGTAGACCTTAAATCCACACCCATCAAGAAATATTGCATAGTGTGTGTAACCAGTTTAAGAATATTTTACTATTCAACACAATACATTACACTGAAGGTAATTATGAGCTCTACCTTACAGATAAAATAAATCCTTAGTGTATATTTACTGCAGGTTGACAACAATGTTGTAGTGTTTTGTGTGTAAATATTAAAATAAAAAATAAATCTGAAAATATCTAATGGTGTTTACACACGGTGAGATACGATTGCTATTCGACTTAAGATTTGAGTGCAATACAATCTTTGCTATCTCTGTACTTTCAACATACAATCAGCATTAGATTAGCACTATATAGTCATTACTGCCCTGTCTATCTGGGTTTCGATTTATGCTGTCACGGGAGCGCGAATCGGGATCGAAAGGTAAAAAACCTGTGAGATCTGATTACGATCAGCATGCGATTTTGACTATATAGTCAAAATCGAATGACAAATCTCACCGTGTGTACACAGCATTAGTTCTATCTTACATAAATTCTCTCTGATAAATCCACCTACTTTCAAACTCCGTAATGGAATTTCCAATCATTAGGCATAATGTGTGTGCACACAAAAGTGATAAATACACTTTCCAGAATTATCTCCAGATTTTGGGGGGGGGGGGGGTATCCTATTAGCGGCGATACTTTACTGTTGAAGATAGGTTCACCGCCGTCCTTTATCCCCAATACCTGCTTTTATCAGGTATTATGCTTCCCGGATCTGCAATAACACATGGGATTGGGGATGTATCCCATATCTATGTGTTTAGCATGATCGCGGGGCCATTTTTCAGTGAATTAATCTGTAATTATTAGTGATATCCTTTCCAACCAAAATGCATTCCTTCTAAGGGCAGAAAGCCATCATCTACATGCCAATGTGAGTAGTTTACCCTACAGGTGAAGAGGATAACTAAAGACCCTCCGCCAGAGATGATATAGAGATATGCTGAGCAAAGCAAAGAAATTACCTTTTAGAACCAAAAGTGAGAGACCAACCAAAGGATGTAATACATAGGGTCTAGAAGTACAGTACAGCCAGTATTAATAGCAGACATCTATAAACTATCAAGGAGACTGATACATAAAAAGGTTTAAGCTATTTTGGATAACTGAATCTTGAGATTGTATGTGAACGTTTTCTTGCATGACCTGTGCACAAGGGGTTTCTAATCTGAATGATCTGTGTAAAGCCATAAGATTGGTTGCTAGGGATATAAAAATCCCATTTGAAATGGGATGGGTATCACTTTGAAATCCCTCCAATGGCAGAGGAATGTATAAGTGTGCCTGTGGATGATTTCTTTTGGACTGCAATTTGGAGATTACCGGTTACAGAGTATTTGCCTGCCAGCTTGATTGCTAAAATGTCCACGCTCTCCCAATCTGTTATTGTCATGTGGAACATTTATAGTGCATTGCAGGAACCCAGATGAAGGAAGTAAGTCCCGTGCTTAAATCTGCAACCAGGAGAGGTTGAGCATAACATAGGCCTGACTTTATTAAAGCCCAGAACTTACAAATGGACTGTTAACGTTACTGCTTATTTACACTGGGCATCATCTGGCAATACAAATCAAGTGGGTAAAGTTGTAATCTCCCTCTAACATCGATACTAATCTGAGGAACTAAAACCTCCAGCAAGGCTAAAGATTCTAATTGGGGGTGGAACTGTTATTAGCCCAGATCTACCAATAAGCTACAATAATTGTTTGGACTGCTGTTGATCATGGCGGGTTATATTAAGATTGTGTTTACTTTTAACTGTCATAATTTTTAATGAGAATATCAAATGATTTGATTTATTTGCATCTGTGCTATTTTTTATGAATATCCTTTCATTATGTGTATCTAATTGCCTGTCTTTTTGCCGGAAGCAGCATGCTCAAATAGGACGTTCACAAGCTATCACTGTATTAATAAGTGATAATATATCATTTATTAATTTTTATACACAATCACCACACACACACACAAAATCCAGCTATATGGAGCGGGCAACTGGCAGCCGAGCTGCGGCTGGTGACCACCACAGCCCGGAACACTTCCCACCCGCCGTGTGTGGTGCAGGAGGCGCAGGCTGCTGGGTACATGCGACACCGGACACACACTGCGGGACACTGAGTGAGCGGGAGGCAGGGGACTGGGAAGGTAGCTCCAATTCTCATGCGCAAAAGGCTGCATTTAAATATCTCCCCCATGCGGACACTTCCCACCAAGCGTATGCAGTGCAGGAGGCACAGGCTGCGGGGTAAGTGTGGCACCAAGCACAATCCGACGGGAATGGCACATAGCGGCAGGCCCGATGACAGGGGAGGTTAAGGGAGACATCTGACCCGGGTCCCACCAATCATAGGGGACCCAAAATAGCCCCCCACTCACTTTGTGCCGCTCAGCCCCAACTCTCCCCCCTCAGATAGCTAGCCAACAGCCCAACTGCCTAGCTCGGAGGGTGGCAGATAGGTAAAACTAAGTGTTGTATGAGTGTATAAACTGTATGTGCAGTGGTTAGGGTAAGGCGGGGGGGGGGGTATAAGGGTTAGGCCGCAGGGTATAAGGGTTAAGCACTAGCAGGAAAGGTCAGAACTAGACTTCGGGGGGGGGGGGTTGGATGCAGGGTTCGGAAGCGTATCAGCGTTACAGCGCAGGATGCAGTGTGAGGGAGCGCAGGCCGCAGGCTCAAGAAGTGCGTCAGTGCGATAGAACGCAAGATGTGGCGTGAGGTTGTGCGTCAGTGTGATAGAATGGAGGGTGAGGAAGTGCTTCAAGTGCTTCAGTGATAGAGCTCAGGTGGCGGGGTAAGGGGCCATTGGTGTGATAGCGCAGAAGCCGTAGGGCAATGGAGTGCGTCTGTGTGATATAGTGCAGGGTGAGGGAGTGCGTCCAGTTCATGTTCGAGCATAGAATGGGCTAGCCCCTTATGACTGTGAGAAGAGTACCCCATAGGGAATCAAAAAAGGGCTCTACCAAATAATAGTGTCTGTGCCCCCAATTAAACTATTTGTTAAGGAGTCATTCCCATGAATGCCTTACATGACAGGTACAGAAAGTATTCAAGTATTTTCATAAACAAAATTACTGTACAGTCTTGTCATTCTGGAATAGGCAAGTTAAAGGCCAAATAACTTATTTTTTCTGAAAACTGTAACTAAGCAACTGTTTGGCTATAAATTTCTAGTGCAGTTGTAAATAAAGCAGTTCACCTTAAAAATAAAATATTTGTTAATATGAAGTACTAGCTCAAGAAACACACAATAATGCAACACTTGAAACAAATCTTTCCTTGCTTTCCCAGATAAATGTCAACATTTCACAATTAATTTTCATTAATGCTCCTTATGGCCCGGAGGCAAACTTATCTCGCCATTGTATATTTTATAGTAAAGCAACTACCCGAAGCGAACAGCATGTCAGGCAATGTTTCATGTGACAAAGTGATTCCACACCAGACTCAAAACTCAAGATAATACTTTCTGAAGAAAGCCAGCATGTTCTAAAGAGTATTGGATTTCAACTTTCCATGTATACTCGTCAGTTGAACGCCTCTGTAATTTATACATAAATTACGATTATAAAAAAATATAGCTATTATCCTGCTCTATGTGTATACATTTGCATTTCTTAATGTATTAATTTTGTCATTAACATCATATTAACAATATCTACAAACTCGTAATTTAATTTTCTAAACATTGCATGCTCTCTCATTTCAAAAGTGTAGATATAGTTAAATTATTAAAGAATTGCAGCTTCACAGGAAATTAATTTAAAACATTAAAACTGTTTTAACTAAATACAAAATAGCTAATACATGTTCCGTCGCCTATATGCGAAATGCTTGGGACCAAAATTTTGTAATATTTGCATACCATAATGAGATTTCTCGGGGAACGGACCATAGTCTAAACACAATGCATTTACACATAAGGGGGAATTCAATTAGCCCCACTAATTTTATGGACAGTCAAAGTGGGACTTGAAGGCATTTTAGGTAATTTTCAGGCAGTATAAAAAGGCTTTGTTAACGAACGAAAACACATGGGGAGTATTATGCAAAAGAAAAATAGGAAGAATGTGACCCGTGAGTATACAACTGCGGATGTTTTGGCCTGTTTTTGAGTAAATTGGTAAGTGGTGAAAATCGCTGATCCATATGTTTTTTGGCAATGTAATACCCACCTTAAGATCCATGATAAGTTCCTGGACCTATGTGTTTTTCACAAATATTCAGCAAGTCCCCCCCAAAAAATCCCTGATAAGTACAGTCTGACTTCAGAGCTTATTTGGGTAGTCACAGGGAATCAATTAGCCCAGGGCCACTGAATTTCCACTCACAGCGCAATTTTTAATAACAATGTTGTTCATTAAACTAAGCTTGTGTACACTGAATCATCAGAAAGCAAATAAGGGTCACTAACTTAGTCGAAGATACATACTAAGATGTGGGGGACTCAATCTGTAGTATTTCTACACATGTCCAGAATCGCCTTATATGTGCACAATTAATAAAACTTTCATTGTAACCTAAGTGACCGCATACAGGGTGGTATTCAATGCCGCCAACGAGGGGGTTTCTGCGGCGAGGATGGCTTGTTGTTGGCAAGGCTCGCTAAAAACAAGCCATTCTCGCAGTCTAACCTCCTCTCCGGGCAACTGGCCGTTTACAATGTTCCCGGGAACCTGTGAGGTTCGCCACAAACGCAGTGAGACCGCGCGCGGGGGGGGGGGGGTGGCATTGAGCCATATGAGGTGGTATTGCATTTGAAATGCATTTGTAGCAGAATGGGTCTTTCCCACATGGTGAGGGAAGGGTTAATCACCTGCAGCTCATGGAGGTACCACATCTTTTCCTTAATTAAGACCAGCTAAGGTATAAAAACCAGGCTAGATGAGTTAGTATAAAGTAAACTGTGGGAGAGGCTGCACCTTTAGCAGCTCTCTCTGTCCTGGAGGAATCTGCACACTGAAACTGCTGTGAATACTCTGCCTGTTTGCACTGTATTGCGCTATGCAAAGCCGTCCTCCCCCCGCTGATGGCGCTGGGCAGAGGGAAAGCGGCTCAGCATGTATCACTGAGCGGCTTTCCCCCCACCCAGCAATGACAGTTGTCATCGCTGTCCATACACACTGGGCATAGTCGCCCAGTGTGTATGGACCTTTACTTGTTTGTAATACCTCTGCCTCACATTGGTCGCCTGGAACTTACCCACTACACTCTTTATTGGGTGTATTTAATTATGTCCGGATTTTATAAATGAGTGCAGTGCATATATACTTTTTTATATATAATAGTAGTCTGTAGACTAAAAAAAAATTATATTTTCATAAGAGAAGGGTTCATTTTCTTCCAGATTGCTGCCTTGTTACTATATACTTGTTAATTCTGTCTGAACATTCAGCTCCACTTATTAGAACAAACATCTGCTACATGCGTTGTTAATGAGAGACGTAAGGACAAGATAAAGGCAAGACACTAACACATTGATTTGTATGAGCCAACAGATTTGAACACAACACTTTTCCAAACACTGTAACAAATGTTGTTCAGAGAATTTACCTCATTCATTACAGTACTGGTGAGCTTTAAGGTGGAAAGATGTATTTGAGCATGGCATTTAAAAAAAAATAAAGATGCACAAATAAAATTAGATACTATTTTTTTTAAAGACTGATTATGTCACTCCTATTTTTCAAATGTTTTTTTATTTCATTGTATTGTAACAATAAGGATATAAAATAAATAATATTTTTAAACTGATCATCTTATCTACAAATTTGTTTCCAAAAACAGATTGAAATACTATATAGAAATCTGGAATTTTAGGTACTCATCATAAAATCTGGAAATTTGTAAATACTTGCACAGAAGATACTTTGCATATCTGTTTGGCCATGGCCAGACATCATGCCACCTAAACTGCACTCACAACATGACCAGTGTGTGCCTTGATCTTCTCTGGCACAAATGTCTCAGCACACATATACACCTTCTAGTCAAGAGTGGTAAACAATTTGACTTATTTCGATACTATCAACTTATGCTTATGAACATTATACAGAACAAGAGCATTTGTTCTCTAAATAAACACAGTCTGATCAACGTAAATTCATAAGGACTAAATCAAGACTCAAAGATCTAGACATGTCCTGCTAAAAAAAAAAAAAAAACGCATAATAAATTCCTATTTTAAATAGAACACAAACACATCTTTTTGGCTGAAAAGATGAACAAGTATGAAGGACAACTTTGTCAGGATAAAAATTAAACAAATGGTGGAGAATTACATGATAAAGCTGCAAATTCTCATAAACAGCTGGCTGAGGTAAACAGGTGCACCGCCTTTCGTGTTAGGAGTAACAGACGTGGATTAACAAACATACAAACAAAAAGTATATTGCCATGCCATCAAGATGAGCATTTAAAGTTTTGGTGAATAACTAGGCCTTTATCTAGCTGAATGATCACATACCACACCCTCCTGGCTCCATCTGGCGAAGACGGCAGCATCTGTGAAGGGTCCTCCAGGGCCTTATAACCAATACCATGTCTTACACTAAGAGGGCAGAGATGTCTTGAACAGGTTTGGTGTGAGAAGATACAGTTTCCACAACAAATGTGTCCCTGATCTATTAGTGAAATGTCTGTTTGACCAATAAAGCCAGGATATGAGATTGCAGAGGCTTTGAATGGAACAACACAAATGGCATGGCCTTGGCAGAGTCCACCATTCTTCCCAACAACTACAAAGAAAAGGAGGGCAGACAACTATCCGGTTTTTCGTAAAACTGCAGGACCCAAATGTTGGACCCCAATTGGAAAACCAGGAAGACCAAAACTAACACCAATCTAAAGGCAAGTTGGATTTTCTACTTACCAAATCCACCATCGTAGTGCAGATGCCCTCTGCACAAATAAGTGGGTGAACACGCTAGCTTAAAAAGGAAAGGTCTAACTTTCAAACTAGGAACAGGTTTTAGCAGATAGAAAAATACAAAGCTGCTACTCTTGGAAAGTCTCTACCCCTATGGGCCCACAATAGATGACAAGCGAAACAATCACCAATATAGCATTTACAGAGCATTGATGCATTAATTTCATTTTAAAATCTGTTTATTATTTTAACAACAATATTACAAAATCCATGGCCTATTATAAAAGTTTTGAAAGTTTACAACAAGCATTAAGAGTCATTCTTATGTTACATTCTTAAAATAGAAAAATTCTTATAAATTTTGTTTAATATTCTTCTAAAATATCTGATCCGAATGCACTTTATTGTGGCCCCTCTGTAGCAGGTCTCCTTAGTGAATTCCTCAGATTACAAATTGGATTAATCGTTTTTAGTGTTAACTGAAAAAATTTCCCAATAGAGGCCCAATGTCATTCATTGAGTAGTACAGTATATCAAATATTACTGTTTTTTTTTTTTTGTTTGTTTTTTTGTGGAAAGAAACAGATTTATAGAAAAAATAAAAAATTAAACGCCAAGTTCTTCATTACGTCACCCCAGACTCAATGATATTTTGGATCAAGTGGGGGGTATTTAATCTATGCAGGATTTTACTCCAGGCGAAATCGTAAATGTTTTCCCGTTTTCAGGGCAAATCTAATTTGCTCTATGCAATCTCTGTGCCAAATTAGCACCAGGGCAAAAAAATCAGCACAGGCAAAAGAAAACCTCATGGATCTGTGAATTTGCCACAAATTGACGTGTTTAGGCAAATTTGTAACAGTTTTAACCCATGATGATTCCACGGGGAAAAAAAGTAAAAGGCATGGGCGAAAATGGCCATGAATGAATACTTATCATGGAATCATCAATCAATCAAAACAGTCAATAATTGAATACCTGAGTAATTGAGCTTCTCTCTGTAATACGCATCTGTTTCAATATACATGGAATACTGATATTCGATATGCCTAAATGCTCCATAAAAGAGAGTGCAAGAAAACATAGAATAGATATATGGTCAACATATACTAGTAGTCCTATGCGGTCGACGGATTTACGATGTTTAGATAGATCGACCATGTTAGGGTTGACCACACTTAGTCAAACTTGTCTAGACAAACGCCAAAAGATAGTTGACCACTTCTAGATCGACCGTAATGGAAATTAGATGCCAGCTTTAGAGCGACAGGACCTTGGTCAACGGTCACATGGTCAACATGATTTTTTCACGTTTCTTTGGTGCCGAATGTTACAGGTCGATTTGGTTCATACTTCACTATCAAAGTGGACATAAAGCAAGACTATAATAATGTGCTAAGAGTAGCGAGGTACCATGACCAAAGCCTGAAAAGCGCAGCGAACCATGCAAGGGGACACTGTGCACATATATATATATATAATAGGTAGTCGGTCCGGCACTCCAAATAACGAAGATAGCTGGCTCCGGTGCCCTCACATGGGGGATAGTATAGCAGACGGGGGTGCGGCACTCGGATAATGATAAAAGCTATGAGACGTCTTTGACAACGTTTCAGTTTTATTAAAAAACTGTTTTCAAGTCTAACAAACGATAAGTGCAATACATATATTTATACAAGACTAACAAACATACCTCTAGTGCAGCGTGTCCGTGCGCTCGGGGAGGGACCGGCAACCCACCCGGCGTCGGCATTGAGTGATGACGTCATGCCGCTGGACGTCTCCGATACACGGAGTCATAGCAACGGGGGACGCTTACCCACCAACCTGGGAGCGGAGAACACATAAACAAACAATGAGCAGTAAAAATATGTGACAATATCAAATGTATACATATGCTGGTAGAACGGAAAAAAGCATGAGTTAGAGGCCTAATCATTGAGATGTATCCAGCATCTTAACAATGCTAACATACGATGATGACAAAACACAAATAGACTTCTGGGATTTGCAACAAAAAAATTAATTATAGCAATATACAATGATGCGCTAGTATATAATATACAGAATCTACAATATCACAGAAAAGACGAGAATGAAATAGATTCATTCAGTCCTTTGGGGTGTATTACATCAAGAAGGGCAATCCATCTTGTCTCACACTGCAAAAGTTTAGATGCTCTGTTGCCGCCACGTATTGATGGCAAGATAGTGTCTATCATCCTATAGCGTAGAGAAGCTAAGGGATGGTGAAATTGGGCAAAATGTCTTGCGACCGGTTGGTCGCTGGTGCCACTGATCAGCGCATTCGCATGCGATAAGGAATGCGCTGATCAGTGGCACCAGCGACCAACCGGTCGCAAGACATTTTGCCCAATTTCACCATCCCTTAGCTTCTCTACGCTATAGGATGATAGACACTATCTTGCCATCAATACGTGGCGGCAACAGAGCATCTAAACTTTTGCAGTGTGAGACAAGATGGATTGCCCTTCTTGATGTAATACACCCCAAAGGACTGAATGAATCTATTTCATTCTCGTCTTTTCTGTGATATTGTAGATTCTGTATATTATATACTAGCGCATCATTGTATATTGCTATAATTAATTTTTTTGTTGCAAATCCCAGAAGTCTATTTGTGTTTTGTCATCATCGTATGTTAGCATTGTTAAGATGCTGGATACATCTCAATGATTAGGCCTCTAACTCATGCTTTTTTCCGTTCTACCAGCATATGTATACATTTGATATTGTCACATATTTTTACTGCTCATTGTTTGTTTATGTGTTCTCCGCTCCCAGGTTGGTGGGTAAGCGTCCCCCGTTGCTATGACTCCGTGTATCGGAGACGTCCAGCGGCATGACGTCATCACTCAATGCCGACGCCGGGTGGGTTGCCGGTCCCTCCCCGAGCGCACGGACACGCTGCACTAGAGGTATGTTTGTTAGTCTTGTATAAATATATGTATTGCACTTATCGTTTGTTAGACTTGAAAACAGTTTTTTAATAAAACTGAAACGTTGTCAAAGACGTCTCATAGCTTTTATCATTATCCGAGTGCCGCACCCCCGTCTGCTATATATATATATATATATATATATATATATATCCACTATACCATAACCACTAGTAGTACAGGGAAAAAAATCATATCCAAAATAGTTATGCATACAACTAACTCACAACAGCAATGAAGCAACCAATAATTGTGAATACTATATAGCCTTCACTGTATTTAACTTCTGCTGCAAATTGCTGAGAAGCGGATCTACCGTAAGCTTCAATAATTTTCAGCAACAGTTAATAATTCTCCTCAGGACTCCTCTGGGAGTTCTCAAGTATGACTGGTATTTAAGGGTGGGAGACTGCATTTATCAATGTTACTGTAATAAGTTTAGAGCCTTCTCAAGCTTCTTTATCCAAAGTAAGCAGTGTCCCCTAGATAGGATGTTAGAAAAAATATTTTTTTTATGTACGATGACTGCATTTTTGAAGCAACAATTATTTGCACACAGGATAGTAACATTGAGGTACAGAAAGACACATTTGTTAATATTCTTGAGCTTTAGGACAGCATCTGATCTCACATCACAATTTCCAGGATTATTCTAATCATACATTTTCATAGTAATGAAAGAGACAGTGTAATCTAAGCACCACCTGTGCCTTTGCTGTAATAATGGTTTAGCTAGAGTTACTTGAAAACAGAAAATATCTAGCAGCAACATTTAATGTATCTCATGTACTGAAAACGCTGCTGTGATTTTGTGTAGCTGTTCCACTTACCGTGTACCATCTGCTTTCCAGCTCACTTTATACGACTTCTGCTCGAGAAATTTTAAATTCTTTCTGTCCATAGATACAGGCTGTGCTCCAGGGAACCCAGATCTGAAAAACATTGGTTTTATTTTTATTTTCCCCCCTTAATGATGTAGTATGCTTGGAAAATTAAATTACAGTAGGTTTGTGTTCGTGACATTTTTATCATACAATACAGGGCTGCAAAAGTGTTTACACGGCATGAAAGGCATAAAATCGATAATTCATTAGTTGAGGTTGCCAGACTTCAGAGTGAGCTAATACTGTAATGTACACATTTAATTTTATTTCAAACGTGTGAAAGAAAAAAAACAGAAGTTCAATTAAGCACAAAATTTTTTACCTGAATGTGTACATGTAATATAATACAGTAAATAGGGTGTATATCTCAAACCTTGGAGCGGGATAAAGTGTATGGAGATAAATGATCAGCTCCTAACTGCCAGACTACAGGAGGTGTTCGAAAAACGTAAATTAGGAAATGATTGGTTGGTTTACATTTCTCCCCTTTATCACTCTTCAATGCTAAGTACATCTGCCACATATATCTTTTTAGATTTTTTAATGGAATATAGTCCTCAAAACCTTACTCAATTCTGTGTGCACAGAGATCCAATACAATTTGCATGAAATCATCTACCAAATAGACAAGTAAACTGGGTAAACACCTACATAATAGTTGTGACTTTTTTTCACATTACCAACCTGTTTAGGAGGATTCAGTATGAAATCCCGGCGGTCGAAATACAGACACCAAAATCCCGACAAGGGGGGGCCATGGATCTCCCCCCTTGCAGGCTCGCTGCGCACACTATTTTATTCTCCCTCTATGGGTGTCTAGGACACCCATAGAGGAAGAAAGTGCCAGCATTGCAGCGGTCGGGATTCCGGCGTCTGTATTTCGACCGTTGAGATTCCGACCGCATCCCGTTTAGGAGATATGTTAGAACTGATCTATGTTTTGTCGAACAAAAGCATATGTGTGTGCACATAACCAGCCTTTCTGTCTAAAGGGGTATTCAATCTAGGATCACGGCTGTCGATCCCTGCCAAAAGCCGTGATCCTGGCCCGCTTGCGGTCAGCCCGACAGCTGAAGGACAGGCAGGATTCAATGTCCCGCCTGGCAATCAGCGCAAAGGGGGCGTGCCCGCGAAAACTGCCATGGATTGGCAATCTGCAGCCGGGATCGCAACAATCCACGGACGTTATCAGCAGAACGGGCCCAATAGCTTCAAAAGTCAGGCCCGTTCTGTAGTGATCCTGCATCAATGATGCCGCTAAAGACAGCACTGAATAGGGAGCCGCCGCTATTTCCCCTGTCGAAAATAGCGGCGGCACATTGAATACCCCCCTAATGCTCCTGCTGATGCTCTTTAGCCATTGGGTGGTATTCATTGCTTTCCGCCCCTCCTCACACCCGCAAGTGGTTTCTGCCAGTGGGCATGCTAACATAATTTCAGCTCAGTACCCTCAGGGGTTGGGGAGACGAAATGTGTGACAAGTCGCCTATATCAGCACTCAAAAGTGACTTTTTTCATGTCACATCCATTAGTTTATCAGATTTATCCTCTATGCATGGCTAAACCCAACAATGATGAGCATGATATGCTAGAGAAAACATCAATTGAATATCCCCCCCCCCAACTCCAATCACGGGAGATCGGGGGCAATATATCAAACGAGCACAGTCCAATACCTTTTAAGACAATCAATTCAAGGGATAAGAATCACAAAATTGAAAGTCCAGATTAAGATGCAGTCATGCAATTACAATTGTAATTTGTAGGTATATTTGTAAGAAGAATCGTATATAATTTATACTGTAAGTGTAGATGTGTGCTGGACACTTGAAATCCAAAAATCCATTGTATCCTTATTTTTGAATATACAATAGAGGGTAGATGGAGCTACAGTATAAAACAAGATTTTCTAAAAGTAAAGTGGCAGGGGAAAGAAAATAATAAGAATAAATATGTTTTTACTTTATTCTCTGCAATGTCGCCATAGTCATCTGGTGTACATGTTTGAGTAACTGCCGTGGTACAGTTTAATTTACAAAATAAAACCTTATAACCAATGTTCTAAATTAACTTTAGCTGCAATTGGGATCATGTGCAATATCTCGACAGAAGCAGAAGTTAAAAACTTACCTGTATTAAATGTATTCCCGATTTGCTACAGAGTTTTAGCAAAAACAACCAGAATTACAGAACAATCCAATTGTTTAATTTTCTTTTTAATGTTATAGAACTAGTTTGTATTAATTTTCAAATATAGGGGCAGCTGTATTAAGCCTGGTGAAGAGCTAAAATTGAAGGGAATAACGCACCAGTTATGTTTGAAATGACAGTTAGGAGTTGATTGGCTGAGCATTATCACCTTCCACTTTATTTCTTCACCAGGCTTAACCACTTGAGTGGTATGCCCAGAAAATTCCCAGGCTCAGCTGCGTGGAAAATTTCCGGGCATACCACTAAAATGAAGAAGGGGTGCGCCAGTGGTGTCCAAGTGTGCACCACTGGCACCTCACCTGTCCAGGCACCCCCCCAGTGGCCGCTCTCCTCCCCTCAATCCCCATCAACTCCGGCGATTGTACGCCAGAACACCCCTGCCGCCATTAGTACTAGTAATTGACAGGCGGCAGGCTCGGGGATGTTCGGGGCGGCTCGGGAGAATTCAGGCCCCCGAGTCCTCCCGACCCGCCGCAAAACATCCCCAAGCCTGCCGCCTGTGTGATCACTGACAGGCAGCAGCGGTGGTAAGGGAGCTCCAGCGTACTAACGCCGGAGCGAAGGTGAGGGGGGGCTGGCGGCTTCCGATGATCTGTGGTGGGTTTCGCTGGGGAAGGACAAAGGAGTGAATACATCTGCCCCATAATATCAGGGTAAAAAAAAGGGGGGGGGAATAGGTTATGTGTAGAAATGTAAACAGTCAGATAACCGGGATCAGAACTGGATGGCGAGGGCCCGGGGGAGCTCCGTAGTAAGGGGACGCGCGTAGAATATACCGCCAGCCCCGCAACAATGACAGGCGCTACATCTCTATGTATATATATTTTTCCCCATGTGGATATATTAGAGGCATCTCCACCCTCACACACACAGGGATCAATTTGATTGATGTTCTTGCCTCCAAGAATAAGTGCAGCTATATGCAGGTGAAGCTAATTATTTCACTTGATTCTGTGAGGAGACACATTATATATATATATATATATATATATATATATATATATATATATATATATATATATATATATATCATAATAATTTGTCACGGTGCACACAAAGGAAAATGCCCTGTCTATATAAATCAGGGGGGCACCATGATTCTAAATGTACCGTATATACTAGAGTATAAATCGACCCGAATATAAGCCGAGGCACATGATTTTACAACAAAAAACTGGGAAAACGTATTGACTCAAGTGGGACCCTCACTCGAGTATAAGCCATGGGGGGCTTTTTTACCATAAATTTTTTTCTGAAAAACTAGGCTTATACTCGAGTATATATGGTACTTTAATGTGTGTAGAGGTGGAAAAAATCTGAAAAGGTCTCACTGAGAAATGCAGCATGGACGGCGTAATGGTTAGCACTGAGGTCATGGGTTTTATTCCCACCATGGCTCTAATTGGGTGGAGTTTATATATTCTCCCCGTGCAATCTCTCCAGGTAATCTGGTTTCCTCCCCTAAGACAAAAATATACTTTTAGGTTAATGGTCTCCCAACAAAAACTAACCCTAGAATGTCTGTGTGTTTATGTACATGTGGTAGGGAATATAGATTGCAAGCTCCACTGGGGCAGGAACTGATGTGAATGTTCAAATATTCTCTCTGTGAAGCTCTGTGCAATGTGTGTGTACTATATAAATAACTCCTTCTATACTATAGTTACGCATTATTCGTGGCTTAAATCAGGAGTAAGAGTGGGCAAAGCAAATGTGTTTAATAAGGTAACGGAAACGACTGTTCTCCCCATATACACAACAAAATTCAATCTATACCCTTTTATTTAATGTTAAAGGTCAACACCCCCCCCAACCCCCGCAATTATTATTTTTTAAATCCCACTTCAGCACTGGGTTAAATTACATCATTGGGCTTATAGTTCCGTATTCAATATAGTCAGATTTAAGTTAGGGGTTTATCTCTACTCCTAATGCCAGGGGTGTCCAAACTTTTTGCATTGGGCCAGATATGGTGACGTGAAAATGTGTGGGGGCAGACCATTCAGCCTGACATTCTTTGAACCATTAATCACATCAGAATGGTCCCCCACTCTGCCCCCATTCACTGTATGTCCCTCAGTGTGCCCCCACTCACTGCATGCCCCCCACTCACTGCATATTTCCCTGCATGACCGCCTTTCTCTGTATTTCCCCCAGCCTGCCCCCATTTACTGTATGTCCCCCAGCCACTGTATGTCCCCCAGCCACTGTATGTCCCCCAGCCACTGTATGTCCCCCAGCCACTGTATGTCCCCCAGCCACTGTATGTCCCCCAGCCACTGTATGTCCCCCAGCCACTGTATGTCCCCCAGCCACTGTATGTCCCCCAGCCACTGTATGTCCCCCAGCCACTGTATGTCCCCCAGCCACTGTATGTCCCCCAGCCACTGTATGTCCCCCAGCCTGCCCCCATTCACTGTATGCCCCCCAGCCTTCCCCCATTCACTGTATGTCCCCCAGCCAGCCCCCATTCACTGTATGTCCCCCAGTCTGCCCCCATTCACTGTATGTCCCCCAGCCTGCCCCCATTCACTGTATGTCCCCCAGCCTGCCCCCATTCACTGTATATTCCCATAAACTGCCTCTCCTTCGCTGTATGTACCCCATTCACTGTATGCCCCCCACTCTGCCCCCATTCACTATGTCTCCCAGCCTGCCCACCCTTCTCGGAATGTATCAGAAACTGCCTCCCTTCACTCTATATTCCCCTGCAGGAGACAGATGCTTGGGCTCCTGCCGCCGCCCTTCTCGGCTCCACATATTATGGGAGCAAGCTTCCCCTTTGCTGCTCCCCCCTCCCCGCACACTGCTGTCACTGTGATCGCGTTGGAGGGTGATATAGAATTGCAGCCGCACGAGTTTCACACATACTCATCTGAAAGATGGCAAACATGTCTCACAGTGGCAGCCAGCACCCCCTCAGTAATGCAGACAGCAAGCCAGCAAGGTAAAGGCGTGCTCACTGGGGGTCCCACGTCAGCCTCCAGCTTCTGGCTGGAGGCAGCGGGCCGCTTGTAGTTACATCACGCGCCGTAATTGGCCCCCGGGCCGGACTTTGGACATGCCTGCCTAATGCTTTAACATTCTGTATTTTTCACAGTAGCAGTTATGTTTTTAAGATGACAAGTAATTGGTTAATATTAGACAAAAAATTATTTGCATACCCTGCCCATGAGCAAAACTGCTGACATTTCCTCTGAATTTCTCCAAGTTTTGGTTGTGTCGTTACTTGGGCTACATGTTTTACTGCCACGCCTTCTAAAAATATTGCACCCTATGAAAATAAAAAGCAAACACAAAAATGGTTAATTGATAAACAGCTGGGACAAAAAAAAAGGTCCATACTTGCTGAAGTAACAAAGGAACAGCTTTCTATGAAAGTAACCTTTATTTAATACAAGCACAGACAATGCAGATAAAAAGGAGATCTACTGTAGCTAAACAAAAATGGAGAAGAACAGAAAATTGTAAATGCACGTGGAAATATAACAGGATAAAAAAAACTAACTTGGACAATGGAATTCAAGGGAACACATCTAAGGTAATGATTATAGAGTTCAATAAGCAAAAAGAAGAAAAAAAAATACACATCACTACCAAAGCGGTGGAAGTTGGTTTTGGTGCCTAAATTAAATTTTAATGGTGTAACATCCTCTAAAGATATCCAACTTCCACACAATGTAAGTCACTCCATTCTGGCTTATTAAGGATTGCACGGGACTCGCATGCTTGCATATATATATGTTGTATGAAACAATTTACAAAGTACCAGTTAGGCTCAGCAAAGTCCAAGGTTGGGGTCTATTTAAATTAACTGCATTTTTTTCTGTAGATAATCTGATGCATTTCAATGTAAGAAACACATTAATGAAATGGACCAGAATATGCAGAAAATGTTACAGAGCTATAGGGCCTATTTTCATTTTTATTTAAATCGCTCTAAATCAATGTCTTGTTTCAGGGGCCACAAAACACATTTACTAACAATAAACAAAAAAAAATGTTAGTAAATGCTATACAGTGCCTGAATCTAAATCAATGGAAAATTGACCTTTTATTCAATAAACCCCTAGGTCTTCTTAAGTTATTCATATTAAACGGAAAATGGTGGTAAGCAATAAAGTGTGGTTACAAGACAATCGGAGGAAGCGAACATATTTATATTTTAAAACCGTCCTGGATTCGGCATTCTCTCATCTCACTCTGCCTCCAGATTAATGCACAGAATAGAAAATCCATGAGAGGCAACTAAAATAACAGCATGACATAGGTAATCATCAATTAATAAAAAAAATATATATACATTCTTGTACATTCTTGTTATAGACTTGCTTTTCATAGTTCATGGGATTGCTAATCCATTAAATATATAACGTGTCCATAACTGCCTAAAATCCACCAGAAACATTCTCTTTCCACTACTCATGTTGGCAAAGCTTACTTGGAAAACATAACACATGTATTTCCAAAACCCACTATAGGGAAGCAGATTTGTGTATTTATGCACAAGTTTCCAATGGTGTTGTTTTGTAACAATGCTGCCCTCTATTTTCAAACATTTGCCCTTTCTTAATAACGGATATAAAAAAAGAAAGCCTACATATGAAATCCGGCTTATACGGTATTAATAAACAGTGCTTGAAAGTCTCTGGCTGACACAGAGTTAATGTACAGTACTTGGGAACAGAGATACAGATGGTCTACAGTAGCTACAACAGCACAAACTACAGACTTTCTGCAGTCTCACCGCAAGCACCAATGGAATCCCAGTGGATAAACCATGTCATGTTGAGTAACCATCTGTTTCACGACACCTTAAGGACACAAGCCCACAAGGGAAAAGAAAACTTTCAGGCAAGCAAACAGCCATCGCCTAGAGGTACCATTTTAAATTAGCCAAAACACAATTAACATTTAGCAATATTTTAGCTGGAATCAAAAATAAGGCTGTATTGTAGTTTATGTAATAACTTAAAGTGACATTTCCAAAACGGAGGGGTGGAAGGGATGGATAATGTATGATGTTGTCCCCACAGGCAATGTCCCTAAGAATAGTATTAAAACTGATGTTGACATCTATTAAAGCCACACTGATTATTGTATCTCCTAAATACAAATGCAGCAGCATGCAAGTAACACACCAAGAGGCTCATCTGAAGGGAGACATATGCGCTCAGGGCATACACACAATAAAGAAGCACATAAAAAAAAAAATATGTAATTCAACAAATATGTTGTCAGATCAAGCTAGTGTTCCCGCTAGGCTTGTTTTACAGGGCGCTGCGCCCTGCCCCTTTAAAAGCCGCCGATTTCCGAACTGCCCGTTTTTGCCCGCCCTGTACAAGTTAATAGCTGCTGCCGCGCTAGAAGTCTCCTCCCGCTGACAGTGTAAGCTTCTAGCACGGCAGCGTGTGAAGTGGTCACTCCCCCCTCAGCCTGACATGCCGCTCACCTCCTATGGTGAGAGGCTGTCAGCTATTCCATCAAGCATCCCTCCTCCCCATGCCACGCTGACATGCCGCTTTATGTGAGCGGCTTTGAGCAGTGACTGTTACTGACACCAGCTCCTGCGCTGCCAGTTGGGGGGGACACTTTGTGCGCACCACCGGAAGCCGCGATCGTAGCCCGGCGGGTGGACCATGCACGGAAAAAAAAAATCAGACATCACATCTGCCTGTGCCGAATCAAGCCCCGCCCACCGGGCCAGGGAGGAAGGCACAAAAGGGACACCAACACCATCTTCCCCCCATCAAGCAGCCGGCGACCCGCGCAGCTGAGCAGCAAGAAGGGAGAGCAGCGGCACCAGCATGTTTGCCATGGACAGGGACTCTACATGCACAGCCGGCCACCCCTTACACATGCTAAGTGCAATCCCATCTGCACTTTATGCCTTGTGGGGTCTTGTAGAGAAGGCAGTCACTGGGCTAAGGAGCAGCCATGCACATTCTGACAACAGGGGGGCCTTATAATAGGTCGGGGGTGGGGGGGCGGCAAAAAATGTAGTGCCTATGGGCGGTCAGGCACTTAAATCCGGCCCTGGTTTGGGGGTGGGGGGGTTTGTCGCGGACGGTGCGCTGGGAGGAGAGCCCTAATACTTAGCACACCGCCACCGCGGTGGAGCCGTGACAGGCACTGCCCTGTTTGCTGCTGCTCTTTCCCATCCCTGTCTTCCCACCGGCGGGTAGGCAGTAGCAGCCGGAATATAGGGTAGATTTATTA
Source organism: Crinia signifera (assembly GCF_055691185.1). Lineage (NCBI taxonomy): Eukaryota > Metazoa > Chordata > Amphibia > Anura > Myobatrachidae > Crinia > Crinia signifera. The sequence goes on from NC_139219.1 coordinate 188,447,278, forward strand.
TAGCGGCGCTAAGAGCGCCGCTATAACACTCCCTGCTTCGCCTCATTAGCGAGGCGAAGCAGGAGGGGACACTGACAAGATCTACTAAGATCTTGCTGCCGAAGCGGGGGAGCGCTAACTCCCACCTCCGGCGATGTCCCCTCAAGCTGACAGCGCGTCAGTTAACACTGACGCGCTGTCTGCTTCTCCCCGGCCGGCTGGACTGCGCATGCACGGGATCTCGCTACCCACGTGAGATCCCAGCGCAGCGGTGTCCCTGCTGTAGGTATATGGCATCGCCGTTTGCAGCTGTCGAAGTCAACAGCTGCAGGTGGCGGAATGGTCAGCGATGCTGACCGTTCATAAATTAGGCAGGAGGCAGCCGCGCACAACAAAATATCGTAGCTCCGCTATGCCTCCTGCCCCACACCGCCGTGCGATAGACACACCCACACCTTGAAAAAGGGGCGATTGAGACCCCGAAACGTCGGACACCGCATTTAGTCAATAAATGCCACTTTGAATTTCTTATCAAGTCCTCCGAGTGCCGCAGTCTGCTGTCACACAAGGATATCCATTTAATCCCAAGGGCACCGGGGCAGGTGACGATTGGGGAGAGTGCCAGACCGCCACCCACAACTATATCTATCTATCTATCTATAGACATTGTAGGGGTTCTGCACACACTAAATTAACTTATAATAAATAGTGGAGATTTGGTTCATAAATTGATCAATGCCCTAGGGGGCTGCAGGCTTAAATGCATTGATCAATTCATGAACCAAATCTCCACTATTTATTATCAGTTAACTTAGTGTGTGCCCCTACAATGTCTGTTTAAACAATGTGGTCACAAGCCATAGGGCACCCCAAAACTAGGAAAAGTGAGTGCCGATGTTTAGTATGTATATATATATGTATATATATATATATATATATATATATATAATATTTTGTCACGGTGCACACAAAGGAAAATGCCCTGTCTATATATATATGGGGGGCACCATGATTCTAAATGTACCGTACTTTAATATGTGTAGAGGTGGAAAAAATCTGAAAAAGTCTCATTAAGAAATGCAGCATGGATGGCGTATTGGTTGGCACTGAGGTCATGGGTTTGATTCCCACCATGGCTCTAATTGGGTGGAGTTTATATATTCTCCCCGTGCAATCTCTCCAGGTAATCTGGTTTCCTCCCATAACACAAAAATAGTCTTTTAGGTTAAATGTCTCCCAACAAAAATTAATCCTAGAATGTCTGTGTGTTTATGTACATGTGGTAGGGAATATAGGATTGCAAGATCCACTGGGGCAGGGACTGATGTGAATGTTCAAATATTCTCTGTGAAGCTCTATGCAATGTGTGTGTACTATATAAATAACTCCTTCTATACTATAGTTACGCATTACTCGTGGCTTAAATCAGGAGTAAGAGTTGGCAAAGCAAATGTGTTTAATAAAGGTAACTGAAATGGCTGTTCTCCCCATATACACAACAAACTTCACTCTATACCCTTTTATTTAATGTTAAAAGGTCAACGCCCACCCCAACCCCACCCCCGCAAATTTGTTTTTTTAAATCCCACTTCAGCACTGGGATAAATCACATCAATGGGCTTATAGTTCCGTATTCAATACAGTCAGATTTAAGTTAGGGGTTTATCTCTACTCCTAATGCCAGGGGTGTCCAAACTTTTTGCAGAGGGCCAGATATGTTGACGTGAAAATGTGTGGGGGCCGACCATTCAGCCTGACATTCTTTGAACCATTAATCACATCAGAATGGTCCCCCACTCTGCCCCCATTCTCTGCATGCCCCCCACTCTGCATGCCCCCCACTGTACGCCCCCCACTGTACGCCCCCCAACATGCCCCTCCTTCACTGTATATTCCCCTGCCTGACTGCCTTACTCTTTATTTCCCGCAGCCTGCCCCCATTTACTGTATTTCCCGCAACCTGCCCCCATTTACTGTATTTCCCCCTGCCTGCCCCCATTCACTGTATGTCCCCCAGCCTGCCCCCATTCACTGTATGTCCCCCAGCCTGCCCCCATTCACTGTATGTCCCCCAGCCTGGTTTGTCAAGGAGTCAAAATCTTTACAAAAAGTTGACAATACAGTACCCTTGGCTTTTCCTCACAGAAAGTTCTAATGTGCTTTATTTTCAACTTTGTACGTTTTTAAAACAAATTTGGTAAAACACTTTTTTTTTTTATGTGTGCTTCGTTTTTCTAAGTTGTTAAAAACAAAACAAACATTACCAGTTTTAATCGTTCCTTTTTCTTTCTACTGAAACCAGTTCCAGAAGACCCTGGCTCTGCCTCCTGAGCTACACCGTTCTCCTCATCGTCCACATCATCCTCATCAAAACACCACTCTGGAAGCTCAGGAGGTGGGGGTGCATCTTCTAAATCTCCATAGCGTTGGAAGAGTTCCTTTATATAATCAGCTTTGTAAATACCTGGAGGTCTGGAATGAGCAAAAGTGGCTACTGCCGCCTCAATGCTAACAAGAAAAACAAAAGAGAACTAAAAGTTAATATACTGTAAACTTGCCTCTACTCATAGGACTTAAAAACATGGTACTATTTTCAAAGTATAAAACAAAATCAGAAAATCAAAATTCAGAAAAATAAAACATCAAATTTACATTAAACAATTAAAGAGTTGGTAATCCAGAAGTCACAAAATATAGAAATAGAATTTGACGCAAAATAAAAAGATTAAAGATAAGACAAAATGGTACCATGACTCTAGACCTTACAATCACAAGGAAATATATGACCAGATAATAAAAAGGTAGACCATAAATGCTCCAAGGACCGGACAAACATGCAGGCGGTTTTTAGAAAGAGCTGAGGGGTAGATTTATGAATGGTCGATCAGGGGAATCTGCGCTATCCCCATGCGCTAAAGCAGGGGATAGCGCTTCCCCTGATCTAAGACACCCGCCGAGCGGGTGTCTAGCGTGCGGCGCTGTGCGTCAGGAGGCATAACACAGCTACGATATTTCGTAGTGCGCGCCTGCCTCCTGCCTAATTTATGAACGGTCAACATCGCTGACCGTTCTGCCGCCTGCAGCTATCGACTTCGACAGTTGCAGGCGGCGATGCCCTATGCGCACAGCAGGGACAGCACTGTCCCTGCTGCTGGCTCCGAGCTGCGCTGGGGATCTCGCGTGAGCAGCGAGATCCCGCGCATGCACAGTCAGCCGGCCGGGGGAGAAGGAGATGGCGCATCAGGAGGGCACATCACCGGAGGGGGGAGTTAGTGCTCCCCCGTTTCGACCGGCAAGATGTTAATACATCTGGTCGGTGTCCCCTCCTGCTTCGCCTCGCTAATGAGGCAAAGCAGGAACTGTTATAGCGGCGCGTTTAGCCAAGTGTTTAACCCAGGCATGTCCAACGTTGGCCCTCCAGATGTTTTGAAACTACACATCCCAGCATGCTTTGCAATAGTTTTAGCATTCTCTAATAGCAAAACTGTGGCAAAGCATGCTGGGATGTGTAGTTTCACAACATCTGGAGGGCCAACGTTGGACATGCCTGGTTTAACCCCTTTGCTGCTGAGGTTTTTCCTCCTTGTGTGGAGACATTGCCATTTAAAGCATTCTGACTCTTGCAATTCATGGAAAATTAAATTTCCATACCGTAGAGGTTGATATCATTAGACACCATGGAACAATAGAAGCAAAGAAACTGCATCATTTGGTGTAGGGTTAGGAACTAGTAAAGCACACATTTGAAGTGTTCTCAAGAAGAACAGCAGACCTTCCAATCAGCAGTCTATTAGCAGCCCTACTTTATCAATAGCACACTAAACAAGTTAGCATTGCACATTTCAAATACAGATTTTTGGCTCTCAAATGGTGTGGTAGGGTAAGTGACACCTCTGCACATCTGTAATAAAGGTGCAATGTTGCAAACATAATACGTTGCATGTTGTGTTTTATTTTCATACGAAGAATAAATTCCGAAAATGAAATTTTTAGATCCTAAAAGTCTGGGGCTTATTAATAACTGAACAGACGAACAACTAATGTCTTTAATAGAGTGTGAAATAGATTATTAACTTAACTCACAAAAAGGAAAAACTGTTGGAAATATTACTATACAATATTCAGGACTACTAAAAATAATATTAAGACTTTTCATAGAGCAATAAGCATATGCTAACTAGATGTCTGGAAAATATAATTATCATTCTCAGCACTTTCAGCAAATATGTCTTTTGCCTATCTTATAAATACATTTTTGTTCAGCTTAACTGCCTTAAGGAAATGCTGCTAATGTCTCATTTTGATGTGTGGCCTCAGTTAATTGCCAGATTACATGTAATCAAATTAAAATGCTAGGGATAGAACACTGAAAGAACACTCACAGAATTTAGAAATTCAACACTAAACGGAGAATGAAGCGATTAAATAAAGTTACCAAGTAAACAGAACAATTAGAGATAGAACAAACTGCAACTTTCCAAGAGATGGGTTATTGACAGTTAAAATAATTATTTACTTGTTGAGCGCCTTCATATTATATTGATTGCCAAGAGTGTTCCCTTTATCTGTATTCTAAACTTTTATTGATTTTTATCAACCATCTCTGTCCCATTTATTGACAGCTTCTAAAATCTTACTTTGGGAGCTAGAAAGGGTATTTAATTATCTTGGAGCGCTGTATATAAGATATTTTCTAAAGTCCATGTTTCAATGATAGCCACATATATGTGACTTAATTAGAATTTGTAATTTTGATTAAGCATATGTGCATAACCTTGGATATCACTAAAACCAGGACGGTCAGTGCACTATAAAGGAAATAGCTTGTGAAACACTGTCTATGATGGTTTAAGTAATCAGCTTACAAAAAAAGGACTGCTCCCCCACAATATTCACATGGACACCAATTGGCAGACCCTGCAGTGGCTTGGAGGCACTGGGGAGCTTGTAGGTGCCGGGTGTCTGCAGGTACTACTGCTAACACTACCTGGATCGAAGGCAATACGTCTGCGGTCAGTCACTCCTGTCCTCTTCGAAAATGGCCCACCCAAAATATTATTTTGAATGCAGAGTAGCAGTCATTTTGGGAGGAACATTTTTAACGGGGGCAGGTGAGACCTACCTTGGACCTGGAGGCCAGAAGCAGGTACCAATGAGGGTGGGGGGTTGGGCACAAGGTGGTGTCTGAAACTTTCTTCGGCCGTTGGTGGCTATATTTATAGTTACACCAATCGTGACACTGTATAGGCTAATGCACAAAAGAGACATTCCCATCTAAAAAGTCAGTTAAGGTCACAGTGAATGACATAAAACAATATAATACAGTAGCAAACCTGACAATAACCAGATAGAGATTGCTTGGCAATTATTATATATGAATACAAAAAGCCAATAAAAACGGTCATCTAATCACCAAGGTCGGTGATTTCCAAATGTGGTCCTCAAGGCACCCCAACAGTCTACAGTTACATAGTAGTTAGTGTTCCCGCAAAGCTGTTTTAGTGGGACACTGTGCCCTGCCCGATTTTTAAAGGGCAAAATGCACCCTGCCCCTCTGGCAGCGCCCCGCCAAAACAGCCTGCCTCCTACTCCTATGGTGGTACCGGAGAAGCCCGGTGCCGCAGTAGATAGCGGTGCCCAGCAGTGCAGAGCCTTCAGGGTGGCCGGGCCCGCCCCCTTCACTGATGACAGTGGCCGGGCCCGCCACTTTTCGTCACGACGCGGCCCGGGCACGCCCCTTTTGTGACGTCGCCGGCCTGGGACCGCCCATAACAGTGATGTCGGCGGGCCGGGTTCGCCCCCTTGAGACTGCCCATGTGCAGCGGCACCCTGCCTGCCCCTGTTCCTAGAAGGAACACTAAGTAGTTAAGGCTAAATAAAGATTTGCATCCATCAAGTTCAACCTTCATTTTTTAAAGTTCGTGATCTATTTGTTTCATACCTTATATAACGGAAATCTGATCAAATTATATGCAGATTTTTTTTTTTTTTTAAATTCCATGAATTTTTATTTGATTTTTCATTGCAGTTTACAACTTATACATAACATCAAAACAGTGACATAGAAACAAAAGCAGAAAAAGGGAAGCAAAAAAAAAAAAAAGGAAGAATTATGAATCAATAGAGATTACAGCATACATTGGTGGAGTGCTTTCAGCTTCAGATTGTCAACAGCACAAGAATACGTAGAGGCAGCGTGGCTTGAAGTTACATTTGTTACTAATATTTATGTACACAGGCGTATTTAAAAATTATATGCAGATTTAGTTATTTGTACCCCTGGATGTTTTTGCCCAATCGATGATGGTCTAATCTTATGTTAATATAATTTATTGTCTCTACCGACACCACTTCTCCAGGAAGAGAGTTCCACAATTTTACTGCCCTGACCGAAAAAAAATATTTTTCTTTAAAGGGTACAAAATCTTCTTTCCTCTAGTCTAAACTCATGTCCAGTGTCCTAGAGTCCTCCCTCAAAGCAAAGCGGGTGCCTGACAGTTCATTATATTGGCCCCTGATATATTTATACATGTTAAACATGTCTCCCCTTAAATGTCTCTTTTCTAGCAGAAACAATCCCAAATTGTCCAGGCTGTCTTCATAATTCCATTTTATCAACACTTTTATTATCCTTGAACTGACCAATGCTTTATAAAGCCGCATAATTAACTTTGCATCCCTAGACACCATACAGGCTAGAGTCCTATTAACATTTTTAGTAGCTACATGACACTGAGCACTACACCCCAGTTTGTTATCTATTTGAACTCCTAGTTCCTTTTTCAATTCTGATTTACCCATTTATAACTAGCACACTGGTTATGTCTCCCAAGATGCATAACCTTTCATTATCCACATTAAACCTCATTATCCACTTTTTTGCCCACTTTTTTGCACACAGTTTATTTAGATCGCTCTGAAGCATCCATGAATGTTCTAATTACCCTGCTCAGTTTTGTGTCATCAGCAAAAATTGGGACATTACTGAATACACCAACCCCAATAGCATTATTAATATGTTAAATAAAAGAGGCCCTAGTCCTTACATACATTTTTAACAGACCCAATAAGGAAGCTATCATAGTCAGCTGTGACACCGAAAAGGTGTTCGATAGAGTCTACTGGGCACATATTCTTAGAGTACTCCAAACCCAACAATTTGGAAAAGGAGTTATGAATATTTTTCACATATTATATTCTTGCCCCACAGCACACTTAATGGTTAATGGTTTAAATTCACAGAATTTTTCATTGTATAGAGGGACCCGACAGAGGGCTGCCGCTCTCGCCATTACAGTACTTTTAAATTTCGCCCTTGATCAGGTCATTCTTAAAAGATAACCATTGGCGGGGCATAACCTTAGGGGATTCAGAAATAAAAGTATCAGCTTTTGCTGACGATTTGTTATTATACATCAGTAACCCCAAGGAGGCCTTATCTGGTCTACAGTGAACCTTGTCAGACTTCCAGAAAATCTCTGGCTTCTTGATTAATTTTAATAAGACCGAAGCACTGGCAATATAACCTGAGGCCACACTGGGATGGTCCTCTCCGTTCCCATTTCGCTGGGCACGAGATTATTTGCTTTATTTGTGTTTGCGATTTGCTAGACAGATATCTAACCTATACTCGACTAACTACACCCATTTTATTTCCCAGATGAGGGCAGATTTCGATAGATGGCAACATTTGCCGCTGTTTTATCTTGGGAGGTGCTAATTATTTAGAATGGTCTCTTTTCCAAGCCTCCTTTACCCAGTCCAGATGCTTAAGAGTAAACATGATGTTATTACCATTAACAGGGCTCTCACAAAATTTATATGGGCTGGAAAACACCCTTGAATCGCGTTGTTTAAACTACAACAGCCCCTATCATTGGGAGGCATCAACCTACCTAATATTCAAGATTATGCCCTGACTTCAAATATGTGGTATGCTCTGGACTGGGTGGGAGGGACCCTCATTATGTTAACCAGCCCCTGGATCACGCATTCCTACCTAACACCTTATTGGTCGCATTTTTGCATTTGCCAATATCAGCCACTGAGCAGGAAGTAAAAACTAACCCCCTGCTTTTCACCCCTTATATGGCCTGGCGATCTTCACGCCGGCGATCTGGTTTGTCTAACACGAGTTCTATATTTTTTACCATTAATACACAACCGCTCCTTTCAGGGTGGTAACCCGGATGCAACATTTGAGAGATGGTACCTTTGGGGCCTATGACTGGTATATCAATTGTTAGAGGCAGACTACACTACAGTACTCACATTGTTTAATTTTAAAAGAACGATTCCCAGATTTAACTTTCCCAACATTTGCATATTTCCAGACTCGCAGCTATATCTCCAAATGAATAACCACTCTTACAAAGGCTGACTCTTTAACACTCTTTATGCCTAGATTGATTTATATGTATCAGATGGATTGGGTAGAATGTGTGCTAGATGTGGAATCCCGGGCATCCAAGTTTTTTGATATCTGGTTGCCTTATGTACTTACGTTATCTGTCACAGAACGAGATATTATCAGAAAGACTGTATACTTGTCCACCTCGTACAATATGACTGTCTTGGAGAACGGAGCGCATCCCTTCTAACATCATTTAGAAATACATATAATTACATTCTACATGTCTTCAGATCATTGTCTGTACTCTTATATTGTGGTCCCAAGTGCCCATGTCTTCCATGTGAAATGTACCCATGATGAGATGTTTATTGAATCTGTTATGCAATGTCAAAATTTAGTGCTTCAAAAGCAGTGAACCCTGTGGCACTCCACTTAGTACAGGTATCGTATTATAAAATGCATCGTTAACAACCCTGTGTTCACTATCCTGCAGCCAGTTTCCTGCCCATCTACACATTTTTACACCAAGGCCCAGTTCCTCAAATTTATTTATTAGCCTTTTATGTGAAACAGTATCAAAACCCTTGGCAAAATCCAGAGAGACCACGTCTATAGCATTTCCACTGTCTAGATTGTTGCTAACTTCCTCATAAAAGTGAATTCAATTTGTTTGGCACAAGCTAACAGAGGGAGTTAGTGATCGTGTTGGCGCTACATTAGTTAAGCATAGAGGGCTGAAAATACTTTGCTTCGATTTCTGGTGCTGCGGCTTCTAATCTTGTTCTACATCTCACCTGTATAACCTCATTGGATATGTGGAGAATTTTTTTGGGGGGAAAATGTATTAGGGTAGATTCTTTAGTGTAGAAGAGGGTTCTTTTGTGCCCAGATGTGGTGCGGTTCCTACCTCACTTACACAATGTTATAGTGAGGGGAAACCTATCTGGGTTTCTTTTAATGTTCAATTATGAAGAGAAAGTTGTACGTTTGCATACCTCACTCACATATAATAATGCTGTAACGTTCTTATCAAGGTATCTTTTAAATGGCATACCAGTACTCATGATTATCATTGAAGGGAGACTCTCATCAAGGTATCTTTTGTCTTTATATAGGTTTTATTTGGACATATAATAAAATAAAACCTCTTTTGGCATAAGATATGCTAAGAGTTTACAAATAAAAGCACCCCTTTGCTGTCAGAGGGTCGGTTCGCATCCCTAGGAGTTTTAGTGAGGTCCAAGTACAGTACTGCAGACCAGTTCCACAGCCTGTGCTTAAGAAGAAAACTGGATCCTACTGTACCTCACTCCCAGGGAGCGTCGCGGTACCAAGTTCTTCCAGCAAACAAAGGGTTTAAATATAGCAAGTCCTCCTTCCTACGCATTTCGAGATTAGAATCTCTTTATCAAGGCATGGAGGAGCTGCTTCCTGACTTGCTATTTATGGGGTAGACAATTAAAAATGGTGGCACATCCATTTCCTCTTTGGGGAAAAAAAATTTCTCATTAACTGTTTTGAAGTAAAAGAAAATGGGTTTACATATAATAAAAATCTATAGAGAGCACAAGAGTAACAAAGTGTATGAATGTGTGTACATTTTTTTTATTAAAAGTCCCGTTTCCAGGTAAGTCCGTGACATAGGAGTCCCAACATCAGTGGTGTTATCTATCTATTATTCTCTCTCTTCCGGGTGTCCCAATATGGCTTCTATGGTATGTCCCACAGGCTCCGAGGGAGGCGCGGGAGTCCCAACATGGAGCACGATCGGCCCAGGTGTCGTTATATGGCCATCCGCGCTCCCTTATACAGCTTATCTCCTGTGTCTTGCAACGTCTGCCAGCGGATGTGACATTTCTTGTCTCGCCGGAAGTGACATAGTGGGACTTTGCCGTGATGTTTCACAGCTTCAGTTTTCATGCGGATTCAGATAGGTGTACAAAGATGGCCGACATTTATATATGAAATTTCTTAAAGGAGAAAGAAAAGTATGTTATGAACTAGAAAATAATTTAATTGATAAATATAGCGATTTAAAGACAAGTATCAGTGTTTTTGAGTTTTATGCAGAAAAGACTAGTCTGATCATACTTGGTTTAAAGAAACCATTTAAGTTCGAAAATCGTAGTTTAGTCCACTAGAACCAGAGTCTTTAGTTCAAAAATTGACTTCATTTCTGCTTTGGCTAAATTGGTCTCTGTGTTCTTATCCTTCCATGTATTTTTTATGAGTTTAAGTCCTAAAAATTTTTAATTTTTTGTGTTGAACAATTATGTTCCATTTTGAAGTGTTGGGATAGATGATGGGTTTCTAATCCCTTCCGAATGTTTCGGATGTGTTCTGATGTTCCCACATTCACACTCTATTAGGTATACAACATTTAAGGAATGGCAGGTAATGATGTCGTTTATTTAAAATTTGATATTATTGATCATGATTTCTGTATACTTTGCTCTATTTCTTTGATGGTTCGACAAGCAATGCACATCCCACAGTGATGGAATACTTTGGTTCTAATTGAGTTTTTGGTATTGGACGGCAGGGTGCTTTTAACTAAACTATCTTTTACGTTTTTTTATTTCCGGTAAATGAAATTTGGTTTCTCTGGAATTATATCTTTGAGAACAGGATCCCTTTGGAGGAGGTGCCAGTGTTTCTTCATTATTGTTTCTATTTGTTTATGTTGAGTATCGTAACTGGTAATTAAAGACCATTTCTGTTTTTCAGTTAGGGTTGGTGTTTTTCTTATTGATGTTTTCTTTGTTAATAATGTGGTTCTATCCATCTCTGCCATTTGTTTCATAGTTTTATTAATGTCCTCCTCCTTATATCCCTTTCCACAAAGTTTTTCTTAATTTCTTCCATCTGTATTTCACAAATTTCCGGATCGCTGCAATTTAGTTTCACCCTCATAAGCTGGCTTTTAGGGACGCCTTTTAGCCATGTAGTATGGTGCTGGCTATCTTTTGATATATATGTGTTCGTATCTGTTTGTTTCTGATAAGGTTTTGTATTAATTACGCCTTCTTTTAAATCCAAGAAATTGATGTTTTCTCTACTATGCGTTGTGGTAAATTTTAAGTTGAAGGAATTGATGTTAATTTCCTCAAAGAAGGTTCTCAGATCTTCATCAGTTCCATCCCACAGTAGTAAGTCACTGTCTTATTTTTTTTAACAAAAAACACCATACGGCTTATTTTCTGGGTAGGGCTTAGTTTAATAACATGCCCCCAGTCCTTTTTAAACAGCCCCATTCCTCCTTTCATTACATGCCCCCAGTCCTCCTCTCAATAACATTTGGTAGGGTAATGCTCACCAACACACAGCTTCTTTTTGGCTGCGCGAGCCACTGCAGCATAGTATACAGAAGTCACAGTCAATAATATCAAATTTAAAATAAACAACTTCATTACCTGCCATTCCTCAAATGTTGTATACCTAATAGAGGGTGAATGTGGGTTATCCTATATTGGTAGAACCACTCGCCCACTAAAAACATCGGAACACATCCAAAACATTCGGAAGGGATTAGAAACCCATCATCTATCCCAACACTTCAAAATGGAACATAATTGTTCAACACAAAATATAAAACAAATTTAGGACTTAAACTCATAAAAAATACATGGAAGGATAAGAACACAGAGACCAATTTAGCCAAAGCAGAAATTAAGTTAATTTTTGAACTAAAGACTCTGGTTCCTAGTGGACTAAACCACGATTTTCAAACTTAAATGGTTTCTTTAAACCAAGTATAATCAGACTAGTCTTTTCTGCATAAAACTCAAAAACACTGATACTTCGCTGTATTTATCAATTAAATTATTTTCTAGTTCAGAACATACTTTTCTTTCTCCTTTAAGAAATGTCATATATAAATGTCGGCCATCTTTGTACACCTATCTGAATCCGCATGAAAACTAAAGCTGTGAAACATCACAGCAAAGTCCTGCTATGTCACTTCCGGCGAGACAAGAAATGTCACATCCGCTGGCAGACGTTGCAAGACACAGGAGATAAAGCTGTATAAGGGAGCGCAGACGGCCATATAACGACACCTGGGCCGATCGGGCGCCATGTTGGGACTCCCGCGCCACTCCCCCGGAGCCTGTGGGATGCGCCATGAGACATACGATAGAAGCCATATTGGGACACCCGGAAGAGAGAGAATAATGGATAGAAAGATATAACACCAGTGATGTTGGGACTCCTATGTCACGGACTTACCAGGAAACGGGACTTTTAATAAGAAAAATGTACACACATTCATACACTTTGTTACTCGTGTGCTCTCTACAGATTTTTATTATATGTAAACCAAATTTTTTACTTCACAACAGTTAATGAGAAAAAAAAATTCCCAAACAGGAAATGGATGTGCCACCATTTTTAATTGTCTACCCCATAAATAGCAAGTCAGGAAGCAGCTCCTCCATGCCTTGATAAAGAGATTCTAATCTCGAAATGCGTAGGAAGGAGGACTTGCTATTTTTAGACCCTTTGTTTGGTGGAAGAACTTGGTACCGCGACGCACCGTGGGAGTGAGGTACATTAGGATCCCGTTTTCTTCTTAAGCACAGGCTGTGGAACCGGTCTGCAGTACTGTACTTGGACCTCACTAAAACTCCTAGGGATGCGAACCGACCCTCTGACAGTAAAGGGGTGCTTTTATTTGTAAACTCTTAGCATATCTTATGCCAAAAGAGGTTTTATTTTATTATATGTCCAAATAAAACCTGTATAAAGACATAAGATACCTTGATGAGAGTCTCCCTTCAATGATAATCATGAGTACTGGTATGCCATTTAAAAGATACCTTGAAAAGAACGTTACAGCATTATTATATTTGAGTGAGGTACGCCAATGTACAAACTTTCTCTTCAAAATTGAACATTAAAAGAATCCCAGATAGGATTCTCCTCACTATAACATTGTGTAAGTGAGGTAGGAATCGCACCACATCCGGGCACAAAAGAACCCTCTTCTACACTAAAGAATCTACCCTAATTCTCCCCCCCCCCCCAAAAAAAATAATTCTCTACATACCCAATGAGGATATACCAGTGAGATATAGAACAAGATTAGAAGATTAGAAGCCGCAGCACCAGAAATCGAAGCAGAGTATTTTCAGCCCTCTATGCTTAACTGATGTAGCGCCAACACGATCACAAATGGGCCCTACACACATGCCGATGTGTGTAGGGCAACCTAGCTGTGCTATGTCGGGCCATTCTGCTCAGCAGACAACGCCAGTGTTCTCCTGTGGGAGAACCCTGCCGATGCCGAGATTGATGGACACTGTCCATCAATCTCGGCCAGCGACAAAGACGCGCGGGGACGCCCATCTCTGTCGATATAGCCCCCACACACACACCGATGTGAGGGCATTTTCTAAATGACTTTGCCAAACTAAGCAAAATCGCTTAGAAAATGCCTTAATATCGGCATGTGTGTAGGCCGTATAACCCTCTCTGTTAATTTGTAACTATGTTCTGGGACTTTAAGGAATAGTCCTACTTTGTGACAGTGACGCAGCAAAACATCAGAAACAGCGCCCAAAGACCTTGCCAAAAACAATATACCTGCGTTTTTTTACAAACCCATGTTGGTTAATACTGATTATACTGTGTAGTTCTAAATGTTTCTGGATACCATCCCTTAATAATCCCTCGAATAGTTCGCCCACTATTAATGTTAAGATTATGGGTTTATATTTTTCGGGGTCATCCATTTATACTTTTTTGAATAATGGTACTACCTCTGCTATATTATTTCACGAAAATGCAATACAGAGGGATTACTAATTCCTCCCTTAATTCCATTAGAACCCTAGGATGAAACCCGTCCAGACCTGGGGATTTGTTTGTTTTAATTTTGCTGAGCCTATTTTTCATCTCATCTGTGGATAATTCAATACTACGGTCAAGTTGGCTTGTCTCAATTGTTGTACCTGACAGTTCCACTGTAGGCTCCTCCCTATTAAACACTGATGAGAAAAATTTATTTATCAGTTCTGCTCTGTCCTCATCCTCAGTACAGCTATTTACATTCATGTTGGTTATGGGGCCTATGTTCTCTTTTATTATTATTTTGCTATTTGTGTATTGAAGAACTTTTTGGGATTGGTTTTACTCTCCATAACTATGCCCTCTTTGTTTTTCCTTTTTTTTTTTTGATAGCTCTTTTACAAATTTTATTTAATTATTTTTATTTAATAAAGTCCTCATTATTACCATTAACCTTATACATTTTAAATGCCCTTGTCTTATCGTTTATTGCTGTCCTTACATTTTTGTACAACCATGGTGTTTTTTTCCAATGAATTTTAGCCTTATTGACTTAGAGTATATATTTAGTTGTTCATGTGTCAAGTGAATGTTTTAGGGTTTCCCCACATTTCGTCTGCAATTTTCCCCTCAAATAATGCTTCCCACTTGTTTTCTTTTTACAGATTCCCTGAATAAATCAAAGATCGCTTTCCTAAAATCCAGTATTTTATAAGGTCCCGAATGTCAATGTTTACGAAAAAAGAATTTCCATTGAGACCATGTTGTGGTCACTGCTTCCCAGGTGTTTTATTACTTTGGTATTTGTTAACACTGAATCCAATAATGCCCCTGTATGAGTTGGTGTTTCAACAGATTGTGCTATAAAATGATCCTTAAGTAGGTTTAGGAATCCCCAACCTTTTGCTGATGTACTGGTCACATTTGTCCAGTCAATGTCTGGAAAAATTAAAATCCTCCATTATTAATACCTGCCCCATATCTGCAGACTTCTTGATTTGGTCTAAAAGTAGTGCCTTTCCATTTCAATCAAGTTAGGAGGTCTGTAACATACCCCTAATAGACGTTTATTTGATTTTTTGTTATTGTCGGTTATCTCTGCCCAAACAGCCCCAGTATTATCCTCCACAGTTCCCAAGCTCATTTCCTTTCCACGTGGTTTTAAGTTTGTTCTTACATAAAGGCACACTCATCTCCTTACTTTACTCCTGCCTTTTCTAAAAAAGGGTACATGCCTCCATGTTTATAGCCCAATCGTGTGACTCGTTATAGCCCTTGTTTCCGTTATCCCAGTTATATCATAGTCATCCCTTGTAGCCAGGGTTTCTAATTCCCCAATTTTGCCTGCCAAGCTTCTTGCATTGAACAGAAAGCATTTCAGTTTACTACTTCTTTTTTCCCCTTTTAGGATTTGTTTTAAGGTATGTTTTTGTTCTTGATATGCTACTAACTTCTTACTAGATCTAGTTTTTCTCTCCGACTCACCTACTACACCCTCTATTATCTTATTTATCCATTCCCCTCTATTCTGGCTGTCTAACCCATAGTTTCTTTCTATAACCCCCCATCCCCACAACTAGTTTAATGACTCCTCCAACCTTTTAACCATCCTGCCTCCCAGCACAGGTTTAAGGGTGATCCCGGCTTCTGCATAATAAAACTGACTGAAATGCTAAGCAGGGATATCTCTAAAATCTAGACTGTTGTGGTTCCCTAAAGACTGCGTTTGGGAAGCACTGACCAATGTCAATATTCATCATAGGTCAATATTCCAAACTTCATTAGGGGTATTCCACTAACCCAGATATGTGTATCCAATAAATTGATACTTATTCCATGTGTGTACAACCACAAAATATCCAATATGGCTGCTACTGGGTATGGGAGGTTATAACTTATTCCTTAACAATGGAGATGAAAGCTGCCCACACACAATGCGAAAGGGCGGTGGGATGCCATGCACGCTCCCACGCACAGCACATAAAGTATGTGCTGGCCATGCTTTTTTAACTAGATTGCATCGCATCTAGTTAAAAACGCATGCTGCTTTAACCCATCACATGCGTTTTGAACTAGATGCAATGCAATCTAGTTTTAAACGCACAGAGTTCTCGCTCCGTGGATGGGTGGCTTCATAAAATTGCTACTTCAAAAAGAACTCAGCAAAGCAGACTGTGCACAGAATGCAGATATTCCCATAGCGTTCACTAGACTAGAAGTGAACTCAAAAAAATCCATGGCTAGGTTAATGATGGTGGATTCCAAAAATTCATCAGAGGCATTACAGTGTACCGAGATGCCTCAGTGCTTCCGTATTCTGATGCAGGCCACTCTACCAGGGGAAGGCTGATAACAGCATTTGCATACTATCACTTCACAACTTTGGCAACAGACACAATAGGATGCAGCAGTGACCGCCTCTGAATCAGGCCCATTGTAGCTAAAGACCTCAGTTTGTACTAGAGTAGTTTCACGGCAGCAGCTCTACGCTAAGTTTGAATGCCGGCAGCTGCCCCGGCAGCTGTGCTACGCTAAGTTTGTTTGAAGCTACGTCATCAGCGTAGTCCAACGGTTGCCTCACTTCTGTAGTTAATTTGAAGCCACATTATCAGCGTAGCTCTTAAGCTGGCTTACTTGTGTAGTTTCACGGCAGCAGCTCTAACTACATTGACAGCATAGTGACTCCACGGCAGCCCTGCGGTGACAGGTCATTGTGGCACTTGTAGTTCCACAGAGAAATACAAAGCCCAGCACACCGCTAACAAAGGGGGCGTCTAAAGTAGACACCCCGGCAAACCGCTAACAAAGGGGGCATCTAAATTTAGACCCTCTAGCGTCTAAATTTAGTTGGGTATAGGGGGTACAGCGTGAAAACATTATTAAACCTGTCGACAGTGACACTTGTCGACGTAACAGCTGTCGACCTTGTTTATTCCACCATCCACGCCAGCACGAAGTGTGGCGAGCGCAGGGGACATGGATTACTTCACATGTATTTCGCGTCTGCTCGCCACACTCCGGGCTCAGTGCGCGCGCCACACTTTATAACATCAACTCCACGCCGACGTGGATAGTGGGGGTGTTATCATACACCTGAGACAGTCATGCTACGCTAACTACGTAGCTGCCTACACTGACTATGCTGGTCGCGAGAACACAGCACGCTACTTTTGACTGACCGCTGGTCGCGGGAACATGACGCAGATTCTGAAAGGGACGCTAAGCGAACTACGTAGCTGCCGCCGTAAAACTACACAAGTACCCCTCAGTTATGATCTCAATACAATATCCGATAATGACACTCTGCATATCCTTTATAAATAAAATTATATATATATATATATATATATATATATATATATATATATATATATATATATATATATATATATATATCGATGTGTGTATGTTCCCTATGGACTCCAAAACTGCCTAACCAATTTTGATGAAATTTAAAGGCAATCTTCAGATTAGCCCAACAAGTGATCCTGTGAAGTTTGTTAGCTATCGGATCAACAGATTTTTTTTTTTTGGGGGGGGGGGGTTGGCAATTAATTGATCGCGCCATGGATGAGATTTCGTTCCCGCCGAACTTCTGTCAAATGCAACTGAATATTCAAGTCGTTGTCGACGTTGTATTCCCAAATCTAACAACCAACTACAAAAATCCGGATTGGTTGTGCGAACGTGCAACTTTGGCACCAAATGATGTCAACAAGCTCAATGAGCAAATTCAATTGAAACTGCCAGGCAAAACAGTCAAATACAAATTGATAGACACAGTAATGGACGAAGAACAATCCGTCTATTATCCGATTAAATTTTTGAACTCATTGGGACCTCCCGGAAAGCCGCCGCACGTATCAACATTGATGGTTGGATCACCAGTGATGCTTTTTCGCAACTTAAACGCACCAAAGTTGTGCAACGGAACCAGATTGACCATCGGCACTGTACCTATAGATATCTGCTAAAACTTTGTCACATGATCACCCCCATCCATCCAGCAGAAGTCATCTGGCTATAGATAATTAGTGCTCTATCTATTTGGGGAAATCAATCCGGTTGACAAGCTGCGATATGTTTAAGTAACATTTGAACTGCTTTAAATGAAAATAGCAATAATTGGTCCGCACTGTATTTGCAATTCTGTGTTAACTTTTTTAGTGTTTGTACTTCTCTTTATTTGAGAAGGTACAGCCCTGTTAACACAGCGCTGAGGTCTGACGTCATTGTGGGCGTCTTCTGACGGGTCCCTGTCCGTCTCCGCCTCAGGGAGACGGACAGGGTTAGGGGGGGTGCGGGCAGGCGGCGGGGACCCCGGGTTACCGCCGGCAAGCCGGCGGGGACCCGGGGGAACGGATCAAAGTGCCGTCGGAAGGGGACGCGCGCGCCTCTCGTGCGCGCGCGTCCCCTTCTCACCATCGCCATGGCGCTGGCGGGGGATGGCGGCTGGCGACGCCAGCGCCATCCCCTGCAAAGATGGGACCTGACCCATCTGTATGTACACCGTTTCATTTGTATCCTGAAGAAGAGATAATAAAGAAAATCTCGAAATGTTGATGACTTAAAGATTGCCTACGACTGCATCTTTTATTGCGAGTGCCGCCTCACCAGTGGACAGTATTTGTGGATCCCCCAGTGGGATACCTGGAAGGCAGCCATCTGATTAACTTTATCCTAGGAGTGCTGTATAAATAATAGACAGACAGAGACAGACATATCCCTATTAAAAAAAATATATTTGACATGCAATTGCGTTAATGCATCATTAATTTTAACTGCCTTTCGGGTTTTTCCTGATATACTTGAAAAAATGGGATACTTCAAAATATGAAAATACAGATTTAACAATTATAAGTTGTAACTAGTGATGTGTCATTAACATATTAGTAGTTGGGGTGCTTACCTCCAATCCATCTTCTCAACTAAAAAGGCACTGATAAGGAAACCAGTTCTGTTAAACCCATGCGTACAGTGGACACCTAAAGGAGAAACAAACAGCTGTAAATGCAAGGCTAGTTCACCAAATACAGTTAGTAGAGGAGATAGCTTAAAAACATCTTTACTAACACTTCCAAAAAATAACATGCTCATCTTGAATATTAAGCACAATAATAATTAACTAGTTCTCAACCTGTCAAAAATATCTGCACAAAATAACAATAATGCCAGGCCATGCCCCAATGGTGCAAAACTTCCATTAGATGTCATCTAAGTGACCACCAATGCACAAAACACTTCAATTCCTCGCACAGGTGAGAAGCAGACTTTTATATATAGAATTTCAATATACTAATAGAGTGAACTTCAAATTCAAAATAAAACTTGACATACATGAAACAAAAGGCTGTTGTGTCACTAACGATCAACATTTTTTTTACTGTAGTAGCAGTAAAGCACATTTTCAATAAAATGCACTTAATGATCTAAAATACTTTTGATAGCAAGAAATCGCCTTTTATCTTGTACACATTGTGATTATGCATCACAGCTAACATGCAGCGCCATCTAGTGGTAAGTTTCTTGCCTTCCACTAATCGTTGGAAATCATTTTACAAAATACAAAATGATAGCTTTTAAAGGGCTAACTTCTTTTTGCCCTATAATTTCTGTAACTAGAAATACAGAACAATGGACAAGACTAAACAACATTTGGTACTGTATTGCAATAATATTGTTAGGACAAATAATAGGAAAGACAACTAAATATATAACTATTACCCCTAATCCAGTAGTATAGCTAATAACTAAATAGCCAGCTTAAAATGTATACATGAGGCTTATATCCATTTGGTTTTATTAGACTGTGGGAAGGAACATATGTGAACATGGGACCAATATAGACTGCGCTGAGAGCACCATGGTCAGATTGAAACTTAAGAACTCAGTGCTGTATGTATGGTAGCCGTAGTGCCAATACAATCAAAAGTGTGGTATAGAAGATCTACAATATTTAGGACGACCGCAAATGGGTCAACTGGTACTTTATAAAAGGTTCACAAGTGCAGAACGTTGATAGAAGTTAATGTTGGTAGGTTCACACGGTCAACACACAAATGGACAAAATTCTTTTACATGTTTTGGTCAAATCTTGTACGTAATATATAACCACCATTGTAAACCGTATACGCTCACTGCACTTTGGGCAAGGTAGCTTACCATTCCCCATTATCATGTCGACCCTATGGGGTTGACCGACTTGTCTACCTAGGTAAAGCTTCTATCATCTTTTTTTTTTTAAAAACCTCCTATCATTGGATGGCATTACATGTATATGTTGCAGACACACTGTGCTCCCTCAGATCCTCCCCAAGTCATCTCTGCAGCTCCTTAGATGTGGGTTGTCCCATCACAGCCAAACTTAATTCTCAGGGACTGATAACAATGCATGTTTTACTGATCTCCCATCACCTAGTTGGTACGCAGGTGTATTCCTTACTATTATACTACTATTTGCGAACTGTGTTTGCTGCAGATCTGAAAGGTTAGTACAGGTACACCACCGATTTTCCGGCATCATTGGTTCCAGTGCCATGCCGGATTATCGATTTTGCCGGATTAACGAAGGATTTCTAGTTTTTACTAATTTTGCACCTTCAGTACATTTCTAAAGCAATAAATAGTAAAATATATGCTACAGCATAATATTAATGAATGAATAAACTCAGTAGTGTATGCAAAACTGTTTATTACAGTGTACTACGTGCTGTATAAGCAAAACAGGTATCAGGTATATTTTGAACAAACATTATCAGTAAGTGCAGTATGAATGAAAGTCTTGCTGGGACCTTGGGCGCCATATCAGCCCCACTGCTGCCTGCTGTGTCACCTGCGGGATCGTTGGAAGCTGTACCCAGTGGCACTTGCTCATGCTGTGTGTTCCGCCAATGTGCGGTACTTACTTTGACCTCAGACACCATGATGCTTCCTGTGTCACCTGCAGTGTCCGCGGAAGCTGTACTCACTGACACTTGCGCCTATTGCGTGTTACGGCCATGCACAGAAAGTGTTCCGGATTAAAAGAGTTCATCAACCTCTTTTAATCTGGATCATTTACAATTCTGCTTTGTCCGGATTAAAAGAGGTCCCTAAACTCCTTTAATCCGGACAAATCAAAATTGTCCGGATTAAAAGAGGTTCCGGACCAAGGGTTGCCGGAAAATCGGTGGTGTACCTGTACCAGGAATCAGCTTCCAGTATCTCCAGCAAATGTGAACAACAGGCTACAGGTGGTTTAAGATTACTCTTTGTACTTTCCAGTGGAGTTCAATGTATCCCTGTCCTGGCTGTGTAAGCATGTAACCCCTCTTTCAGGATTACTTTTAGGGGTGGTCTACAGTTATCCAATACATAATCTGTTTTAGATCTTTGGCATCATTCTAGCAGAAGGTAAGACGTTACAGAAACTTTCACTTACATTTATATCTGTAGAAATATAGCTTTCACAAATGAAAACATTTTGCTACAATGGTGGAATGTGGATATGTAAAAGTAATGCTGTCCCCATCTGTTATCATATCCGTGGACAGAGTGTTCATTCATCGAGTCCTATAGGTTGAACTCGATGGACTAAGTCTCTTTTCAGCCTTAATTACTATGTTACTGTGTATATTCTAGGACCCAGGAAAAAGTTCTGACTTGCTCGTTCCTAACCTGGATTCCCATTTTATTCTTTAGCATGATCCTTTTTCCACCTGAAATGCTGGAAATCCAGATTCTCTTGATTCCTACAAAGGGTAAAAATGTGCTTAAACCACTTTTACTCACCCTAATCCATTATGCACATGTAGGGTATATTATGTATTGAGTTCTCCAAACAGAGTACACATTCTACAGCGCTTTACATACAGTATATACATGTTTTTGGATTTCGGTAGGAAACCCATTCCAGTTCAGGGAGAGAATATACAAACTCCATGCAGTTAGGTCCATAGTGGGAATCGAATCCATGATCTTAGTGCTGTAAAACAGTAATGCTAACCATTACATTGCCCATAGTATTGGATTAATTAGTTAAATTGTAACAAAGGATCTGTTACAAAAGCTTCAAAAAAAAAGGGACATCTCCAATTGGATTTCAAAAGAAATAAATATGCATATGGAGCTGATTCAGTGTAGGAAGAGCAAAGCAAAAGAGAGGAACTGTGCCACATGGTTTTGCCATGTGGCACAGATACTTTCTCTTGCAAAAAAACTACATGAATAGAAAACTAAAGTCCTATACTGTAGATACCCAGAGAAGCACTTTTGACCACTCATAATACA
Organism: Crinia signifera; assembly: GCF_055691185.1. Lineage (NCBI taxonomy): Eukaryota > Metazoa > Chordata > Amphibia > Anura > Myobatrachidae > Crinia > Crinia signifera. Next base: position 188,469,665 of record NC_139219.1, read on the forward strand.
CAACGAAAGGCAGTGATCCAATGGGTGTCACGTTACAACATGTCCAGTGCCATTTTGCCTAGGGCCTCAAGGGCATTAAGGCCAATTGTATCCACTGACAGGAAACTCCCCAGCTTCAAGCAGTCAGACCCATGGTATGCCACACCAGGGGCAAGAATCGAAAGGATCATGTAGTCCACACAGACATAACCAAATTCAATGAACACAACAGGGCTTCCTCACACAGGTCCCAGGTTGTTACAAGTGTTTAAAGTGTACCACCTGCTGCCATATGATAACGTGGAACACCTTTTACAATATATCTGGAGACAAGAAATACACAATAAGGCATACATTAAATTGTCTGTCGACATTTGTTGTGTATATCATCACCTGCCCCTGCCAATTAATGTATGTAGGAAAAACACACACAGTGCGTGAAAGAATGGCCCTACATAGGCCAGCCATTAAGGTGGCACTATTGGGCAAGGTCTTGGAACCATAGGTGGCCCGGCATTTTTCCAAAGGACACTGTTAGGTGCCGTGGCGACCTACCTGATGTGTCCCTGAGCGCTCCGTGTGCTGCTCATGTGAGGCTCAGGGACAGGGGCTGGCGGTGGCCATCGGCATCTGAAAAGGCAGTGGGAAGCATCTTGACATTGCTAGACAACGCCCCAATCTTCCGCCCGGCGCCGGCAGCAGCGCCTTAACCACGCCTGTAGGTGGAGTAACTCAAATAAAACCGGGGACACTGATGAATGGACGCCGGTTATAGCATCCAGAGCCCTTGTGCTTCAGCCCAACGTGTTCATGGTCCCTTCTGGTTTCTGTTCCAGTGTTCCAGCTCCCTGCCATTCTGCTGTGCATGTCTCTTATCCTGGTCTCCCATTCCCATCTCACAGATAAGTCAGGAAATATCTGCTTAAGCTCTTTGTATTATTCTGGTGTCATCTTTTTGCATTGTTGCATTCCAGTAAATTTTATTATACCACGGTTCCATCTAATAACATCTTCTTGCATTGTTGCATTTGTATAGTACTATCTTTTTTGGTGGGTTGTGCACTCAGGCTAGCTAATTTCATCTTGCAGCACCTTGCCTCCTGCAGCAGCCTTGTCACCCTTAAGACCTGGCGGCACCGGGGTGGGGGTGGAACTAACCTACCCTCTAGAATGTGGCTGTTATAGGTGAAGCTATAGTTTGCAGGAGGCAAACAGGACAGCAGGGTGTCCGAAACAAGGTGCCTGTGCACACCCTTCCTAACAGGCAAATTAACAGACCTAAAATATATCATAGATCACATCCTTATGTCTATGCGGGGCAGTGCGACAGAGCAGGCACTTTGAGCAGAAAGACCAAATGGATCTATATTTTAAACACCTGTAAACCCAATGGTCTGAATGAAAGACTCTCATTCATTATGTTAATTTAATGAATAGTGCATGTAATTGCCAACTCTAACATAGAAATATGACATGTTTCTTAGATTAGGTATTAAGTCCCATAGCCATCAAGTCAGTTTGTGTATAATTACCACTTTGCACTAAAGCACTTTATTACCAGCGAGATACCAGATTACTATACTCCATGTTTTAAACAGATTACGTTCACTATGTGTTTATGGTCATTTTTATAAGATGTATTACAACTATCACTTTAGATATACACTTGTTTAACTCCCCTTCCTGGCAGTGGTTCTGCGGCTCAAGTACACAAGATACGTTTAGTAGGCAGTTGCCTGGCAACGCATATTTAGTAGGTGTCCCCGCCCACAGGATTACCAGAAGCTGCATCAGATGCCGCCAGAAACCCTCCATAAATGGGATCTATTGCACTACTCCTGCCTAATTTATTTAAGGTAAGACTTATGGATTGTTTACATTGCTTTGTACACCTTGAGAAAGGGGGCTCTCTAGCCCCAAAATGTTGGATTTTTGGAAATAAAAGCACTTTAAAATGTTCGTTGAGTGCCACTGCTTGCATATGCGCTGTTGGATATACATTGAATTCCAGAGAGCACCCATAGCAGCTGACAAACACATATATCGACGCACAATATTGCCAATAATGGGGCTTGCTTGATAGATTACCATGAGTAACTACGTACAATCAATCTGCTCAGCATTTACTTCTTTTGGCGCTAGTAATGAGGCACGATCTAATGCCATAACCTTTAAATTGAGTATTTTCTAATTACAAAGATAGATAGCTACATTGTTTAAACCGGCAAACCATCTTGTCCATTTGCCTGGAAGCCATAATAGGGTCAGAAACTATACGTCTAATTCTCAACAACAGAGAATATGATAGACTCCTAATAGTTGGTCTAGGATGACAACTCGAGTATTCTTGATCATTATTGTTATTAGCAGGTTTGGAATAGAGGCAATCCTGCCTTCATCCAACCTAATCGATACATCCCAAAAAAATGGATCTCGTGACAACTATGTGAAAAAGTAAGGTTTAATGCTTCTGGTGCTAGAATTATGCAACTGAATGAGCTCAATAAGGTCCTTCGAGGGACCATGCCAAAATAAAAAGAGGTCATCTATGTAGTGGTTGTAATAAACAATACAATTGCAGTCAATGGATCATTGAAAAAGAAACCTTGCTCAAATTCAAACATAAAAACATTAGTATATATGAGGGAGGGGTGTGTCTAAAGTGCAGGTCCGCAGAGGCGGACGTGAAAATGCCAGACAGCCGGGCAGAAGCAGTGGGCTGCCCGGCTGTCTTCAGTGAGAGCAGGTCCGCGGATATATGCCACACACCGTGATGCCCATTATACATTTGATGATCTTTATACCTATGCCACACACTGTGATGCCCAATATACAGTTCATATGTGGCTATCCCAGTGTTCCCGCTGTAACTCACTCTCTCTGCGGTCACTCTCTCTGTCCCTTTGTCCTTGCTGTCCTTGAATTTTGGCTCATACCGTGTGGCACAATGTGTAATGCAGGGTACACACCAGAACGACAAGGGCCCAATCCCATCAATCCAATCTACATCCAATCCCAACCTATTGGATGTAGATTGTAGGTAGATTGGGTCCTTTTTTGTGTGTTCTGATCCGATGCGCAGCCCCGTGGGTCGGTCGTTATTCAGATCCTACCTGCAGCAGGTAGAATCTGAAAACGACCATACACCCGGGTGCGGGTCGCGATCGGATCAGAACCCGCTCACAGTGCACATCGTGAGCGGGTTGTGCGCTCCGCGTGATTATGAGCGGGTCGCACTGGTGTGTACCGGGCATAAGGGGCATTAGTACTAGATAGTGTAAGGGAACCTACTACTGTGGTCTATGAGGGGTATGTGGTGTGCTATGCCCCCTTTTCGAAGCGTGCGCATAAACTAAATACTTTCTTTTTCCATACCCCCACTTTAAAATTTCCACTTTGAGAATATGTATAATATTAGATAGATCTAGCTATAGCTCTGGTACCCTTCTCTGGGTCAAATGATCCTATGTACATTGTCCAGACAGATGAGGTGGAACTCAGAGACTCAATTAGTGCAAAAGTGTTTTATCAGGTCATGTACGTTTTAGGGGACTTCCTGATGAAGTCTCTCAGTTCCGCCTTATCTGTGTGGATGGTGTGTGTGTATGTATGTACTAATAATATATTACTTATTCTATCTAGAGGGAACAGGTTGTTAATATATATTTTGCATTAAGGGAATGGATTCAGATTCAGTCTGCCGACATGTACGTGTTAGTAAGTCTGTAAATGCAAATATTTTAGCTTTGATTTTTCTCTTTTTATCTAGAGAAATTTGATGCCAGCATTACTATTTTAAATAATTTGTGCTGATTAACAAAACCCGAATGGATGAAATTCTATAAAACCACCTTACGGACCATACGCTTATGGACTTCCTGGATGGTGGCACACACCGCCACTTGTTGGGAAATACGAACCCATGGTTCAATAACGCTGTGGAACGCATATACACAAACTTCCTGTGGATGGAACACATTGACATCTTGTTTCCACAGGTTGGAGCATGTAGACTAGCAATGCTGATAAGCTTCGTGGCCGTGGAGCACAGCTAAAATACCCCAAGGAGGAGAGACACAACCATGCTTCTGAAGAAGGATCAGGATGATCTGAAATGCATTAAGCTTAGCTCCAGCTGCTGTACTGCCCATTCGCTGTCATCCCAAACTTACCAAGAGGGTTCCTACCTTTATCCAGAATTGCAGTGACCATTTCCATCCCTGAAAACTGGGACGTGTGAGCTGCTTTGCTTAGGTTCTATGTATTATGCGGTTTTAAATGTCTTATTAGAAGTGCATTTTATTAAATTAATTTGTTCTATTTTAAATGATCTGCACTATCATTTGTTTCCTGGTCTCCCACTTCAAAAAAGGGGAGATTATCTCTTTCAGATGCTTGTTATAAGACTGGCTTGGATTCATCATTTGGGACTGTTTTGTTCCTAAATAAAAGGACAGTATTTTTATAAAACTATTCCTGTGTGTCTTAAATGGGCCCCTTCTAGCACTGTGGTGGAATTGTATCTAATATTGTTCAGTGGCCACATCCAGGAGCGTGCTGTCATTTACTATAGTCAGGATTGAGCTGCATGTTAAGACAACAGTGGGGTTCAATTACAGCCTGTGGGAGAATGCATCATTAATGAAACAGTAAACACTCGAGAAAAGATGCACAAAATATAATTAACAATGGTTGTTATCGTTAATAAAAAAAAATGGTTTCACCTTTTCCCACCTTTAGTTGGTTGGTAAAATTCTACAAAAATTGCTTCTCGTTCTACATTATTCAAATACAGTTCTATGCAATCATTGTCAGGCATCATAGCCATTTGGACCTACACACTTTCATATTTGGCCAGATGCGACATTGCAGCATGAGTCACTGCCATTGGAATTCTAAAATCTGGACATATTGAGAAAGGCTGTTCCATATTATTCTGCTGTCTCACCAGCACAGATTTCTTCATTCTGCATCAGGATGATGTCTCAGGAGATTTTGCTTCAAGCCTTTTGAAAGGAAGTTTTTAGAGTAGAAGGAAGCAAAATGAGTTGCTTGTACTTATGGACGTCGATATTAGAATTTTTTATTTTAACATCTGGCAAAGGATCACCAGTCCTTACAACTGAAGGGACATCTGCCGATTTTGATGTTGCTGCCATAATTAAAGAAGATCCCTAGATTACAAATGACAAAGGACTAATAATAGCAGTAATGTTTCTTGCTATAAATGCTGTGGGTTAGGAGGGCACTTGCAGTTGAACAAAAATCTGACATTGATTTCAAAGTGAAACTATATATAACAAGTTGGGCTGCATTCACCTGCCCAATTGCATACTAAGCCCCATATCATTCAGGGCAGGAGGAGGAGAGAGTAACATTGGGTTAGATCATCCTGTCGTATTGCAGTTTCCTCCCATAATCCCAAAATATGCCATATGCTGTATGTTCCACTGGGGCAGGGACGAACAATCAACATTAATAATGTCTGTAAAATGCAGCAGGATATATGTGTGTGCACTATGAATAACTGACAATATCTTACTACATTGTCAGGTAGATGCTCATTTCTCCAGTTTAAAAATGTGATTACACCAGCTCGAAGGTAAGACAAAACAGCCTGCTGGGCTACATTTTATGGTAGTGATAAAGAAATAAAAGGCAAATGCTTTTAAGTAATGGCACATCATTATAAACATGTGAACAAGCAGAATTCTCTAATAATGAAATTATGTATGGCAAAATAGGTAAGAACAGGTTGCGTATCCCATATCCAAATTATTCTGAAAACCATACAGTCCAGAAGTGAGGAAAAAAAAAATATTCTTGCTAAAAACCTACAGGGGACATCTGTAACAACACTACTGGGGACATGATATGTAACTGGCACTAAATATGTGCAAGAAAATGATTGCGTGGCATTCAAATTCAGTACCTGAAATTGTACACAAACTTTGTTTCAAGTGTTGAAACCTTGTTTTATGCACAAATAAAATATATTTGTGTGTAATTCATGTGTTTACACAAAATGCATATACAGGTCGAGTATCCCGTATCCGAGTATCCGTTATCCGAATTATTCCGAAATACGGACATTCCAGAAAGTGAAAAAAAATTTTTTTTTTGCTAAAAACTCACTGGGGACATTTGTAACAGCATCACTGGGGACATGATATGTAACTGGCACTATATATGTGCAAGACAATGATTGCTTGGCATTCAAATTCAGTGCTGAGATAGTACACACATTTTGTTTCACGTTTTGAAACCTTGTTTTTTGAACAATTAAAATATATTTGTGTGTATTTTATGTGGTAATAAAATATATTTGTGTGTATATTATGTGTTTATACAGCATACATGCAAGATACTTCAAAATACATCATTGAAATATTAAAATATTCCGAAATACGGAATAATCCGTTATCCAAAATTCTCCTGGTCCCGAGCATTTTGGATACGGGATACTCAACCTGTAGTACCTCAAGATACATCATTGAAATATAAAAATATTCTGAAATACAGAATAATCCGTTTTCCAAAATTTTTCTGGTCCCGAGCAATTCGGATAAGGGATACTTAAGTTTGTCTACTCTCTGTACAGCTCTATTTTGTTGCCTTTATAGTCACCAGTTTACTATACAGTCATGGAGTCTTCTACTCAATATCACTGATCTGATTTCAAGTAAAATTAAAGAAAAAAGTTGGTCACACCTCATCCAAATTAAAAACAGGTAGGAAATGGGAAACTGTGTAATACAGTTGGTCACTGTAGGTTGGTGACATAAAAACGGTAATTAAGTCTATATGCAGCTATTGCTATTCTGTTGTAGAAAGGGGACTACTTTATCACTTATGTCACTGGTTCTTAACCTCTGTCCTCAATTACCCCCAACAGTTCATGGTTTTGCAGGTCTCCTCACAAAATCACAAGTTAAAAAATTAGCTCCACCTGTAGATCTTTAAAAATGTGTCAGTGAATAATGAGTGCAACTGCCGAGTGACCAGGAAAAAACCTGCTGGAGGAATTTGAGGACCGAGGAATCACTGACAAATTAGGAGATCATCAGTATATCGCATCTAAAATAAAATATGTTTGGTGCAGTCTATAAAGACAATGGCACCATCCCATGTATATGTTGGAACATTTTGTGGACACAGGGCAATATATAGTTTTAGAAGTAAATGTATTAGTGGAAACTGAAAAAAAAAAAAAAAAAAAATCAAAGGATATAAAACTATTTCCAAATAAAATAGTCATAATTATTTTACTGGAAACAAAGATGCAGGCAAAGACCTTTTATTTTTATAAAATAAATGTTCACCTTCATGCATAAGCAAGGCCTGATCTAACCAAATCACTGAACTTTGTGGGATACAGAACATAGGGGCTGATTCAGCGTGTTAATGCCTGGGTGGGGAAGGTGGCTGGCCTCACATGGCGTCAGCACCCACCCTGAATTCCGACTGCAGTTACTGAAAAGTAAGTACTGTGGGCGGGCATTCGCCGGGCCTTACCAGTTTGCTAGGCTGCGAGTGTATGCCGCCTAGTGAACAGGTCTGAATCAGGCACATAGTAAGAGCTCGCAGAATATGAAGCTGCACTGTCAGTAGAGTGTTTTCCCTCAAACATACTGTACACACTACTGACAATCGAGATATCGACAACATCAAAATACTGACAAGTAAAACAGTCAGGGAGAAAACCCTGACAACCACAATGCAGGCAGCCAACTAATGACAAAAAAAAAAAATACCGTATATACTCGAGTATAAGTCGACCCAAATATAAGCCGAGGCACCTAATTTTACAACAAAAAAACTGGGAAAACGTATTGACTCAAGTGGGACCCTCACGCGAGTATAAGCCGAGGGGGGCTTTTTCAGCATAAAAACTGCTCTGAAAAAGAAGGCTTATACTCGAGTATATATGGTACACTCTTCCTGAATTTTCCTCAAAACCTGACATGTTCATACTTTACCATCGCAGAGGGCATAGTTAGAGATTATGTGCCCATGGCAGCGAGGCACCGTGCTCGAACCATTGTGCGTACAGCGAGCCATGCGAGAAGACGTGCTACACTAATATGGTGTCCATGTCAACATTATAACTGTGTCTGTATTTTGACATGTTCAGCATTATGATCACGTCGGTATATTGACTGTAGGCATTCCAACAGCCGGTATTAAGTATATTTTGGAATATTAACCCTAGGTATGCCATTCCATGCCGGAATAACAGGCGCGGTCAAGTAATTGTTGGAAATTCAGTTGTAGGTAAATCACACTCGTATCCATTTACCCAATTGAACAAATTATTTTTCATATGCAATTTGTGGCTCAAAACCAACCGTTTGAAAATAGAAATTTAATCACACAATAAAAAAAGGCAACAGCCGTTGAGCCAAATTAAAGTTTAATTATAAAAAGATAAATATTCAGTAATTTAGAATACAAGTAAATACTCTGTTGAAACCTGCATTAAATTTACAAAAACAAGATCTGTGAGACGATGAACCATGATATTTTCTGATAAACTGCCCTTATGTGTTTCCATTAAACAGTGCTTTAAAATTCAAGGAATTATAAAATGAAATGTCCAGTAAAGGATCTCTAGTACTGTCCTACAGAAGGGGCTCCAAATTAAGACCAATATCTAATGAGTGATGTATAGTCGAAAGTTTACCTGTTATACCTTAAATATATCTTTAGAGCATGTTTTGAGGAGACAATATCTATAACATTCACCGACACAATTTAACACTGAGTGCCAATATCTGTGAGATGTGCAAAATATCCGCTAAAAATGCCAGCGTCACTCACATTTGTAATATAAATTCAAATAAAAAATGTTGCGTAAAAAAAGATTATTTCCTATATACTGTAAACATTATAGGTCATTAGGATGAATAAAAAGGTTTGCTTGGCAATTTATACACCTATTTTGAAAAATTCATTTAGCACTCAAAGAGTTTAGGAAAAATGTCTAACTACTGTATATAATCTTTAAAGATTATATTTGCTGTGCTTTGGATAACCTTTGATGGTTTCCATAAATATCGGTTTCCAATTATCAAAAAGGGCCATATAACACAAAATGGTATTTTTGCCTACAAATTTCCACAGTGCAGCTTAACAACTTGAACAAACATTAGAATTACAGTTAAAATGTAAGAATTTAAAGCATTGGAGACATACCAATTAGCTCATTTGGGTTCCTATCTAAGAATCTCTCACAAAGACGAATAAACGTTTCAGTGTTTTCTTGTGACGGACATTCGCCATGTCTGCAAAACATAAAATACAATGTATCAATACCAACTACTGCATCTATGAACAAAGAAAGGCTTCAAATTTCTTTATGCTGTGCGCATCACTTATTTCACCCCCTTTTTTTTATTTTTTATTAGTTTATGCTGCAAAAATGCTAAGTAATATAGTGGAATAATGATTTCTTCTATCTGCTCATAATTATATGACTAAAGACAATAAATTAGACTTGCCTATAGGGTGCAAAACACCATTATAATTGATGCAAGTCACTTCCCCTGTGTAATTGTATACATGGGGATCTTGCATAAAGTAAACTGGTTATATACGTACGACCTAGAAACAGTATAAGTTTGTCCAATAGAGGGATTTTATTAGTGTCTATGAATAAATGTTACCATTTTTACATGTATATATACTGTCAATTATAGGCTGTGTTATGCCTTCATTCTGCATATATGTTATATTAATGGGTTCAGTACGATCTTTCAGTCGGGATTCCGACTGTCAGGAGGCAACGGGGAGCGCAATGAGGCCTCTTGTGGGCTCGCCACACTGCAGAGGCAGTCGCTTTGCTCACCACAAGGTTCTATCCCTGCTCTATGAGTGTTGTAGACCCCACAATGGAGAATAGACTCTGTACGCCAGGATTCTGGCTGATGGTGATGTCGGCAATCAGGATCTTGGCGTCAGCATCCCAGATGTCAGCATATTAACTACATCCCATATTAATAGATTATATACAATATTATTTATTTACAGTTTCTTATATAGCGCAGCATATTCTGGTGCGCTTTGCAACTGGAAAGAACAGTGTTAAAACAAACTCGGTAGAAACAAATCGACATAGGGGTAGGAGGGCCCTGCTCGCAAGCTTACAGTCTACAATATGTTGTAAAAATGGGACTTCGCTGTGACGACGTGTTTGTACAAATGTGGATGCTTGCACATACTGTAAGAATACCCCTTATGGAGGATTATTTGATCTCTCTAGTACAGTGTTTTTCAACCACCGTGTCGTGGCACACTAGTGTGCCTTGAGCTGTTCTGAAATACATCACCAGAGCTAGAGATGTCCACAGTAGTTTACAGCCACCACTACTAGTTCAACTGTTCACTAGTCTAATGTTTTCATGTTAGAGCTAATGTATTTTATATTTGTTACCTGTGAAGACCAATGCAATTATTAATATGGTTGACTATGGGGTTGTTTTTTGTTTTCTGTGGGGGCCAATGTGTTTTTCCCTGAGTGGGGTCTGAATTGGCAACTTTAAAATCTTGTTTCATGTGCTGCAAGTTGAAAAAGGTTGAAAATCACAGCTCTTATAAGGCAGGTGCAAGTGTACACGCATGGTAATGTTTACTATATATGTGAATTATACTGTACTAAATTAGTCTATCTAACCCCCATAATAATGAATATCAACCCAAGGCAATTTGGACTTTGGGTCAACATGCATTCAACCACTGTTGACATGCATATGGACTATAGGTAGGCACAAGAAAAATGTTGAAAATGTAATGGTCAATGCATAAGGTCGACATCGGGTTTTACGCAATTTTTTTCCCCATCTTTAACCATCTATGTGGCCTGCGATGGGAATAAAGCATTGAGAGCAAAGAGAGACATCTGATAATACAGGCTATACTAAAAGGGGGTCCATAAGCTCAAATTTACAAAATGTCACCTCCCCGAAAAAGGGAAAAACTCATGTCAGCTTTTTCCCCATTTGGACCTTTTGGGTCAACCTGGACACTGTCAACCTAATTACTGTCGACATTAGGATCCACACACCAACCCAAGAAAATAAATTCACATGCAAAGGCAGCTAAATGTAATTAAAAATCTCTTTGAATTGGCGAATAAAATGTATCAGGTCCAATATGTTATGAATACCTCACATTCCAAGGATCTATCAGGGTTGATAGAGAATATGTTTAAATTTGTTCTTATGCATCCTAAATGATCCTCCATCCCTTCCCAACACCTCTTAAGTTAATGACTGTAGCTTACTTTGTAATATCAATGTGTTGATAAGCTACAGTATTGTCTATTACCAAACAATGGGATCAGAACTGCAAATATTTTTTGAGGAACAGAAGTGGTTCTTACTATATAGGATGGGAAGTTGCTGAGGCATACCATAGAGAAACATGTATTAGACAAACAGTATTAAATCAAGCTGCACAGACAAAAGGGGAGTTATGGTCAATCTACCTTTGGTTAACTCCCTTTCTTCGAGGTTCCTGGTCCCAGAGGGAAAACATTATGTACACAACTGTACATTCACTCATACATAGAGGAAAGGGATCAGTGACCAAGGTCGCATATGCTCCCATTGTAACAAGTGCTTCAGGGTGGGCGCCTTGTGGTCCCAGGAACCTCGAAGAAAGGGAGTTAACCTAAGGTAGATTTACAATAACTCCTCTTTTCTTCTTCAGGGTTCATGGTCCCACAGGTAAAACATCAGGGATGTCCAAAAGCCGTATAAGGGAGGGATGACGCCTGGGAGGCCAGAAGAACCTGGCGACCAAATAAAGCATCTTGAGAAGCAAATGTGTCAAAGGCATAGAACATCAAAAACATATGGACCAAGGACCACGTTGCGACCTTGCTCAACTGTTCAGCAGAAACTCCACGACACGCAGCCCACAAGGGACCAACAGACCTGGTGCAATGAGCCGAAATCAAAGACCGCAAAGGTAGAGCAGCCTTCTCATAGGTGTCAGTAATGACCAGTCGAATCCAGCGAGCTATAGTCTGCTTCTGAGCTGGCGACCTTCTGTATACTTGTAAAATCCACAAAGGACAAACAGAAAATCAGAAAGTCTGATAGTTTCAGTGCGAGTGACAGATCTGAGGAGCCTGCACCACATCCAGTGACTTTTATTTAGAAGTCCGGTTTGAAGCATTAATGGAACCACAATTTCCTGATTTATATGGAATTTGGACACAACCTTGGGTAAGTGAGGGTTTCACACGCAGGACCTAAAGCCGATACCCTCCTTGCAGAAGCAATTACAAGGAGGAAAACCACCTTAACCGTCATCCATTTAAATTTTTTCAGGCTCAAAAGGTGTTTAGAAAGCACCGTCAGGACTACAGAGAGATCCCAAGGAGCAATCGGAGGTGTGTTCGGTGGTTAGACCCGCTGTACCCCCTGAAAGAAGGTACGCACGTCAGGTAGAGGCGCAAATTGTCTGTGAAACCACACAGACAGAACAAACACCTGCACTCTCAGTGATGCCAAGTGCAAGCCTAAACCCAGACTGCTTTGCAGAAAAGACAGGATTCTTGTGATCCTGAACACCTTAGTATCATATCCCTTAGAGAAATAAGTGTGCAGATACACTATAGCTGGGGTAGCCAACCCTAGTCCTCGAGAGCTACTAACAGTAAATGTTTTGCAGGTCTCCTCACAGAATCACAAATGAGCTAATTAGCTCCATCTGTGTATCTTTTAAAATGTGTCAGTGAATAATGAGTGCAGCAGCTAGGTTGTCTGGAAAATGTGCACTGTTGGTAGCTCCCGAAGGCTAGGGTTGGCTGCCACTGCACTATAGTATATCCGTGCGGATGCTGGCTTTCTAGCCTTTATCATAGTATTAGTAAAAACCTTGTTTTTGTGCAAGGATTGGGAGTCTCCTACAGCACCCCGCCCCCTCAGAATGGCATCTGTGGTGAGGAGGACCCATTGCAGAATCCAGAAAGGTCCACCTACTGTGAGGTGAGCTTCGTTTAGCCACCAGGTCAGGGAGGACCGCACCAATGGTGTGAGATCTGAAATGTTGAGGTCGACCACCGCATTGTTTTAGGATCAGCTTCTGCAGGGGACAAGAGTGGAATTGTGCCTACTCAACCATGTCGATACCATGAGGCCTAGGGCAGTAGTCAATGACCCTAATCGCGATGTGCAGCGAATCCCGTTTAGGATTCGCTGCACAGTCTCCGTGTTCCGGAGGGCTGGAGCTCTCGCTGACACACTATTCAATCAGGCAGGGGCTCACTGCCCCTGTCGGCGAATGTTAACCCCTGCGGCGGACACCGCAGGGAGCCGGGGCATGGTGGCAGGCAGGGAGATGGAAGTCTCCCTGCCTGCCCCAGAATGTATGTGGGGGGTAGGAGAGCTCCCCAGGACCCAGGCAGCACAAGCTTCCCCCCCCCCCCCTGGGGAGAGCTAGCAGGGGACCGGGTATGCACTGCTCCTGATCGTGCATATGTAATGATCGGGAGCAGTGAATATATGTATATCTAATGAGCGGCTCTCGGCCCCCTGCTGGCTGTTATGTGTAAAAAAAATTTTTTTAACACCAAAAAAAACAACAACATTGTTTTAAAAGTTCACATTCCTCTTCACCATGAAAAGATGGCGATTGCTACACGGTGACACACAGCGAAAATCACTTCGAAAGCAATTCGCCATCTTCTCATTGAATACACTCACGGCAAATCACATTGAAAAACCACAGCAAATTGTGGAGAGTATCAGACGGCGAACTGTCCGTCATTCACTGTTCGCAGACGGCGAAAAAGTGCACGTTGAATAGGTGAAAATAACACAAATTCGCCATGAAACATGGCAAATTGGCCTCATTGAATACTGCATGGCCTGATGCCCCGTGACCCTGTCCGGTTGAAGAAATGGATGGATCCAATCCTGCAGCAGACAACGCTTATCCAGTGACAGAAGGAGACACTGAGCCTCGGAGTCCAAAAATGTCCCCAGATGTACCATACATTTGGAGGGGACAAGAACCGACTTCTTACAATTTATCAACCACCCTTGTCTTTGAAGAAAGACTGCTGTGGTTTGAAAAATGGTTGAGAAGCACCAGGAGGTCGTCCAGGTAGAGGAATCACTTTTATGCCCTGGTGCCATAAAGGAAGCCTTCTTGACTGCTATTATTTTTGTGAAAATCCTGGGAGCCGTGGCCAACCCAAAGGGAAGGGCCTGAAACTGATAGTGTTATTTCTGGATGGCAAAGCAGAGGAGCCGCTGGTGTAATGGAACGTGTAAATAGGCATCCTGAACATTAAGGGATACCATGTAGTCCCCAGGTTCCATCGTTAACACTATAGTCCGCAAAGTGGACACACAAACTTGTTCAGAGACTAAGTTTAAAATGGGTCTGTGGGACCCATTTGGATACCAAAAACAGGGTCAAGTAGTACCCTTGGCCTCACTGAGGCTGAGGAACTGGTACAATCACCCTCCATTGGAGAAGAGATTCCACAACCAGCTTTAAACAAGCCGCCTTGTGTGGATCCTTTGGGAGGCTTGTAGGAAATAACTGTTGTGGGGGACATACCCATGGGTAACCACTTCTCACACCCAGGCATCAGAAGTCTTTTTGACCCATTCCTGAGAGAAGTGCAGAAGTTGGCCTCCCACTCTGGGGTCCCCCAGAGGGAGGCCCACCCCATCAGGCTGAGGGCTTGTCCAGTTTGGCGGGAGGCTGTCTAGTAGCCAGAGGCACTCTAGGCTTGGACTTGGTGGGTTTTGCAGAATCCGCTTGTCTGCCAAAGACCTGTCCTTTGGACGGGCCAGAGTGACGAAAGGGAGTATTTCCCTTTGGCCTATGCATGGATGTAGCTGACGGTAAGCAAGCAGTTTTAGCCGTTGCCAGCACGGTTTCAATTTTATTTAATTCCTCAACAAAGAGGACTTCCCCTGAAAATAGAAGCACTTCCAGGGCACGCTTAGATTCAGCATCCACTTTCCATGAATGCAGCCAAAGTATCCGTCTAGCCAGAACAGATACTGCTGAAGCTTTGGCTGACAGAATTCCTGCATCCATTACATCCTCACCTATGTAGGCCACAGCATGTGATATATGTGAAAAACATAATTTGTATTCCTCCGACCTGTCGTCGGGTATTTCTGTCTCGAGGACCTTAAGCCAGGCCTCAATTTCCCTTGTTGCCCATGATGCTGCAATGGTAGGTGTGTTAACAGCACCCGTTAAGCTAAAGATAGATTAAAGACACGGTTCCGGTCGTCTGTCAGTGACATCCTTAAGTGAGGCAGCTGACACGACAGGCAAAACCGATGGTTTAACCAGGCGCGTTACATGGGAATCCAAAGGTGGAGGATTTTCCCACAGCTTACAGTCATCCGCTGACAGTGGATACCAGGCAGAGACCTTTTTATGTACCAGGAACTTCTTTCCCAGTGTTTTCCATTGCTACTGTATGACCTCCATCAGATGGTCAGAGTGTGGAAATTCAGACCTGATCACTTTCCGTAATTTAAACACGTCTGTTTACTTAGCAATAGGGGTCGACTCGTCTTCTTCAGGCAGAAGCATTCCATTAATGGCAGCTATTAGGTCTGGGATATTAACCACCTACAGCAGATTTATCTTCCGCTGCCCCAGGTTCCTCAGAAGTAGCCCCCGCATTCTAACCGTCATCATCCTCACCATCTGAGGAGTCCATAGTATCAGTCATTAAAGATGTTAACTTTTTTAGGCCGCTTTGACCCTCGTGCAGTAGCCAAAGTTACTTTTTGCATTGCCTGGGTCTGAGTTAAGGACTACACAGAAATAGCCATGGAATCCACCCATGGTGGTGTACTAGGCAGGGGGCATGAGGTGCGGGACTCGCAACCGGAGTTAAGAGATCCACTAATGTACCCAATAATTGGGAAAAAGCCACCAATGGCAGTTCTTGAAATTGAGGGACTGGTGCAGGACCATATCAGTTAGCACAGAGGCTAATGTAATTAATGTCCTGGTCTGGCAGACCAGCTGCACATTAATGCAGTGTGGGAGAAGCTGTCGGTGAGTGTTTGTTTACTAGTCATCCTAGCTACAACAGAGGTATCAGCCTAACATGGGGCCCTATGCCTTGACAGGGACCCTTTTATATTAGTGACTAGTTAATCTGGGACCAGGTGTATTGTAATAATATAGTGATAGGTACACACGTAAGTACAATTAAGCTAGCACAAGCAGTCACACATATATAGAGCATAAATACAGTGTAGAGATAAGTAATATCTACTGAAATGTAGGCACTATATCAACTACACCTTAGGATAGCGGAAGGGTAGGACAGAGAGTGCAGTAAAACCTGTCACAGGTGACAGATTTACAGGGAAGAAGACTTGCCCAGCATTCCGGAAAGTGTGCACAGCATAGAAGATGGCCTCCAGGGTCTTTGCAAGGAATGAGGGCTCATGGGATACAGCATTCAGGAAGAAGCACCAGAGTGAACTTGCGCCTAAAGCCGGGGGGAGGGACTGCAGGCAGACACCACCTCCCCCTTGCAGGGCTTCCCCCACCGGTATATGCGAGCCTGCTAAAATGGGGATTGATATCCGCCTGTGGTAGAGTTGAGTCCCTGCCTTGGGGGACAGTGTCCACACTAGCACTGTGTACCACCTCCCGAATGCCACAGCGGATATCAGGAGCGGTCACTCTGGTGGTGCTAGTCGCTTGTGTGGCTCCTCTGATCACTCTGCCAGATTCGACGGAGATTGCAGGAGGTAATGGACGCCGGCGAGGATGTCGGAGCAGCAGTGCCAGAGTCGCTATGGCTACTGGCGCTGTGTTCTCAGTGTAAAGATAAGTAAAAAATAAAAATATGAAAAGCTTCATGCAGGCACCAACAAATAACTGAGGGTCCTGTGCCAGGAGACGGGGTTATAGGGTAAAGGAGCCAGGCATGCTGGGAAGCCCAAAAGCCTTGGAGGTTGGTGCCTGGTCCTCTGGATCCACCTGCAACCCCTGATGTCTTCCCTGTGGTACCAGGAACCCTGAAGAAGAAAGCACAGGTAGAGAGAGAATGCTCTTTGTACACAGTATACTAAAAAATGCTGGCTGCTCATGTAAACCTTTTACAAATAAATAATGGGGACACTGGAAGAGTGTAAAAATGCACTTAGCAGCAGCACATCAGAGGCATAAAGTACTGGTGTGCCATAAAAGGGGCACCACTATTTTGTGGGGACATTCATGCAACTTTTGCATTTAGGCGCAATGACACCTAAGCTGTTTCTGAAAGAAAACAAATTTAGTAGTAATGTAGGGTGACATTCTATGGGATGAGATTTTTAGACTTTTGCGAATTTTTTCGCAAAAACGGCCGAATCGCATTTTTTTCCATTTTCGCATATTTAATGAGCTCCGAAAATGTGAAAAAAAATGCGATTTTTGCCAACAAGTTGGACACACTGGAAATGCGATGGCTGCTTTTCGCAGCACATCGCATTCAGATGTTTTCACATGGAAAAGTATACAAATCGCATATTTAATGGTATGCGATTTGTATAAAGTGTGACTATAATTCGCCCAAAAATCAGACCAGGTTCTGATGGGCGAATTGGCCAGAACCCTGCACAGATCGCAATGTCCTGTGCAGGTTTCTGGTGAAAAAAATAAAATAAACAGTTAAAATAAAAATAAAAAACGGAGCGCGGGGTCTCCCGCCAGAGCATAACCAGCCCCGGGCTCATTGAGCCGGTGCTGGTGACATAAAATCAGGGTCCCCGACAAAAATAGGGGTCCCCTTGATTTAATAAAACCAGCACCAGGCTCAAGGTCCGGCGCTGGTTCCCAAAATACGGGGGACAAAATGACTAGGGGTCCCCCGTATTTTAAGAACCAGCACCGGACCCAACCAGCCAGCAGGGTAATGCCACAGCCGGGGGACACTTATTATATAAGGTCCCGCGGCCAAAGCATTATCCCCGTGGCTGGTCAGCATGGGCAGGGGTCCTGGGGAAGTGGGGACCCCCCCAATGAAGGGGTCCCCCCCTCCAGGACTTACCAGCCCATGCTGAAAGTCCGGGGCTGTCCCCGATGCCCCTGGGCGGTGGGCATCGGGCTAATGGATTGTGTAAAAAAAAAAAAAAGAAGAAGATAAACTATTGTTTTCTACTGGCGAACTATGAGTCCCAGCAAGCCTCCCCCGCATGCTGGGACTTGGAGAACCACAAGTCCCAGCATGCGGGGCATTAAAGGGCCCGCTGGCACTTGTAGTTCTACAGTACAAAAAATAGTGAAATAAAACACACTGACACCCTGAAAAATAAAAGTTTAATACGCACATAACACACACATACTGATACTTACCTACCATGAGCCCGTAGGTCGGTCCCTGGATCCTGGGTCCGGGTTCCGGGGCTCCAGGGCAGAAGAGTCCGGTTCCGGGGTCCAGGATCCGATGAAGTCCACAGGGGTACCCGAGGAAGGAAATCCTACTCACCTGGTCCCCGGCGACGACATCGGCATCCTCTCCGGCAGACGCGCTGCTCCCGGCTGCTGTGGTACCCGCTCTCGGACTGAAGAGGCGAAGAGATTTTCATCTTCCGCGCCTTTCCTCGGGATGATTCTATTGGCCGCCTAGCGGCCAATCAGGAGCCGACTTTCTCGGCTCCTGATTGGCCGCTAGCCGGCCAATGGAATCATTCTGAGAAGAGGCGCGGAAGATGAAAATCTCTTCGCCTCTTCAGTCCGAGAGCGGGTACCACAGCAGCCGGGAGCAGCGCGTCTGCCGGAGAGGATGCCGATGTCGTCGCCGGGGACCAGGTGAGTAGGATTTCCTTCCTCGGGTACCCCTGTGGACTTTATCGGATCCTGGACCCCGGACCAGCCCCGGAACCCCAGGACCAGCCCCGGAACCAGGACCAAGGCCCCGGAACCGGACTCTTCTGCCCTGGAGCCCGGACCCAGGATCCGACCTACGGGCTCAAGGTAGGTAAGTATCAGTATGTGTGTGTTATGTGTGTATTAAACTTTTATTTTTCAGGGTGTCAGTGTGTTTTATTTCACTATTTTTTGTACTGTAGAACTACAAGTGCCAGCGGGCCCTTTAATGCCACGCATGCTGGGACTTGTGGTTCTCCAAGTCCCAGCATGCGGGGGAGGCTTGCTGGGACTCATAGTTCGCCAGTAGAAAACAATAGTTTATCTTCTTTTTTTTACACAATCCATCAGCCCGATGCCCACCGCCCAGGGGCATCGGGGACAGCCCCGGACTTTCAGCATGGGCGGGTAAGTCCTGGAGGGGGGGGGGGGGACCCCTTCATTGGGGGGGTCCCCACTTCCCCAGGACCCCTGCCCATGCTGACCAGCCACGGGGATAATGCTTTGGCCGCGGGACCTTATATAATAAGTGTCCCCCGGCTGTGGCATTACCCTGCTGGCTGGTTGGGTCCGGTGCTGGTTCTTAAAATACGGGGGATCCCTAGTCATTTTGTCCCCCGTATTTTGGGAACCAGCGCCGGACCTTGAGCCTGGTGCTGGTTTCATTAAATCAAGGGGACCCTTATTTGTCGGGGACCCTGATTTTATGTCACCAGCACCGGCTCAATGAGCCCGGGGCTGGTTATGCTCTGGCGGGGGACCCCGCGCTCGTTTTTTTTTTATTTTAACTGTTTATTTTATTTTTTTCACCAGAAACCTGCACAGAACATTGCGATCTGTGCAGGGTTCTGGCCAATTCGCCCATCAGAACCTGGTCTGATTTTTGGGCGAATTATAGTCACACTTTATACAAATCGCATACCATTAAATATGCGATTTGTATACTTTTCCATGTGAAAACATCTGGATGCTCTGGCGGGGGACCCCGCGCTCGTTTTTTATTTTTTTTTATTTGCGCTTTCCTGCAAACGTGCGATTTTCAGACATGAAAATCGCACATTTTCAGGACTAAAGACATCGCACCACCTCGCACTATTTGGCCCGTTTTTCGCATCTCATTAAATATGCGAAAAACGGGCCAATCTTGCGATTTGAAAAAGTGCGAAGTGGTGCGATAAAAAAAACGCGCATTTATCTCATCCCATAGAATGTCACCCGTAGTTACTATTAATGTCCCATGAATGTTCTGTGTATGTAGCATGTTTGAATTAGATCATAGGTTATCAAACAAAAGGTCTTTTCACAGAATTGCAAGTGAAATAGCTCCACCTGTGGATCTTGTGTCAATAAGTAATGAATGCACATGTCGAGTGACCTAGAAAACGTGAACTGTGTTGGGTCCTGAGGACCGACTTTGAGATCCCCTGTATTAGATAAATAACCACAAGTAATGACAAGATAACAAAAAAAAACTCTAAAGGTGCCCCTACACGTTACAATTATTGTATACAATATCGCATCTCGGTTTTGCGATGAGATCAGATCTATGTGCTGCACATACTTTTTGTACTAGATCTCATTGCAAAACCGAGATCCGATGAGATGCAATATTGAATACAATAACTGGCACCTTAAGGAACTTGAAATGAAAGCCATCATGCATGGACAAGCTATTGGCCATGTGCCCTCATCACAGCTGGACTTGACCACTCTCACTTGACTCATTCTACAACAAGGGTTTAGAACTTCAACATAGATCAGTAATGTCTTCACTCTGAAGTGTTTTATGTAACAGAAAGACATGGAACTTACCCTTTGCACTGAAGCTTCATATATTTTATACCTTCTTTTTCTATTTCAGCTCGATCATAGAATCTTGTAGTATTAGTCAAATCGATTAGCAGCCCCATTTTTACCTGAAAGAAAAAAATAAAGAATGTAATCGCTCATGAGCAGGGCTCTCTTCTCATGTGCTATTCTTAGGATGGATATGCAGTATATCTCTGCCACCCTATTAATTGCTTCAGTGTCCTGTCCTCTGATGCAACTGTTTTTATGTATCATGTACTTATTCTAAATTGCCTTGTACTGTAATTTGTTATTTAATTGTTTTTTGCTAATTTATGTATTGTTTGGTTCGGCGGAACCATGTTGGCACCATATAAATAAACAATATTATTATTATTTAGTACCACATAGTATTAGGTAACCCAAATGTTTATTATTAAACATACATTTATTATAAATCCAGAACATCTTGTACAATAGTAAATGTCTGTAGCACCTATATAGTGGCAGTGCAGTACACTACTTAATCAAAAACTAGACAATCAAACTAAAGACACCCTAATATCAATAGGTATCTTACTTTAAAAAAAATGTTGGCATGGACTATAGGTCTATAAATAATATGTAGGCAGTCACAAAGTCAAAAAGGTTATAATTTAGACATGGACATAATATAGACAATATACAGACAGGCTGAAATTACATTTTGATAACCAAAAATGTTGACACAGTGAAAATGTTGACAGTAAAAATAATGCCAATAAAGTCATTGCCTAAGGCCGGGGCACTAGACATCTGAGTTTATACAGTTCAGTCACTGTTAGGAGCAGCAAAATAGTTACATTTAAGTATACATGTATGTGCTTCCCTACTCCAGCCACTCTCCTATTCTCCAATAACCCGCACCATACAAAGCCAACTGGCGGGTGATGCTATACAGGCTGGCCGACCGACCACCAGTTCTGGGACCTCCCTCCAGGTGGCGAGACAGGCATGTAGCAGGACGCATGCGATCAATCACAACGGATCGCATGCGTCCCAGGATTTGCTTCTGTTTGAACACATTTTATGATTGGCAGCAACCAGCACTGATTTTTCCCATAAATAATTAACCACAAATAATTTGAATTGGTCCTGGACCCCCAACCCGGGGCACCCCTGCAAGTGTCCCAAGGCACCCCAGGGAGCCACGGCACACAGTTTGGGAACCACTGGTCTAGTGTTTATCCAGTATCTGTGTTTTTTTTTTTTATTTATTACATTCCTTTACATGGAAGGTTAATGAAATCAATAATCAAAAAGTGAAATACGATCGCCTCTGCTGTATGTCAGAAAAACAGGAATATTATTTAATTTACAGACCAAAGAAAAACAACAATACTTAAAAAAAAAAAAATATATTGTTGTAAATGTAACAACTTGACCATAACAAGAAAATAAAAAAAAATAGGTGAACCAAAGCATGTAATGAATAAACATCAACTCTCGCAAACCTTTTGGCTTTTCAAGTAGTTAGACAGCATGCTGGGGTGAAACCGGTTCTCTTCAGGGACCTGCTCATCATATCTGGGGCCCAACATAGTCTTTAACGGTAAAAATTTTCCTGAAAAATAGGATATGTATAGAAATAGGTTACTTGTAGAATAACAGATTTCAAATAAAAACTATAAAAAGTAATTAACACAGGGCTTGACAAATTTTAAAAAAAATCTTGGAGCCAAGATGAAAGTGTAGAAGCCAGACAAGCTTAACGCTGCCCATACACGGTGCGATGTGCCAGGGCAATAGAAGAGAGTAACGGGGTGAGGGGGCGGGGTGTGAGGTGATGGGGTTTGCGAGGGAGTGAGGTAAGAGAGGGTCCAGTGATCTCGGCCAGTTAAAAAAGTGTGGGTCCTGGGGACCCCTGATTTTATAAAGAGGAAAGAGAGAGAGGAGAGAGAGAAACTAGAGGCAGGGAGGTGAGACATAGGGGGGGGGGGGGGGGGGGGTGAGTGACGCTTGACAGAAAGAGAGGGGGCATGCAGAAGAGAGTAAGGAGAGAGGGGATGGGGGAGACAGCAGGGGAGAAAAAGGGTGACAGACTAGGTGGGTGAGAGCACAAGAGAGAGAAGAGGGGACAGCAAGAGAGCAAAAAAGAGGAAAGAGACCGGGTGGGGGAGAGATGAGAGGGGGAAGCTGACAGGGGTGAGGTGACGGCGCAAGAGGGAGGTACATGATACAGGGTGACGTGCCAGGGGGACATTGAGAGAATATTAATTCACACATATAGCTCCTGTCCAACCAAGCGCAAACTGATTTGACTTGGCACTTGGGTCTATTACATTGATTGCATCTTGCATGATCTATGATCCTACAGTCACACAGCCAAAAATATTACAAGAAGTGTCAAGTCTTGAGGTAAAAAAAAAAAGCATCATATTTCCTGAGCACTTTTGCTGCATATAGCCATGGCCTGGGGTATATTTTCAAAATTTTAGAGAATTGTTGATTACTACAACAGCACTTTATTTTTGTACAAAAATGTTTTGGGAACACAAGGTGGAGGATTGTTAAGCCGGGTACACGCTAGAAGATTTTTTTAAAATGATTTTGCCTATAATGACATGGCTTTATGACAAATTCTAAAAAATAGTCTAGTTTGCACCCACTACATCATTAATGATGAGCGCTCCTGTCGGTCGCTTACGGCATTCCCTTTCGTCTGTACATGCAGCTCATCAGGGGATGTCGGTACCGGTAGCATGCTGTCAAATGCAGCATGACCCCCACAATCCCGGTGCGCAGTTGTTGCCGGCATGCTGCCCTGCTAGGTCCACATCGTCTAGCATGGCCAAAAACTAAGGGGGGTATTCAATCCGAGGAAAATAGTGGCGGACACCTATTCAATCCCTGCCACTATTTCCCGACAGCATTGAAGCGGCATCTGGCCACAACGGACCGGACTTTAAAAGCAGTCGGGCCCGTTTTGCCGAAAACCCACGGCCGTTTTTGCAAATATGTCCCTTTTCCACTGATCAGCAGGTGAGCGGACCAAAAATGGGCCAGTGTCCCGACTGTTGGTATTATTTCTATGATGCAATTGCTTTGTACAGTAAATAACAAAATACAGGTATGGCCTCTCTGATCCATAAAGAGAAAAAGGGAAATTATTGCTGATGTGCAATGATGTAAAAAAATTAAATAAATAGATGAACACAGGGACCGATACGGGAGCACATATAGGGGTAGGTTTATGAAGCAGTGATAAGGGAGAAGTGACATAGTGCCTGGTATTTTATTACCGGCCAATCAGCACCTAATTGTGCCTTTTTAAACCCTGCCTGTAACTTAACAGTCAGGAGCTGATTGGCAAGTGATAAAGTACCAGGCACTATAACATATGAGTGTTACATTTTGCAAATTAGTTTTAGTTTTTCTCTCTCATCTTTAATTAATACATATTAATTTCATATAAACACCTTATGCATGTAATATGTGTAAAGATTTATTAAATGCTGGAATTTAGAGATGAACTAGTACATGCTTTCTCTGAACTCATGTCTAGGGACTCTTAAAAATCTTTAGAATGCTCGGTACTGGTTTCCTAACTTAAGGTATGCGATGGGACCCGACCAACCCGATTTTGGGCTTTTTTTTTTTTTTGAGGTTTCCCGACAAATGTAAAATCGGGTCCATCGCATGCCATTATAATGGCATGCGATGCGACCGACCCGATTTAACATTGTAAGCATTGTATGTAATGTTAAATTCCTATGTAAAATCGGGTCCATTGTATGCGATGGACCAGATTTTACATAGGAACCAATGTTAAATGGCCCCCCATACCCAATTTTTGATAGAAATTACCCATCAGGGTGGGTATACAATGTCAAATGCCCCCCCCCCCCATTGTTATTGCCACCCCACGATGAATGCCAACCTAAAGCGTGGCGAGCGCAGCGAGCCCGCGAGGGGCGGCGGTATGCGTCCTCTGACCTTTTCATACCGCCACTATCCACGTCGGTGTGGAGTTGATTTAATATAGTGTGGCGAGCGTAGCGAGCCCGAAGCATGGCGAGCACAGCGAGCCCCCCGAGGGGACACGTAATACCTGTGAAGTAATGCGCTGCGCTCGCCACACTTTATAAAATCAACTCCACACCGACGTGGATAGTGGGGGTATGAAAAGGTCAGAGGACACGTACCGCTGCGCTCGCCACGCTTCGGGTTCACATTGATCGTGGTGTGGCGTTAACAATGGGGGGGGGGGGCAAAGAATGAAAAATGGGGTCAGGGGGGCATTTAACATTGGGGCCAATGTAAAATCGGGTCTCAGGGACCATTTAACATTGGTTCCAATGTAAAAAATGGGGTCGGTTGGGTCAATCGCATTGCATGCAATTTGATTAATTGGCCCGATTTTTTAAACCCGATTGCTTACAATTAAAATCGGTGGCGCCGTGCTAGGAAACAAGTACTGAATGCTCAATATCAGGGTTATTCAACATGCTGCCTTCCAGCTGTTGTGGACCTACACATCTCTGCATACCATAATAGCAAAACTGTAACAGTGCATTCTGGGATGTGTAGTTCCACAGCTGCTATAAGCATGTTGAATAATTTATTTATTAACAGTTTCTTATATTGCACAGCAAATTCCGTTGCGCTTTACAATAGTAAACAGTTATAAAACAAACTGGGTAACAACAGTCAGACTTGGAGGTAGGTCGAGCCCTGCTGCAAACTTACAATAACCCTGCTCTATATGATTTTTAAAAATACCTATGTTTCTGTAATGTTAATCAGCCTTATGAAATGATGGATTATTGATGTAGAAGCAACTTGGTGAGGAGAATACTAATAAGTATATCAGTAGCAGCAAGGCAAGCACACTGTAAATAATACTTGGAAATCAGGTTTCCTAGCCCCTCTCCTTGCAGCCTGGATGGGATGACAGCAGACAACATATGTAAACAGGTGGCTATACATCTATCGCGTAGACTCAGACTGAATTAGCAAGCTGTACACACACCATGACCCAGCAAGAGAAACAGGTCATTTCTAGAATATTTTGGGCCAAAGGGATAAACGGCAAGTGTCAAAAGCATCATGTGCATATTCCTCATTCACCATGCTGACAGGAGCAGGGAGTTAATGTACGACTACGAGGCATACGTACTGACGCAGCACAACAACTCGCTTTCCTTTCTTACATAGTGCTGTGTATGGCTAATCTCGTGTGTGCGATGCAATACGCAGACGAACACAGCAAATAACCTATTTATATACTTCTGTAAGCGAGCAGCATGTCCCAACGTTAGCAGACGTGAGCAGCGCTTACAGCAGCCAGGTGCAACACAGAGTATGGGGTATATGCCCATCCACGGGAGCCGCCATTTACCTGCCACTGACTGTCCCCTGCGTGGGCAGTTCAGCCATCTGGGCGGTATCTTGTTATGAGCCATGCTGCTGCTGTTGCTGGTGACGAGGGAGATGGGAGCTCAGTATAGTAATATGTCGCTGCTGATGCTTATTATTGTTGTTGTTTTTGCTGTTGCCGCCGTTGCTTCCGTGCTAATCATGTGACACCGCGTGACGTCACTCCACTACGTGCCCGCTCGGGTCTCCCACCGGGATCCCGCTTCTCTCAAACCCCATTCAAAGTAGAGCAATTGCTCCACAATGCACCGCGACCCACACTTCCCCGAGGAGGTTGCTTCCGGGATGTGGAAACTTCCGGTTTTCAAGGGTAACCCACTTGTTGTTCTTTGAGCGCAGCAGTGACATCTGGCGGGTACCAGAAGAATTGCAGGATGAGAATAGTGTACTTGTTGCCTGGCAACTTAAGTAAGTTTAATTTATATAGCGCACTTTCTTCAACAGGACTCAAGGCGCTTTATAGACATTAAAAAAACAAAGCACAATAAAGATGATGTTGGTAATATAGTAACAGACAAGTCACAGACAAAAGAAATCCTTAAGCACACAGTAAGCGTAATGCAGGATTGGTGCAGCATTTTGGATAATAACTTCCATGGGTTGTGTACTCCACCCTGACAAGGTACCAGGTGCGGCAGCCATTTTAGGCGCTCTGCGTAGGTTTACCCGGGGTGGAATAGATTACCCCTAAAAGTGTTCTAAAGCAGGGTTGCCTACTTTTGAAAAATCATTTCAGGGAGAAATATAAAAGCCAGGGGGCAGGCCTTGCGTCGCTAGAGGGGGCTTGCATCGCCAGGGGGCGGGCCTTGCATCACCAGGGGGCGGGCATTGTGTCGCCAGGGGGCGGGCCTTGCGACGCCAGGGGGCCCCTACAATATTTTGATAAACATGGAGCCAGATTGGTAGTGGGGACAGTGCTGGGAAACCAGGTAAAGGGGGAGGGCAAGGAATGGGTAGTGTAGCATACCTCCCAACAGTCCCGGATTTATCGGGACAGTCCCAATTGTCAGGGCCTGTCCCGCTGTCCCACCCGCGGGCGGCAGTGTCCCGCGGGGTGGTGGGGCTGTTGGGAGTCCCCCCTGTCAGCTGCTAAGCAGCGGGGAATAAACGCTGTGCGCATGCGCACAGCGTCTATTCCCGCAGCCTGGGGGCATGGCTAGAGGCTCACAGAGCCTCTGGGTCATGCCCCCATAGCGGCAAAATGGGGGCGTGGCCTCACGGGAGAGCCGCAAGTATAGACCACGCCCCCAAATTAGGCCACGCCCCCAAAAATTTCCGGCGCGCATTAGCTGGGTCCCGCTGCAGATTCAGCAAAAGTTGGTAGGTATGGTGTAGTGGGGACAGTGCTGGGAGACCAAGCAGAGGGGAGTCAGGGGAGAGGGCAAGAAAGGAGTAGTGCATACCCTCCAACTGTACCGAATTTGCCGGTACAGTACCGTTTTTTAACAGTCTGTACCACCAAATTATAATTGTACCAAATGTACCTCTTTTCCCCGCAGCGTTCAGTTACTACTCACTCATAATCAAAATCCTCCAGCGACCCTGATTGGAGGCTCTGTCTGAGTTGCCTGGTAGTGCTGCGCCAGCTCTCCCCTCTCCCCCGTTCCCAAGAGTGCATTGCGGGTCCGGTCCCGTGCGTCATGACGTCACGGACCGGCACCCTGCTCATGGGAAAGGACATTGTAACTGTGGACAGTGGACACGATTCTGCACTACATGAGGGCTAGGATGCGGTGGCCATCCCCGGCGGCGGGCGCATGAGAAGTGGGATGATTATCTTTGCCATCGGAGAAAGTCAGTGCAGCAAGTAGGTGGCTCAGGCTGCAGTTAAATAAAATGTATTATCTCCTCACTTGCCCAGTCTTCATCGTGTGACATCTGTGCACCTACTGCCAGGCCTGCAGCTCATGTCACATGGTGGCTTGGTGGGCTGCGTGCATATTAAATAAGTATATTTAATATACTTATTTATTAAATAAGTATATTAAATGTACTTATGTAATATGCCAGCAGCCCACCAAGCCATCATGTGACATGAGCTGCATGATACGTGTAGTAGTTGGTGCAGAGTACACATTCGGAAAGGGGACGTGGTTACACCCCTTTTTGCCCATGACCACACCCCTTTGTTCATGGCCACGCCCCCTTCCTGAATGTGTACCGATTTCTTATCTTCAAATGTTGGAGGGTATGGTAGTGTAGTGGGGACAGTGCTGGGAGACCAGGCAGAGGGGAATCAGGGGGAGGGCAATAAATGAGTAGTGGGGGCAGTGCCGGGAGAACAGGCAGCGGTCGAGTCAGGGGAATGCAAGAAATGAGTAGTGTAGTGGGGACGGTGCTGGGAGACCAGGCAGAGGGGAGTCAGGGGACAGGGCAAGGAATGGGTAGTGTAGTGGGGATGGTGCTGGGAGGCCAGGCAGAGTGGAGTCAGGCGGAGGGCAAGGAATGAGTAGTAGGGACAGACTAGTGCTGGGAGAGCAGGCAAAGGCATGAGCTGGCTGGCTGGCAACTTTCAGCGCAGGTGGCAGCACAAAGAAGCAGCCCACCGCCTCTGTTAACCACCCCCCCCCCCCCCCCCAATGCAGCAGTGATTAAAAATAGCTATACTGTATATATATATAAATATACAGCTAGCAGGACACTCAGGACACCAGGGCATGTGGCATGTCAGATGGATGCTGAGCTGGCAGAGTCCAGGGAAAACAGACAACCTACACACAGAACATGCAAAACCGCACACTTGCACCGATCCGCTGGAGGCGGATCGCAACAGTACCCCCCCCCTTAAAGAGGGGTCAAGGGACCCCGATACCTGGTTCTCCAAAACTCTGGCAAGCGGGTACAAACAAACAAAAACAGGAACAAGCTGCGGCTGCAGCTTATAACAGTGCCCCCCTCTCAAAGGTGGCCTTCTGAAACAACAAGACTAGACAAGCAGGATCAAGGCAACTGTCAGCGCCTCTTTTTATACCTCTTCTTTTTCCCCTGTGCCTGCTTGGAGACACTAGGAAAGGAAGAGATCTCTGGTTCAAAATAATCTTCAAAAAATATAGGTCGAGCAACCAGATGATTCTTCCCTTTCCCACCTGAATGCCTAGGCACATTCGGAATCTCTTCAGTTTCAGAATCTGAGAAAAGACCATAGATTGGTTCCATTCCCATAGGAAATGAAACCTTAGGAGAGTTCCTGCAGGGAGAAGATAGTTGAGCACATCCAGCGGTAATAGCTATGGGCTGGGCCCTTTGTATTGACTCTCCTAAACATGATGGAGTCTCTGCAGACAAGATGGTCGGCCCAGAGGCATCTGAACCACTTTTATTGGGACCAAATTTTTTCACTACAGCATCACTGAATGCTGGGAGATTCTTAAGAATGGGATCCTCAGATTCAAAAAATTTGCATGCCCATTCGAAAGGTTCACCTCTGAAGCAGTAAATTAAATAGAGCACCACATTATCTGAAGTGATACCTAAAAATGGTCTGGACTCCAAAATAGTGACAAAATGGTTAGTGAGCGCAACAAATTTGGTTAGGTCCCCATCAAAAACTATAGATGTAGAGATATCGTTCAAAGAATCAACAGTAACTTCATTATCAGCTAACTGACTGGACTGTATAGCTGGAATTATGGCCCTTGAGGCTGAGACTTTAGGGACCTCTTCCAAGTCTGATGGTCTTTCTGGTTGGGCAGCACTATGATGAGTCTCTGGCTGATCAGCACTGTGACGTACTTCTGAGTGGGCAGCACTATAGTGAAACTCTGGCTGGGCAGCACCAAAAAGACCAACAGATGATCCCTCCATGTTACCTACATGGCTGGAACTCTGTTCTGAGACAGGACAATCAGAATCCCTCTTAGGGACTGGATGGACAGAGTCCCCATCTGGGGCGACACAGGCTTGAACCCCCTCTGGGGCGACACAGGCTTGAACCCCCTCTGGGGCGACACAGGCTTGAACCCCCTCTGGGGCGACACAAACTTGAACCCCTTCTGGGGCGACACAAACTTGAACCCCTTCTGGGGCGACACAAACTTGAACCCCTTCTGGGGCGACACAAACTTGAATCCCCTCTGGGGCGACACCAACTTGAACCCCCTCTGGGGCAACACCAACTTGAACCCCCTCTGGGGCAACACCAACTTGAACCCCCTCTGGGGCAACACCAACTTGAACCCCTTCTGGAGCAACACCAACTTGAACCCCACTTGGGGCTGCGGCCTTCGGGCCCCCAATCGGGGCTGCGGCCTTCGGGCCCCCAATTGGGGCTGCGGCCTTTGGGCCCCCACTCGGGGCTGCGGCCTTCGGGCCCCAACTCGGGGCTGCGGCCTTCGGGCCCCCACTCGGGGCTGCGGCCTTCGGGCCCCCACTCGGGGCTGCGGCATCTGGCTGGCTCGGCGGACCCCCGGCATCTGACTGGCTCGGCGGACCCCCGGCATCTGACTGGCTCGGCGGACCCCCGGCATCAGATTGGCTCGGCGGGCCCCCGGCATCAGACTGGCTCGGCGGGCCCCCGGCATCAGACTGGCTCGGCGGGCCCCCGGCATCAGACTGGCTCGGCGGGCCCCCGGCATCAGACTGGCTCGGCGGGCCCCCAGCATCTGAGTCAATCACCTGGGCTTTCCCCTTAAGGGTTTGCAACTCTGACTTAATGTTAGCAGAAATACCATCATGCGGGGAGCACCTCCTCTGCTGATTCTTAAACCCAAAATGAGGTCTCCCAGCACTTGGACCAACGATATTAATCAGAGTGCTTTTACTGGGAGACTCAGAGCGCTCCTCTGCCACAGTGAAGACAGGCATAGATCTGACAACCTGCCCTGACTTGGCCAGAGGAGACACCCTATCGCCACCACCAGGGCTGCACAATCCGCAAGCCTGGAGATAGTGGCCTGAATCTCCACAGTACAAGCATAAATTCAGGTTTCTACGCCGCTGACGCTCCTCCAGCGAAAGCTTTGTACGTAGAACACTTTTATGCTTTTCCTGAACCTCCGGGTTTAAGGACTCGCTGCCTAATAACTCCTTAGACAGGGTCTCATTAGGGGCTGAATTAACCCCAGTGACCTCGGGAAGGATCAGAAAAATTTCAGTGAGGAGTTGTTGCAGCTGCAGTAGGGACTGCTGCAAAATCTCCAACCGCCCAGATTTAAAGGTATTGAACGCCAAATTTAGAGCCGCTAATGACTCTTGCATGGCCTGCATGATATGGCCGTGCAAGGTTACCGTGCAAATGACTATGACACAACAACTGTGACAAGGCAAAAAACTGTGACAAGGCAAGACTGTGACAAGGCAAAAAACTGCTGGACTGAGAGGACTGTACTCAACCCCAGAGTTATCTTTTTTTTTTTTTTTTGAGGCCAGTTATAATGTTAGGGTTCTGGGAGTGTCCCCGCCAATCTAACTCCGTTGCCTCTGGCTGGAATCGACTGACGTGTGCAAGGCTAGGCTTCACCTGGGCCCATCTCGGCTGAAGGGCGAATTAGGTCCGCCCCACTCAGCTACAGGCAGGTCTTATGTATGGACAACACGTCCGCCGAGGCCAGGAGAGAGCAAGGGGACAAACTAACTAAAACACCAGAAACGGGGAACTCCCAGAAACCCCAGGGGAGCAACAATGCTCAGCAGATGACACAAAATGAAAATGAATGCACCGGTACCAATAGTGCCAATACAGGGTGTAGGTGTAACAATACACTGAGATGTAATAAGCAACTGTAACCATATAAAGGAATAGACAGGTGGGTAATCCCCAACTTAGCTGAGAGATGTTATGCAGCCGAGAAGTTGGGACACCGCAGCACAGCCTTGCAGGACAACCCAGAACAGGTACACTGGATCACGGGGATGACACTCTGGGTACACATTACATCAAACAGACTGGACAGACGAGGGTTAACCAGCAGGGACCAGGAACACCACTGAACAGAACTTCAGGATCCAGGGAGCACACAGACCGGCAGGGACAAAGCAAGACTGGGATACAAACTGACTGAAGCTGGACAGAGTGGACTACACAGTGAAAATGAACAATATAACTGGCACCGGAGTGAGTGTGCAGAGGGTTTTTATAGGGAGCAGAATGTGGTGCTGATTACACATTGCCTATAGGTGAGCACTGCAGGCTAGGAGCCTAATTAAGACACCTGAGTCCTGATAACACAGCACTGAAAGTAACCTGCAATGGTCCAGGCTGACCACTGGAGGCCACCAGCGAGTAAACACACACACAGGCTGGAATAAACCCAGGGAGCAGAATCCAGGGAAAACAGACAACCTACACACAGAACATGCAAAACCGCACACTTGCACCGATCCGCTGGAGGCGGATCGCAACAGCTGTGGAACACTCCTCACGTGATCCTGTGAAGCGCATCAGATTTCTAGCTTTCTAGATTTTAAGTTGTCAGTGGTTTAAAGTCCGTCCAGCTCCCTGTTATATTGTCTTTATTGTGGTGGAACGCACCTCCATTTTGAAATTCAATGTACTTGTATACCAGCTGGAACGCACCTCCATTTTATTTCTACTTGTCCCTTATATCGATTCATAAAGATTATAACAGTACTTTCATTAATGTTCTTCAGCAAGATTCATGTTCCTACCCAAATGGACCTCTGGTGTAGGATTATTTGAACCTATATACTGAAGAAAAGAATATATTTAGGATTGATGTTCTTATATTTAGCGTTCTCATACCATTAATTTCACCATATAAATTATTTTTAAAACATTTTATATATCATAGTCTTAAAAAAGTGCTTACATTTCTTTATAATAACGATGATAGAAAAGGGGAGGTGAGAAAGTGCATAAGATATAAAAATTTTCATATATAAAATATTTTCACATAAAACAAGTTACAGGAACCACTTAACCTCAAAGTCGGAATTGAGACCTTTGGGCATTACATTTTTCAGTTTAAAAATCCATGTAATTTCTGCTTTTGCAAGCATGGCCTAGCCATGGCGTAGCCAACCTCTTTATGGCACAATGGGAAGAAGACCACATATGGAATGGCGTAGCTTGGGGGTCTAAACTAAAGAATTGGTACCGTTACATCGACGATGTCATTTTAATGTGGGAGGGGACAGAAGATGACTTAAACTGCTTCTGTGAAGACTTGAATAAAAATGACTGTAACATATCCCTTAGTTACACCAAGAGCAAGAAGACTGTCAATTTTTTAGACCTAACTTTATATATAGAAAACAACCATTTGGAGACAAAAACATACAACAAGCCCACAGATTCGAACAACTACATTACAGCCGAGAGTGAACACCATAGGAACTGGCTAAAAAGTATATCTAAGAGCCAGTTCATGAGAGTTAGGTGAAATTGTAGTAAAAAAGAAACATGTGTCAAACAGTTAAAAGAAATGGGAATAAGGTTTGAACAGAAAGGTTATAACAAAATAGATATTGAGAATTAAAAAGAATTGGTCTTGAAAATGGAAAGAAATGACTTAATAGAGGGGATCAAACACCCAAAAGAAAAAAGAAATGGAAAAGCAGAATATGCGTTTATTACAGAATATACAGGTCAACATAAATTAATAGAAGCAAGTATTAAAAAGCATTGGCATCTTCTCTTAAAAGACCCCATCCTAAAAACAGCACTCCCGACAGACCCGAATTTTATATACAGAAAGGGCCTTATTCTACTCGCTAAGGTGGGCCCTCAAACACATTGGAAGCATATCTTTGAACACTTCTCTACATGTAAAGGTTGGTTTAATTTTAGGTAACATTCATTCTAAGACCTGCTTATATATGGCAAGGTAGTTAGTTTATAACCATCTACACCCATTCAGTAAGTGTTTTTATATACTTTAAAAAGCAGGACACTCAATTTACAGAAGTCGAGATGTGTCAACTTTATCACTGTAACACAAACATACCAGTTTTTTATATGGGAAAATACATATAAACCACATCTATGACCAACAAGGATGTTTTTGGACTCAATTTCTACTTCCACTGTGGCGTACGCTCAGATATACGCAAGATGTCGGTGGGAAAACGGACGATACCCGTCCGTATACGGTGGCCTACGTTCTGTTGTATGCCAATTATTGGTGGCTAAGAGGAGATCCGTCCGCGTACGGGAAACGTACGGTGAAACGGACCGTACGTACGTTGCACCGACCTAACCAGAATAAGGCCCAAAGTCCCCATCTCTGAAAAATAAACTCACAAAAAGTGCGTTGACAATAAACCCAAGGAACCCAATAAGGAGCAAAGGCTTCTATAGATGTGGGAACTGCCAAGGATGCAAAGAGATAAAAAGTAATAAAACAAAATACAGGGATTTTGAGTGTAATGGACAGAGATACACGATCGATCAATTTATGACCTGTCATACAACCAATGTATACTTGATTGAATGCAGCTGTAACCTTGTATATATAGGGAGAACGAGTAGGACATTAAAAACAAGATTAAGTGAACATCTAAGGAATATCAGGAAAGGCCTCACAACGCATTCACTATCGAATCATTTTAAGGAACAACATAATTGCCAAACAAGCCATATTACCCATTTCATGGCCATTGAATTGACAAAAAACAAATGGCGTAACAGAAATGAAGAGGCCATGCTTGCAAAAGCAGAAATGAGATGGATTTTTAAACTAAAAAATTTAATGCCCAAAGGTCTCAATTCCGACTTTGAGATTAAGTGGTTCCTGTAACTTGTTTTATGTGAAAATATTTTATACATGAAAATTTTTATATCTTATGCACTTTCTCACCTCCGCTTTTCTATCATCGTTACTATAAAGAAATGTAAGCACGTTTTTAAGACTATGATATATAAGATGTTTTAAAATAATTTATATGGTGAAATTAATGGTATGAGAATGCTAAATATAAGAACATCAATCCTAAATATATTATTTTCTTCAGTACATAGGTTCCAATAATCCTACACCAGAGGTCCATTTGGGTAGGAACATGAATCTTACTGAAGAACATTAATGAAAGTACTGTTACAATCTTTATGAATCGATATAATGGACAAGTAGAAATAAAATGGAGGTGCGTTCCAGCTGGTATACAAGTACAATGAATTTCAAAATGGAGGTGCGTTCCACCACAATAAAGACGATATAACAGGGAGCTGGACGGACTTTAAACCACTGACAACTTCCGCTAGATCACGTGAGGAGCGTTTCACATAACAGCGGGAACTTCCGGTTTTTGCAATGCGCTCCACGAGAGTAAGAGATGCGTTGAACCTGACTCTTCAGGATTTCCGGATGTGAGCTTCAGTAAAATACCGGAAATACGATCCTGCACTTTTCAAAGACCCGTTTTATGCTATTTTTACCTTTTAGTAGCGACGCACATCAATGATATTTAACACAAATGAATTTTAACATAGATATGAATTGAGGATAAGTTTTACACGTGTATTAGCAAAACTACATGACATTCCGTGTTTTGACCTGTTGACCCGGATATGGATTAGAGGATAGGTATAAATAAAGGAAGTGACCCATTCTTCAGTGTACTGCCTGAGGAAGGGACATTTGGTCCCGATACACGTTGCAGCAGCCTGAAGAGTGTCACTGGAGGAGTGTTTTTGACCAGACCTGGACCTTTGAAGTACCTGAAGCCTTTGGTTTTTCTGGAGAACCGGGGCTATTCTAGAATTGCAAGACATTTTCTACAGGCACTTTAAACACCAGAATCTGGTAAACCTCCATCTTAGGACTTGTATATATAGCAACAGGGTTGAAGATTTTCTCTTCTGTGTGACATTGTGTTTTATTGAGTGTTATAAATAAATATGTTTTGTGACAATATCACACTATGATGAAAATGTTATCTTTCATATGCTTTCATATACCTCCATCAAACAAACGTATGGAGAGCCTCTAGTTAGGCGAAGAAATTAAGGATAAAGAGAGTATATTCCTTTTACCTGTTATTCTGTCACTGAATCTATTCCCTCACAATTTTTTGGAAAGGTGTCTGCGCACAAAATCACTTATTCTTTGTTTTCACTGAAATTTACCATTACTAAGGGAGTAACTTCTAGTGATTAGTGCTGCAGGCATTAGTTTCAGCGCATAGTGTTTAGACTCAAATCTAACATGCAAAACAGTACTGGTGCTGTATACGGTGAATAAGATTGTGCTACTGTGTAGTGTAATTTTGAATGGGAGTACTATTGTGTAGCCACGCCCCTTCCTTGTGAGACCAGACACGCTGTCCCGTGCTGTAAAGTATGGGAGGGTGCACATTTATAGTTTGCAGGAGGGCGCCGAACCCCTAGCACCGGCCCTGCCTACCTCAAGTGTTTTTTGCATTTATTTACAGTTTAAAATAACCTCTGCAGTAAGTAACCAGTTAATGGTTTTTCCATTACCTGCATGTTAGAATAGAATATAATTTAGAATAGAAAGGGACAGTAGCAGCAGTGTTTCAGTACTGTAGGGGTTATTCAGACCTGATCGTACACCTGCAATTTCGAAGGGCATCCGATTATCAATCAACTGCTTATGCATATGGATCGTAGCATGCATACGTGAGGCCATTCTGCAAAAATCATACCTCCCAACAAGACCCTTTTCCGGAGGGACAGGATGCACTGTGTCTGGACTTCCCTCTTAATTTCGGATTGCATCACCTGTGCTGAAACACCTTTCTTATCAATTAACTAGGTTCAACACAGGTAAAGGTAATCATACAATCAGGGGGAAGTCCAGGAACAGAGCATTGTGTCCCTCCTAGAGAGGGTAATGTTGGTAGGTATGAAAAAATCCAGCGTCTTTTTTACTCGCAAGTTGACTGACAGGAAGCCGGCAGGGTGGTAACCAGCCATTTTCTGGGAGTGTCAGGGAAAAAGCAGGCATGCCCAGGCGGTTTCAGGAAGTTAATGTGATGTCAGCTCCGCCCCCCAATTAACTGGTTTCTATTGCATCTGTCAAGTAGGTCCTGGGTTTCAAATGTTTTGGCTGTACTGCGCTCAGCTCCTAAATGTAGTAAATGGTGTTGCATACGTGATGGTGTGTATGCTGTTCAGTATCACTTACACGTGAAGGATTCAATGAGATTCGTGTGAGTGAAAAAATGGACTTTATTTATCAATAACCCACTAATAAACCCTGGCGTTTAGCCAAGGATATAGTATATAGTGAAAATATTAATAATTGTCCGCGTCACCCAATGTTGTTGGTGACGAGGGGGAATGGGGAATGGGAAATTGGGGGGTTAGAACAGTAGGGCACCGGGGTCTGGTAACGCAGGCACAGTCACAAATGGGTCTGAACACAGGGTGGTGGTGCAGTGGGCTGGCGTCCCGTCCCCCCACAGTGCACCTCTAACCTGTGTTATGTCCAAGTCTGTTGGTCCTGGTCCGTCCCGCGATGTCCTGGTCTCTAGTCGCAGTTCGGGCAGCCGGGCAGCTGCACGCGAGCTGAGCTCTACAGTGTTTGGTGTGACGCGGCTTCCGGGTATCGGCATGTGCTGGTGACATAACCTGGCATCGCGGTCAGCTGTTGGACTGTAGGCTTGACTCCCGGCTGGGAGTAGACTTTGACGTTGTTGCTGGTGTGCTGGATATTCAAGTGCTGAAATGTCTCCAATGCGTTTTGGCCCTAGGGGGCCTTCTTCTAGGGAGTTTTTTTGCAGTGAACTGATGCTTGAGTTCATTTATTCAAGTGGGGCGGTCTTTTTGCTGATTAACTCAATCTCTGATTGGTGCCATGGTTGTATTCGTGATTAGTGCAGGCTGCTGTCAATCACATTGTGTTGAATTAGTGGTACCACCTCTTGTTTGACGTGATTACTAGCCCTGTTATTATCTAGTAATTCAGAGATTGCTACAGTATTGTGACGGATATTTGTGATGTAGTTATAAGTTGATTGGTGTGTGGGACCGCTAATCCCACTGTGGGGGGTGGTTTGCATCTTAAAAAAACAATTAGAAAGAGCCCCAAAACAAACCAACAACAACAAAAAAATATCCTTAAGAGAAAGATTACCCCACTGTTACCCATCAAACCCACGACAACAGGCCCGACATACCAACAACTGAATTTAACCTATCAACAATATATGTCAAAGATCCACAACCACATAAACACAACTACAAAGATCCCCCCACCTGAACCGACCCCCAGTCTTTAACAAGAGACGGTTAGCTCCATCTCTGAGTTCTCCTTCTCCATACAAGAACTCGAAGACACCGACTATACCAACCTAGCAAGATTATCCCTAGGACTAGGGTGGAACACCAGCAATACACTGAACACCAATAACCCAAACAACCGATCTAGCCCTGAGACCGACAACACTTTAGCCCAATCAATAACCACAGATAAACCAAACAGTCCCAAACGACCGACAGACACACCCACGACTAACACTCTGAACGACAACACACTCATCGAAGAACAGACACTGACAGGATGTGTAAAGTACCATCCATTTTTTTTAGGGAACCCCCTAACAGGGGCCCTTATTCTGATTGACGCGGACTTTACCGCATACTTTCGGATCGCGTCTTTACGGCGTCTGCGCATGCGTGGAGAACGCAACGCGCATGTGCCAGGCCTTGACTCCGTACCAGTTCGGCCAAATCCCGTCCCAAACTGTTCCCCGCAATCAGTCGGGAAATATGGGCGTATTATGGGCGTCATGCGGAATGACACATGGGCGTAGTTTCAAAGTGGGCAAAACGGGGCGGAAACATGGGCGGACACGGGGGAGTACACTTATGTTGGGGGGCGTACATTCGGATACCACTCCGAATGCACGCGATCAAAAAGGGAAGAAATGTGCGGTGTCCACAAGTGTACTATTGCTTTGCGGACACCACTCGTTCATGCGGTAGGCGAACGTACGCCTAATGACTACAAGCATTAACACCTGAACCCAATAGAATCGACTCCTTTACTCATTACTCACTAATAGGACGCTTGTCAGTGCTTTAATTGAAACCATTGCACTTAAATTGCTGTAAGGGTTAATGTGTGCAATGCATGTGTTAGGCATGCTTGTAAGGATATATTGGCATCTAATTGATTCCAATTCCAAATAAGCAGTTTTTTATGAGGATAGGTAATTGAATAAGTGGGTCATGTGATGTATTG
This sequence comes from Crinia signifera, assembly GCF_055691185.1. Lineage (NCBI taxonomy): Eukaryota > Metazoa > Chordata > Amphibia > Anura > Myobatrachidae > Crinia > Crinia signifera. The sequence continues at coordinate 188,508,814 of NC_139219.1, forward strand.
CAGAAGATACTTAATAGTGGGTTGTTTGGCGTAAATACTCCGCTTACGGGCGGTAGCACCGCTTGGCTCCCGGTCGGATGCGGTATTTCCGAGCATACTCTGTAATACTCTGTAATACCGTGCCGAATCGGAGTGTTTCTCCCGCACACGCATGGTTTGTATGTCGTCCGTAAACACGCCCTGTTCTTAAAGAGTGAGTCCGTCCGAATGCGGAGGACACGTGGGCGTTTCTACGGACGATGGCCGCATGCGGCAAAACACCGTGGCGTGCGGACCGCTCCGTAAGAATGCGGGAATATCCGCACCGATCTGAATAAGGGCCAGGGACAGGACCAACACTCTTGAGTAGAGGGATATACTGTATCCCCTAATCCCCAATGAAAAGCGTATATAATACAATTAAAAGCGTATATAATAAAAAGATATACTCTAGATTCTGGCGCTCCTCTCTTACGGACACTTCTAAGGGATGATAATACAGGTATATAAAAGTTTTTTTCTGTATAAAGATATACTCCCCTCTGATGTATGTTGATTAAATTTCCACTTTCCACAGGGCTCCAAGTGGAACTTTTCTTCAGTTCTTCCCAAAGAGGTTTTTTCAGGATTAATAGAATAGAGAAATAAAAATGATCCAATGTGTAAAACATTCTCCTATAGTTGTCACTTCTTGAATGAGGGTACTGTATGCTATTGGCGTACCCTAACTCACTATTAAAAGGTTAAAACAAGCATATCATGTTTTTTTTAAGATAGGGTGGCATACCCTTACTCACGGTCAAATGTAGCATTCAACACATATCAAGGTTTCTTTTAGACTTCTTAAAACGGTTATTCATGTTTGCCGCCACCATATAGTGCTGCATACCCTCACAACTTTGAAGCCCCGTTCAACACCTGCGCACAACCGAAAAGAGGCGTGCAGGGGTGTGGCCTCGGGGGAGGGGGGGCGTGGACATCACTTTTCCTCACTATGGGGGGCATGGCCAGCACCGTGTGTAAATAAGAATTATTAATCTATTATAATTGCATATATCCAATGGACAAACATAATTTCAATATTAGGATCATTGGTGTAATAAGTATTTTAAAAAAAGGACTAATAACATCGGGCCTGATTAAGCATCAGTCACAGTTTTGCTTAAAAAGCAAAACTGCAGCTGCTGTCTATCCCATGAGAGGTGATGTTGCCCATAGCAACCAATCAGATTCTGACTATCATTTCTCTATTGCATGAACAAGCCCAGGGTTTCCCATCTCTTGCAGGTGACATCACATTCTTCATTTGCCAACAAGCTCCCTGCTTTCGGCTGTTGAGTCTCCACAGTTACTGTACCAACACTAAAAGTTTTGAGACACTCTCTGCAAAACATTAAATGGGCTCTTATGACCCACTTTTTAATTAACTCATCCCATATCTTATATCTCATATATTCTGGTTATACTCACTAACTCTCACATGCAGGTCCCTCTCTACACATGTGCTTTTTCCTTTCTTAGCATGTATATTTTATTGTACTCATTTCACTGTACCTAACCCTAGGTCCCTGCCACCCTATTATTTCAGTGTCCTGTGGCCTGATGCAGCTATCTTTATTTAACATGTACGAGTTCTAAATTGCCTTGTACTGTAAGTCGTTGTTTTCTTGTTTTTGCTCATTTATGTATTCTGTTAGGCTCTGTGTGGTGCAATATAAATAAATTATATTATATAATAATAATAACAACAACAATCTTTTAGCAAAGACTGCAATTATAAACCCGCTGTCGATTCTATAGGACTTCTGTTTTGCATGAAATAATATCAGCTTGAATTTATTTAAGTTTCACGTTGAGAGTGCTATTTATTTCTACTGATGGCCTCACATGCTGCATTATTATGTATTATTACAATCTAAACGAAATGCTGTTTATATTGCTTGTAAGCTGCTTATCAATGTAATCTTTTCACTGCCCAGTAGATGGTGATGTCTATCCACAGTTGTAAAATATCCCAGCGTACTGCATGGCTGTTTACTTTCATACTGTAGGATGACTTCATAAAAAGAGTGAGAGTGGCAGGCTGTTTCTATGATAATGCATTCTGAAGGTGGGACATGTCCTCCAACTCTTGAAAGCTTTGCTCTTTTTTTATCTGAGTAAGTGGGGTCAATCCTATTCCATGCAAAAGGTGTGATGTAATGTTCCAGCATGTTTACCCATTTAGGGGCTGAAATCAGCCCCACTTTGCACAAAAGAGTATGGAGTACTATAGGACAGCAAACACTTTTATGTGAATCCCAGCCACCATAAAGGGTGGCTGTTGTCACAATGACTCAAGGCCCACTTTTACATTGCACAGAATTTAGAAAATGTACAATACTACAATGCGTATACTCGCAGCCTAGCAAACAGGTTAGCGCCGTCCGGCAGAATACAGGTTAGCGAGCCTTGCTGAACCAGGCCCCTGGTCTTCAATCTGTTAATAATGGATTCCTTATCAACCTTGAAAGTGCAAATCTTTTCTCTTAACCCTTTTACACCACCGCAAATACCCAGGCCAGCGGGATAGATGGGTTAAATCCATTTACCCAGGAATCCTACCCAGGTCATCACCGGGTGGTTGGGCAGTGTAAACGGGTATGCTGGGTCATCCGACTGGGCTCCCGTTTACACCAATGGGGGAGCCCAACCTCCCGATCTCCTGCGGTCAGTATGGAGGTTAGACACAGTGTACTAGCATTAAATGCTAGTAATTGATCTCATCTCCAAGTGCCGCCCCCTGCACCCGTGGCAATGTAAACTTGCCGGACAGGGAATATTCCGGGTTGGCACCACAGTGTATACGGGGCAAATCCTGGATCCGACCCGGTTTGGAACTGTGGGCCTTATTCTAGTTCACTCTTTCTGACAAAATCCTTCTTAGATGGACAAAACCATGTGCACTGCAGGTGGGGCAGATGTTACTTGTGTAGATATAATTAGATTTGGGTTGGGTTTTACTTCAAAGTGAGATCTACAGTATATTGCAGTGTAAAAATAAAGCAGCCAGTATTTTCCCTGCACAAAAAAACAAAATAACTCACCCAAATCTAATTATCTCTGCACATTTTACATCTGCCCCCCTGCAGTGCACATGGTTTTGTCCATCTAAGAAGGATTTTGTCAGAAAGAGTGAACTAGAATAAGGCCCTGTGTTCCAAATACCGGGTTGGATCCGGGATTTTGGTGTTAAAGTGGTATAAGTGTCCTGGAAAGAAAATTTTGTCAAACGCTATAGAAAATTCTTTTCTGGTTTAAATCATGGAGCTTGAACTTAAAGCTGAATGCCTTAATGTCATCTTTTACGGGAGTTTTTGAAGTTATTTTCCTAGTTGCAATCACTTTGGCTAGAAGGATGAGTAAATTGCAAGCTTAATGACCTAGAAAAAGATGGTGAAATATTTTAACATAGAAAAAGTGGTTTTAAGGACAAATCCTACTTTTACGTAGAAAGGGTTGTCTTCATTTTATTTAAATCAAGAAATTGCATTGACATCTTTTTACTTTCCCCAAAAATGGGAAAGAAAAGACATTGCATACTTTAGATCTAATGAGATCAATACTTTCAAGAGACCAGTACTTTCAAAATACAGAACATCTTTGTTGTTCCGCTAGTCATAATAAAATAAAATTAAACAAACCATGTCAAGCTGGATCAGATATTGGACCTCACTCTGATCTGCTTGCAGCTTAGAGATGTTGCACCACCTCGGCGGATCGCCCCCCCACCCCCGCTGTGGTATTACCTCACAACCATGCGTGTGCATGTTCTACCTAGGAAAAAGCTACCAGGTGAAGCTAAGCACGTCAGCATAGCTGCTACACCCACCCTCCACTTCAATTCTTGGTATACAGTTCGAACCACCCATACAGGATTTTTCTTCTTATTCATCCTGCAGGAACATACAGATTTAGTGATTACAGATACCATCTGGTACCGCCCCAAAGGCTCTCCATTCCGGATTCAGGGACATAGTTCCCTATTTTCTTTCATCACAAACTCCAGTGGACATCGGTTATTATTTCCAGCATGGGCCAACCACGTGGACACTGAATGAACACCTGCATCTTGCCAAGTACATACAGAGGCAGTAAGTATCCATCCTTACATTGTTTTTCAATAATTAGGTATTAACAGGAATGGACTTTCCAACTACATCTTTATATCATTATGAGCATGGGTGGACACTTTGTTCAATATTACCCAATATTGAGCATGGTTTTACACTTTTTTTTTATATATGTTATATTGTATTATAAAATTTTGTGAAGACCATCCAATTGCTTATATCCGTTACTTTTACATTTATATAGAGCTGCTTATTTTTCTTCCTTTTGTTTATGCAAGGGCCCGCAGCCGGAAAAATCATTCAATGGTCGCCAACCATCAAATATTTTCTCCAGGGCTTGCAAATATAAGTCAGTGGAGACTGACCTATATTTGCGGGCTTCTGGCCAAAGACAGGGCGTGCGGTTCACGTCATGTGACGTCATCCACCCGCCCCTGCACTCATTGACACACCCATTTTGCCAGGGGACGACCATGAAATGCTGGGCATTCCCATGGGCGACACCCATCCTGCCTGCCACATGTCTCCGGACTGCACTGCTCCATGTGCACGGCTCAGTGCCTGCACAACTTGCAGAGTCCATACACCCAGGGACCCTGCACATGCACATAAATCATTATGCGCAGTCAAAAATCATTGAACATACAGTGGAGAATACATTTTTTCCCCCCAAAAAAGAAGGGGACGGGGTACATAAAAAAAGAGAAAGGGTAGGAAGCTGGAGAAGGAACATCCACAGTATAGTGTATGGAGACAATTCCATACAAAAATTGCATAGACATACACGTGCAAATAGGTCCACAGACAAAATGATACAAAAAAGAAAGTGGTGTGCACGGCGCTTAGGTGATGAAAAACCAGTGTTAATTTACCAAAAATAATACGCATTAATTACTTATCCACAGATGAAGACAAATGGATATATGTAGTTTTTTACGATTAATTCTCCTTATAATGAGGCAGTATCAGTATATGCAATCCTATTAAAGAAAGCAGAACATCGCCACCATAGTGCAATAAGTTTTAAAACATATAACAATTTATTAGCTTGACATTTCACTCACAAGCATGCAGAATAAAAAGCTTTGAAACCACCGATTGTGGATCAGATTAAAATCACCTGTTTACAGGACCGTATTCAGACCCAAGTTGGAAAATGGGAGAGTTAGGGAGAGGGTGTTGGCTCCACGCTCCTTCACAATCCAAATGCGTCCAGATGATCACGGGTCTTGTACAAAAACATCACCAGCCTAATGCATTTCGTCCTTCATCAGAGGCTTCTATATACCAGAGACTACATATATCCATTTGTCTTCTCTGTGGATAAGTAATTAATGTGTGTTATTTTTTGGTAAATTAACACTGGTTTTTCATCACCTAAGTGCTGTGCACACCACTTTCATTTTTGTATCATAGACATACACATAGAAAAGAAGAAACAAATATTCATACAACATGGGCAAATATGCAGTATCAAGAAGATCAAATAACTAAACAAATATATGTCACACATTTTGTTAATTATAGATCTCATCTTCATTTAAACAGAATTGTAGTGGGTCAGAAAGTGAGGGTTGGGCAATATATTGGGCTTCATCTACCTCTGTAACATATTCATGCCATGGCATCCATTGAACCAAAGGATACTGAGTTGAGAAAGCATATGGCTTAAACTCTGTTTAAGGAAATGGAAATGCACCTTGGGCCTTATTCTAGTTCCCTCTTTCTGAAAAAATCCTTCTTAAATGGACAAAACCATGTGCACTACAGGGGGCAGATGTTAAATGTGCAGAGAGAATTAGATTTGGGAGAGTTATTTTGTTTCTCTGCAGAGTAAATACTGGCTGCTTAATTTTTACACTGCAATATAGATCTCACTTTGAAGAAAAACCCCACCCAAATCTAATTATCTCTGCACAAGTTACATCTGCCCCACCTGCAACGCACATGGTTTTGTCCATCTAAGCAGGATTTTGTCAGAAAGAGTGAACTAGAATAAGGCCCCTCGTGAATAACTTTCATAAGGAGAGGCAGAGAAGTTTGTTTCCAACACTGGGCCAGTGCGGCTTGGGCAGCAATACATATATGGCCCAATATAAAGGCCCTTATTCTAGTTGAATCGGACAGATGCGTATTTTGGGCAGGAACCGAGTGTTCTTAGCATCGCTTATCGTACAGATCGCTCACACTGTCCAAATGCGGTAAAACGCAGACCGAACGGAAGTGGATGTTTCATGTGAACACCTCCTCCATCTGTGGGAACCTCCCCCATCTTCCGATGGTCGCCGACCATCGAATGATGGGCCGAGTGGTCAGACAGCACCGAGTGCTCCAGACCACTTGAACATTTTTCCGTATGAAAGCAGGGATATGGGCGTGCAGTAGACATCCAGCTCTGTCAGCTGTCCACCCCCACACGTGCATCACGGCCGCATTACCATACCTACGCCCAGCGTTTTCATGGGTTATTGCTGGGATAGAAAGTAGGGAGAGATTACCAAGGGTAGAGGTTGATCTAGAGATTAGTTTATCCTAAATCAGCAGAGCTGCACAAGTGGAAGTAAGGAAATGGACATAAAGACTTACAGTAGGAGTCCAGATGAGATCTTCTAAGGGAAACCGTGAGCACACTTGTTTCTCCAGATACGTCCACCCAGACCCCAAGTCATCAACAAAATAGGCTCTAATTTGGGCTAAGAGGCAAGCTTCTTGATACAATGTAAAATTGGGAAGGTTTAAACCCACCTTTATTTTTTGGTAAAACCATTGTTGAGCAAGCTAACCTGGGGGGTGAGATGACCATATGTATTTGGTTAAGATAGAGGTACATTTATCTGAGTCCTATATTGGAAAAATATAAGGGATTGTGCGGAAAAGAAACATTCATTTTGGTAATAAAGACATCTTAAATGCCGCCAGATGTCCCAACCATGATGAATCACACGATAGCCAAGATTTAATTAAACCTACTAAAGCATTAACAAGTGGGGGTAGTACTCCATATATTTTGACAATTTACTATGCTTTACATATTTCAGACATCTACTTTGGAAAATAAGTTCTTCAAGGGGCAATGAAACAAAATAAGTTTTCATTTATCTAGGCATAGTCTTTGAAGTTTCTGATTGGATATAGTCTTCTCTGCAAGGTTGCCATGAAGAAAAGAGCAGATTAGATACACAGATAAATTGTATCTTTAAAATACTTCATGGCAGCCTGCATAATACCACCGGCTCCTCCCCTAGTTGTGTTGGCCCAGATCTCCAAATAGTAGAGACTCTAAAAAGAAAAAAGGGCAACATTAAAAGTTGTTTTTAATTAAGTGCTGCACAGTGAGGAAGCCCACATCTCAAACAGCCCTACATAGTATAGTTACCAGCCTATCACTTTCGAAGCTTGTGTGTCTGGCACTATATCATATAAATCAATACCCTACCATTATTGCCATGAAGAGAACTGCCAGTTTTAGCTGTCTGAAGCTCATTATCCTAACTGAAGTCATTAACAGAAGATTGAGGCTTGCGATGCTTATTTCCTGTGAGCTGGCATACTGATGAGCAGTCATCCAATTGGACTGGAGAAAGAGTGATCTTCAAAACATGTAGACGGAGCTCTTCCACCACACCGGCCACAGATTGGCAGCCGGAAATCTGCTACAGTAAAGTAATATAGTAAGAACTGAATATGCATTCTTTATTAAATAGGAAAAAAAGAGGAACTGTGCTGATAAATATTTATTATAGTTTCATAGACAGTATACAAATGCCACAGTACAAACTAGTAAAATGTGAGCATGTAATTATAGCACACTGTAAGGGAGTCCAGGCTTTATAATGGCCAAGGCATAGTTCTAAAGACTATATATTTCTTTTAACACAAAATACATTTTTGCTCAACCTCTGACATGTATATTTTGTTTTGTTGATGTAGCTCTACACTATAAGTTTAATTTATACTGCTGTGTCACAGGTAACAGATGTGCTGAGGTATAAGAGGCTGAAGATAGAGAACAGGAAGAAAAGCACGAGGAGGGTTAAACAGTGGGCTTTTCCTGTGCAGACCCTCCTACTCTATGAGCACCCCTACCATGCCCATCCCATCTATCCATTCCTTTTTCCCTATCCATTTTCCCTCCCCTACCCAGTATTTCCTTCATGGACAGTCTACTTAATCTGTGGAAAACAGCAGATGTGCAGTAGAACAATAGGTGGGGTATTCTCAAAGTACCCCTATAGTTAAAAGTTTCAAAGAAAATCACTATCCCAACACCTCTGCGCCTCCACACAAACCCACATAGACTATACAGAGATTACGTATCTTCTGTTGATCTATGCGGATCCAAGCAGACATCAGCAATATTCACAATCTCCAAATTGGCATTCAAGAAGTTTCATGAAAATAGAAAAAAGGTATCATAGCGAAACACATGTAGTCACAAGGTAGTTTCGAAAAAGATAAAATTCCTCCCATGGGAATCCTTTACATTATAGGTGGCAGCCAATTACTGTACTATATTAAAAGGAGAATCCATAAATAGAAGTTCTCATATGATAACAAAAAAACGATGCTAAATCCAGAATAGTTCTAAAACAGGAATCTATGCCTATCGGAGAACTAGATGTAGTTAGTTCTCAGATAGGCATAAATGGATATCCCAGTGTGATGTTCAGTTACTGGTCCTGGACTGCTGCAGCGGGACTATGGAAAAAGGCCTTCCTGTCTGTAGTAAAAAGGAGCACTTATCCAGGGACACCTCCTGAACACAGACATTTCAGGGTGAATATTTTTTCATTAGGGTTTAGGCATGCATGCATCTTGTTCTTGCAAGGGCTTCTGAGAAAACAATATTTTCCTGCACAGCATGACCATATGTGCTTATTGAGGGCATAGGCTGCTTTCTCTAGCAGTTGCCCAGCTGAGTACTTATAGAAAACTTTAAACAATGTGGTACCTGCTCTGAAGATGATTCTTGGGCCATGTATAATCTCCTTAATGTCAAAGAGAATATTTTTGAGAAGGGTTCATTTTTGAGGATTGGAAGTTGTTTTAGCCAAGTTTGGTGGACTATTGTTTGCAATCATAGAATTTCTAACATGTTTTTTTTTTTTTTCATTAAATTGCCCATAGCAACCAATCAGACCCCAGTTATCATTTATCTAGTATAGTCTATATAATGGAAGCTGCAATCCAGTTGATGGATGTAGTCAACCCCCTTATATTCATTGGTTCCTGACCAAGTGGTTCTCATCTGCCATTAAATACTATTTTTCTTTTGGCTTTTTGCAGTTCTTAGCTAGATTTTGACTAAAGAGTATTAAGACTGGAAAAATTATTTCACATATTGGTTAGCTTAAATTATTTACATTTATATTTAAAACATTGATAAATTCCATTAAAATGCTCTCTCCTCTGTTCAAAAATATAGATCAATGCAGCTAAACCAACATACCAGGTTTTCACCCAGAGGATTGGTCCACATCTTCCCACAAAATTATAAATACATTTACATAACTGGGGACATGACCATGACTACTGGTGGGGATGAAAGCAGTCATCAAAATAAAAATAATTGTTTCTTACATTAAACAGTTCTTTCTAAAATAAATTCTTTAAATGATGCCTTCTTTTCAGAGTTAATTAAGAAATATGTTTGACAGGTGCTCAAAATTACTTATTACAAAGCACAACTTTCAAATTAGTATTCTTAAAATTGCCCATTATCTTATTTTATGTGCCATTACATTGTATAATCCTGTGAAATAAAAAGATACAATGTATGTACACGAACTGGCCTGAACTATAAAAACTATAAAATATATCGATCTGATTCCATATCATTAGATTAACCCTTGAATGTCCAGCAGTAATCCCACAGGTAACATCAGTCTGCACCCCCTCATCAAAAGCAATAATTCTTGTGGATTGTACTAATAGAGGGGCCTCCTCATATAAGATTATTAAGAACATTAGTCCTGGTGCAATAGTCCTCCTCCCCTGTCCCTTCCCTTGAAGATCACTGGTACATTGTCCCTGCTTAAGAGCTGGTTGCACTGGAGTTGGCGATTATAGGTGAAGTACTAGTTATAGCATGTACCAGTCATCTTCCAGGGGAGGCCAACAGAGACAGAGTAGGGTGCGCTGTGGACATTCTAAACATCGCTCATGGCTGTTGGGTAACCTCAAAAAACCATAACATTGTATACTGGCCAATAACAATCCCTATGTGACCTACACAGATATATGTTATTAAGTGCAGCTGAATCTTTACAGTGGATAACAATACCCCTGATCTTACACCAACATTTTAGAGACACAAGAATGACTATAGTCCCGGCCACAGCCCAGACCCACACCTCAGTCCACCCCAACTGTGGAAAAATGGGCACACTCACTGGTTAATTTCCCTCAAATCCAGGTTATTTTTATGAATGCCATCAGCAATCAGCTCCATAAAATAGTCAGAGTTACATTGGGTACCAGAACCAGAATGGCCCATAATATAAATATGTTCTTCCCATCAATCTCATTACCAACCAGTCCCCCAAGGCAGTGTATGTATGTATGTATGTATGTATGTATGCAGGAGTTTAATTGATGCTAATGGTCTTCTGTGTCAATATGATGATATACAGTAAATTGCCACATTGAACTCACCAACCTGAAGCAAGTCTATTATTTTATGATTTTTTTAATGATTTCAAACTTGCAGACTTTTTCATCCGGCGCGTTTTTGGCGAGTTTGGGTGTTGTGAAAAGTTGAAATTCTAATTGGATTTTAATCTCCATGTCCTTTCAGCTTATTATATGTTTGGAACTCACTCATTTTTAGCAGTAAACTTGCACCTTTTAAAATATAGCACCCTATTACATGTCTTCCAAGGACCAGATGTATCAAGCTTCAAAAAGTGATACAATGGAGTGTGATAAACAGCCAGCTAATCAGCTCCTAACTTCCACGTTACAGGTTAGGTTTGAAAAATGACAGACAGAGGCTGGTTGTTTATCACTCTCCATTTTATAACTTTTTGAAGCTTGATACATCTGGCCCTTGGTGTCCTCTTTAATATATTGCACATATATGGTGTCTATTCTGATATGCAGAACCTAACATCACTGTACCCTTAAAGGCTAGAAAGTAAGGGATAAAAGTTTCCTTTCTTCAGGCACTTTTTTTTTGCACTAATACCCCTTGCACGCTGACAATTTTATCCCAGGTTTTTGCACATGAACGCACATCAACCCGGGATTTAGCTCAGTGGGAAAGGGTCTCGAAAGAATATCCCGGGATTAGCATTCCGGGATTTCTACCCAGGTCAGGACCTGGGTAGATTCCGGAATCGACCCGGGATGTGATCAGTGTGAATGGTCCCGTACCCGGGATCGGGTACACAGGACTTTAAAAAAGCTGCTGATTGGAGCTTTCTTTGGCTCACAAATGCTGATGTCGTCTTTCAGAGCCCTGGAGTCCATTTCTAATGACATCAGTGGCGCATGCAGGGGGGGGGGGGTTGAGTAATCAGAAACTCCCCAGGAGTCTAAGGGTCCTAGGCTAAAAGCTGAGGGTCCCCTATTTCCATGGGTACAAGAATTTTAAAAATCGGCCCTTGGGAACCGGAGATATCTGACTTCAAAGCAGTGGTCCCCATCCAAGCCTGTTAATTGCTCTTCCCAGTCAGATATTTCAGGTTCTGTCTAACGTAGAGTTTTTATGAGGATATATTCCAAAAGCTGTGACTCTCCCCCTTTGATGGACTCTAGTAGCTTGTCTATACTCTTCCCAGAACCAGAGATATCAGTCTTCCAGCAGTTGGTTACTGCTCCAGCTCCACACACCTGGTATGAAGTTTTATATACTCGTTGGCAGATTGCTCTGCCTCCTGAACTCTGATCCCCTAGTCCCCAATACCATTCTATTAAAATCTAAGAAATCTATTTCCGGGAACTGGAGATATCTGCAGTCAAGCAGGCTGTCCTCCCACCAGAAAATTATGAATAATAAGCCCACTCCACTATACACTGGAAGTTATGTATCAGGGCCCCTTCATTTAGCCCAATGGCCCCTTCTCCCACCCATCTCCCACCATCTGTGCAGTAAAGGGGTAATTAGTGGAAATTACTGATTCAGGCCCTACATGCTGAGCGGTTGATATAACACCCCCTACCACCCACGGGACATTAAAGCTTCCCCCACCCCCACCGCTGGAGGATCGGTAGGGGCCCCAATACATTGCTATGCCCAGGGGTTTACACTGCTGTTGACGCCCCTGTATGATATATATGTATAGGTATGTATGTGTGTATATATATATATATATATATATATATATATGTATGTGTGTGTATGTGTGTATATACAGTATGTATGTGTATATATATATATATATATACATATACATATATATATGTATATTTTATTATTATTATTATTTATATACATTTGGTCTATCTATAATACTTTAACTTACCCGGCAAATACTGGGTCACCTAAGTGTCCATCTCCGTGCTTTGCTCTGCCCATCTGGAAACCCCCTTCTGAAAATCCTGCGTTTGCCCCTGGACATGCATATGTATTTGCAGGGATTTCCCGGGATCAGTGTGAATGGGGCTGTCCCAGGTCTTAGTGCAGTGTGAAAGGGTACATTCCGGGTACAGCGTCCGGGAACACATTCCTGGGTATGACCCGGCGCTGTAAGTGTGATAGGGGAATGAGTGAAATGATTGTACACATCTCGATTCTTAACCCCTTCCTGACAGAGCCAGTTTTTGCGTTCCTGACAGAGCCCTTTTTTTCAAATCTGACATGTATCACTTAAGTGGGGATAACTTTTTTTTGCTTTTACTTATCCCAGTGATTTTGAGATTGTTTTTTCGTGACACATTGTACTTCAAATTAGTGGTAAATTTGGGTCGATACAGTCTGTGTTTTTTTGTGAAAAATACCAAAATGTCGTGAAAAAATGGAAAATTTTGCAATTTGCAAAATGTTAAATTTTCTGCTTGTGAGACAAATAATCATACCACTCAAAATAGTTAATAACTAACATAAACCATATGTCTACTTTATGTTTCCATCATTATTTCAACTTCCTTTTAATTTTTTTGGACACTAGGAGGCTTACAATATGAATAGCAAATTCTCAAATTTTCAAGAAAATTTCAAACACTGATTTTTTTAGGGACCAGTTCAGTTCTGATGTGACTTTGAGGGACTTGTATGTGAGACACCCCCATAAATGATACCATTTCAAAAACTGCACCCCTCACAGTATTCAAAACAGCATTTTGGAAGTTTGTTAACCCTTTAGGTGTTTCACAGGAATTAAAACAAAGTGTAGGTGAAATTTCAAAATTTCATTTTTTTTGCAGATTTGCAATTTTAATACATTTTTCTAAGGAACACAGTACATTTTACTAGAGAAATGTGACTAAAAATTGATTCCCCCAATTCTTTTGTTTTCATAAATATCCTATATGTGGCCCTAGTGTGCACGTTGACCAAACCACAGGCTTCATAATAGAAGGAGCACCTACTTGATTTTGGAGCCTCCTTTTTATGAGATTATTTTTTAGGCACCATGTAGGTTTCTAGGCACCATAAGATGCTAAAATTTAGGAACCCCCCCACAAGTGACCCCATTTTGCAAACTACACCCCTCAGGGAATTCATCTAGGCGTATAGTGTACATTTCAAACCCCCAGGGGTTTCACCAATTGTGGTACAACTGGGCAGTGAAAATGAAAAATTAAATTTTTTACACAAAAATGCAGTTCTGGCTCAAAATTTTTCATTTTCAGAAGGTATGAAGGAGAAAAAGCACCCCAAAATCTGTGCCCCAATTTCTCCCGAGTACGGCAATGCCTCACATGTGACCAAAAAATACCATTTGGGTGCATGGCAGGACTCAGAAAGGAAGGAGTGATTTTTGGATTTTGCAGCTCAGATTCTGGTGGAATGTTGGTGGGTGCTATGTTGCATTAGCAAGACCCCCCAAGCACCAATACAGTGGAACCCCCCCACAAGTGACCCCATTTTGCAAACTACACCCCTCAGGGAATTCATCTAGGGGTATAGTGTACATTTCAAACCCCCAGGGGTTTCACCAATTTTGATACAACTGGGCAGTGAAAATGAAAAATTACATTTTTTTACACAAAAATGCAGTTCTGGCTCAAAATTTTTCATTTTCAGAAGGTATGAAGGAGAAAAAGCACCCCAAAATCTGTGCCCCAATTTCTCCCGAGTACGGCAATGCCTCACATGTGACCAAAAAATACCATTTGGGCGCATGGCAGGACTCAGAAGGGAAGGAGTGATTTTTGGATTTTGCAGCTCAGATTCTGGTGGAATTTTGGTGGGTGCTATGTCGCATTAGCAAGACCCCCCAAGCACCAATACAGTGGAACCCACCACAAGTGACCCCATTTTGCAAACTACACCCCTCAGGGAATTCATCTAGGGGTATAGTGTACATTTCAAACCCCCAGGGGTTTCACCAATTTTGATACAACTGGGCTGTGCAAATGCAAAATTACATTTTTTACACAAAAATGCAGTTCTGGCTCAAAATTTTTCATTTTCACAAGGAATGAAGGAGACAAAGCACCCCAAAATCTGTGCCCCAATTTCTCCCGAGTACGGCAATGCCTCACATGTGACCAAAAAATACCATTTGGGTGCATGGCAGGACTCAGAAAGGAAGGAGTGATTTTTGGATTTTACAGCTCAGATTCTGGTGGAATGTTGGTGGGTGCTATGTTGCATTAGCAAGACCCCCCAAGCACCAATACAGTGGAACCCCCCCACAAGTGACCCCATTTTGCAAACTACACCCCTCAGGGAATTCATCTAGGGGTATAGTGTACATTTCCAACCCCCAGGGGTTTCACCAATTTTGATACAACTGGGCAGTGAAAATGAAAAATTACATTTTTTTACACAAAAATGCAGTTCTGGCTCAAAATTTTTCATTTTCAGAAGGTATGAAGGAGAAAAAGCACCCCAAAATCTGTGCCCCAATTTCTCCCGAGTATGGCAATGCCTCATGTGTGACCAAAAAATACCAGTTGGGTGCATGGCAGGACTCAGAAGGGAAGGAGTGATTTTTGGTGGTGGAATGTTGGTGGGTGCTATGTCGCATTAGCAAGACCCCCAAAGCACCAATACAGTGGAACCCCCCACAAGTGACCCCATTTTGCAAACTACACCCCTCAGGGAATTCATCTAGGGGTATAGTGTACATTTCAAACCCCCAGGGGTTTCACCAATTTTGATACAACTGGGCAGTGAAAATGAAAAATTACATTTTTTTACACAAAAATGCAGTTCTGGCTCAAAATTTTTCATTTTCAGAAGGTATGAAGGAGAAAAAGCACCCCAAAATCTGTGCCCCAATTTCTCCCGAGTACGGCAATGCCTCACATGTGACCAAAAAATACCATTTGGGCGCATGGCAGGACTCAGAAGGGAAGGAGTGATTTTTGGATTTTGCAGCTCAGATTCTGGTGGAATTTTGGTGGGTGCTATGTCGCATTAGCAAGACCCCCCAAGCACCAATACAGTGGAACCCCCCCACAAGTGACCCCATTTTGCAAACTACACCCCTCAGGGAATTCATCTAGGGGTATAGTGTACATTTCAAACCCCAGGGGTTTCACCAATTTTGATACAACTGGGCTGTGCAAATGCAAAATTACATTTTTTACACAAAAATGCAGTTCTGGCTCAAAATTTTTCATTTTCACAAGGAATGAAGGAGACAAAGCACCCCAAAATCTGTGCCCCAATTTCTCCCGAGTACGGCAATGCCTCACATGTGACCAAAAAATACCATTTGGGTGCATGGCAGGACTCAGAAAGGAAGGAGTGATTTTTGGATTTTGCAGCTCAGATTCTGGTGGAATGTTGGTGGGTGCTATGTTGCATTAGCAAGACCCCCCAAGCACCAATACAGTGGAACCCCCCCACAAGTGACCCCATTTTGCAAACTACACCCCTCAGGGAATTCATCTAGGGGTATAGTGTACATTTCAAACCCCCAGGGGTTTCACCAATTTTGATACAACTGGGCAGTGAAAATGAAAAATTACATTTTTTTACACAAAAATGCAGTTCTGGCTCAAAATTTTTCATTTTCAGAAGGTATGAAGGAGAAAAAGCACCCCAAAATCTGTGCCCCAATTTCTCCCGAGTATGGCAATGACTCATATGTGACCAAAAAATACCAGTTGGGTGCATGGCAGGACTCAGAAGGGAAGGAGTGATTTTTGGTGGTGGAATGTAGGTGGGTGCTATGTCGCATTAGCAAGACCCCCAAAGCACCAATACAGTGGAACCCCCCCACAAGTGACCCCATTTTGCAAACTACACCCCTCAGGGAATTCATCTAGGGGTATAGTGTACATTTCAAACCCCCAGGGGTTTCACCAATTTTGATACAACTGGGCAGTGAAAATGAAAAATTAAATTTTTTTACACAAAAATGCAGTTCTGGCTCAAAATTTTTCATTTTCAGAAGGTATGAAGGAGAAAAAGCACCCCAAAATCTGTGCCCCAATTTCTCCCGAGTACGGCAATGCCTCATGTGTGACCAAAAAGTGGCAGGACTCAGAAGGTAAAGGAGTGATATTTGGATTTTGCAGCACAAATTCTGGTGGAATGTTGGTGGGTGCTATGTCGCATTTGCAAGACCCCCAAAGCACCAATACAGTGGAACCCCCCCACAATTGACCCCATTTTGCAAACTACACCCCTCAGGGAATTCATCTAGGGGTATAGTGTACATTTCAAACCCCCAGGGGTTTCACCAATTTTGATACAACTGGGCAGTGAAAATGAAAAATTACATTTTTTTACACAAAAATGCAGTTCTGGCTCAAAATTTTTCATTTTCAGAAGGTATGAAGGAGAAAAAGCACCCCAAAATCTGTGCCCCAATTTCTCCCGAGTACGGCAATGCCTCATGTGTGACCAAAAAGTGGCAGGACTCAGAAGGGAAGGAGTGATATTTGGATTTTGCAGCACAAATTCTGGTGGAATGTTGGTGGGTGCTATGTCGCATTAGCAAGACCCCCAAAGCACCAATACAGTGGAACCCCCCCACAAGTGACCCCATTTTGCAAACTACACCCCTCAGGGAATTCATCTAGGGGTATAGTGTACATTTCAAACCCCCAGGGGTTTCACCAATTTTGATACAACTGGGCAGTGAAAATGAAAAATTACATTTTTTTACACAAAAATGCAGTTCTGGCTCAAAATTTTTCATTTTCAGAAGGTATGAAGGAGAAAAAACACCCCAAAATCTGTGCCCCAATGTCTCCCGAGTACGGCAATGCCTCACATGTGACC
This sequence comes from Crinia signifera, assembly GCF_055691185.1. NCBI lineage: Eukaryota > Metazoa > Chordata > Amphibia > Anura > Myobatrachidae > Crinia > Crinia signifera. The sequence continues at coordinate 188,526,253 of NC_139219.1, forward strand.
AAAAAATACCAGTTGGGTGCATGGCAGGACTCAGAAGGGAAGGAGTGATTTTTGGATTTTGCGGCTCAGATTCTGGTGGAATGAATGGTGGGTGCTATGTGGCATTAGCAAGACCCCCGAAGCACGGTGAAATTATGAACCTAAAAATCCATAGATGTGTGGTATATTTTAAAACACTCCTTTATACATAGGCCGGGTTTGTCGGGGCAAGTGTCACACTGGAAAATAGTTTGCTTTCTTATTCCCTTTCTATAGCAAACTTTGCACCTTTTTTGTGTCCTGCCCTTTTTTCCAGTGGAGGGGATTTCATCAGGAAAATGCTGCCCTGGTACAATACGGGGGCCAGTACTAGAAGTACTGGGGCCCTCTGCCTGCTGGTTCCCAAATACTAGGCCCTTTATGACTTCCTCTTGAAAGTGCATAAATGTCCCCCTCTGGCCGGTAGAACGGAATAGCACGTAAGCGTTATACAGTGCCATCTGGATGATATACACGGCCAGCTTCTTGTACCAGATTTTTGTTTTCCGCAGGGCACTGTACGGCTTCAGTACCTGATCTGAAAGATCCACTCCGCCCATGTACCTATTGTAATCCAGGATACAATTAGGTTTTGAGGTGTGGGTACTGGTACCTCGTACAGGGACGGTGGTGGTACTGTCTCCGTGAATTGTTCTCAGTATAAGGACATCCCTCTTGTCCTTATGTTTGACCAACAACATATTTTCGGTGCATAATCCCCTGCTTTCACCCCTTCTCATTACTTGGGCAATGTGCGTTTTTGGGAGGCCTCTTTGGTTCTTGCGCACAGTACCGCAAGCTGCTGTACCTCTTGAACCAAGGGCCTTAAACAGGGGGATGCTGGTGTAAAAGTTATCCACATAGAGGTGATAACCTTTATCCAGGAAGGGGTGCACTAAATCCCAGACAATTTTTCCACTAACACCTACGAGGGAGGGGGGGCATTCTGGCGGTTCAATTCTTGAATCCTTCCCTTCATATACCCTAAACCTGTGGGTGTACCCTGAGGTGCTTTCACACAGCTTATACATTTTTATGCCATACCTTGCCCTCTTACTGGGAAGGTACTGGCGGAATTTAACCCTTCCTTTAAAATGTATAAGGGACTCGTCTATGCAAATGAATTTATCTGGGATGTACATCTCTTCAAATTTGGCACTGAAATGATCAATGACCGGCCTGACTTTGAATAGCCGGTCAAAGGTGGGATCATCTCTGGGTGGGCACTGTGCATTATCGTTGTAATGCAAAAATTTAAGGATCGTCTCAAATCGAGCCCGGGGCATGGCCATACAGTAAAATGGGGTGCTGTACAGAACATCTGTACTCCAATATTGCCTAATTTCTGGCTTTTTTACTATGCCCATATGAAACACCAGACCCCAAAACGTCATCATCTCTACTGCATCTACAGGGGTCCACCTAGAAAATGATGACGTGGGGTTTTGAGCAATAAACTGCTGGGCATATAAATTAGTTTGGTCCACCATTAAATTTATAAAATCATCAGAGAAAAATAATTTGAAAAAGTCAATTTCTCTGAGACCTGTGGAATCAAATTGTATTCCTGGCATGGCCAAAAACTCAGGAACCTGGGGCTCAAAATTGTCTGGTGGTGGGGTCCATACGAGATCAATTATTGGGGGGGGGGTCTCAGCTGCTCTACGGGGGCGTCTTTGAGGGGGTCCCTCATCACTAGAGGAGGAAGATGAGGTTAAGACGAATCCTTCAAATTCCCAGCTTGCATCACTGGCTGTGTCAGAGTCAGAGGCAAGCATGGCATATGCCTCCTCCGCTGAATACATTCTTCTGGATGACTGGGATGACATTTGGGATGACATTTGGGATGCCATTTGGGATGCCATTTTTATTTTTGTGTTACTGGTAGTGAAATGTTTCAACACGTGTATAGTGTAGGGGGGGTACAAACTTTATTTCAACCCGGGGGGTATGTAGTGTGTAGTGTGTATGTAGTGCAGAAAAAAAAAATACTTTATACAAAAAAAAAAAAATTGAAGGGGTTAAAAAAAAAAAAAATTGAAGGGGTTAAAAAAAAAAAATTGAAGGGGTTAAAAAAAAAAAAAAAAAAAGCTCCTGCGCCAAAAATTGAGCACAGATGTTGGTCAGTAACGTCCGTCACTGAACAGCGCTCAAAGGCAACAGGAATTTGATCAAAAAAAAAAAAAAAAAGATCAACCCTGTGCCGAAAAAGCTGATCAGTGATGTACGTCACTGATCAGCGCACAGTGGCCACAGGACACCCACAAAATCACAGTGTGTGTAAAAAATTTTTTTAAAAAAGACCCCACAGCAGCCTCAAAAAAAAAAAAAGGTGATCAGTGATGCGACACTGATTACCAGTGAGGGGCAGCAGGTGCACAACCTTTGGTGCAACTGACAGTGCAACTGGCAGCAACTGGCAGGTATATATAAAAAAAAAAAAACTCTGCACCCCCAAAAAGTTGCTGATCACCTCAGATATAGTGATCAGCACAAAAGGCGGGGGCAGCAGACACAAAATTTAGCACTCTCTATCACTCTCTGTCACTATCTCTCTCTATCTCTCTATCTCTCACTATCACTCTATGACACTGCAGCAGCAGCACTGACAGTTATATATATGAAAAATAACCCCTGCACCCCCAAAAAGTTGCTGGGGGTGCACAAAATGGGGGCAGCAGACACAAAATATAGCAGTCTCTATCACTCTCTGTCACTATCTCTCTCTATCTCTCTATCTCTCACTATCTATCACTCTATAACACTGCAGCAGCAGCACTGACAGGTATATATATATATAAAAAAAAACCTGCGCCCCCAAAAAGTTGCTGATCAGTTAATTTATACTGATCAGCACAAAAGGGGGGGGCAGCAGTCAGTTATATAAAAAATATATAGCACAATCTGTCACTATCTCTCTCTCTCTATCTCTCTCTCTCTATCTCTCTATCTATAACTATATCACACTACAGCAGCACAAAATATAGCACTCTCTGACACTATCTCTCTCTATCTCTCTCTATCTATCTCTCTCTCTATCTAACGCTATTACACTGCAGCAGCACAAGTTCACAACACAGGAAGTCACAAGTACAGGATCCAGGAAGCATCCAGCACACTACAAGCAGTGATGAAGCAGTGATCAGGTAAGTATTTTGCTCGGTTCAGGTCAGTATACTGCGGCAGCTAGGCACGGTGACCGCACTGCACGCAATTCCAGACCGGAATGGCGTCTGCAGTGCAGTCACCGTTAGTTTAAATCCCCCTCCTTGGCTGTGATTGGTCCGTCGGTCCGACGAACCAATCACGGCCTTTGGGGGCGGGCGGGGTGAGGTGGGGTGACACCAGTGTCACCCTTACACCCCGCGGTGATTGGTGCTGTACTTTACAGCACCAATCACCTCCGATCGCGTGTCACCGGCGAACGTTATTCGCCGGTGACACAGAAAACGCTGTAATTGGCTGTTCACACTGAACAGCCAATCACAGCGATCGCCGACGGGGGGGCGGCATCGCAGCCCCCCCTGGGCATGCAGGGACATGTCTGCTGTCAGGGACAGCAGACATGTTGAAACTGTCACCGCGTCTATAGACGCGGTGACAGTTACAAGCCATGACGTACATTTACGCCATGTGTCGGGAAGTACTTCCCGACCATGACGTAAATGTACGTCAAATGTCGGGAAGGGGTTAAAAAACAAACATGCACAGATACCGAATAATTTGTATATATCCTCCCACAGATCTATGTATAAAGTTTTTGGTTTTGTAAGTAATTTGAATATTTATATAACTTGGTATTTTAAAGACATGTTATATAAATAACTTTTGCTATAAAAACTCCATTGTAGATAAAAGTAGAAGTAAGTCTACTTGTCTAAGTGATTAGGCATTGTACCCATAAAACAAAGGGGATGAAACTATGAATTCAGGTGAAATCATTTAATGAAATCCTACTGAAACACTCAAATGAGCTCAGTAAGGTCTAGTTAGGGGTAATTGAATTATATATATTTCTGCTAAATATAATCCCTCATTTATTATGTTTTCAGCAAAGGTTACAAAATAATTGGGATTGCTAGGTGGTAATGATAACAATCAAGCAATTATCGTTCCCTGTGCTTTCTCGTTATCCCTAGAGTTGTTATTTTTTGCTAATGTTGCCCTTGCCACTTTAAGCAATCTTCTAAGCAACGCCATTCAGTCTTACTTTGTGTCTTTTATTATATCACGCTTTGCGAGTAACAAGGTGTTATGAAAACAACATGGTTTTTACGATTTCCTGCATTTAAATCCAAACATTTAAGCAACATGACTCTTTTCTATGGTTATTATCATCTCATAACACCTGCTGTTGAACTCATGACTTCCAAAGTGTAAATGTGCAAATACAAGAAATGGTGCCGTGCTCACAAAATAATACTTTCCAAAGGCCTAAGAAAGCTGGTAGGGAATCTGTTCTCCATCATTTAGCACTGTACATGATGATAAACAGCAGCAGACCACAATCAGGTTGCTAACATTTCCTGTGCCCACATTTACAACTCTCAAACACAGGATAAAAACACTCACCTGGGCATGTTTTATTATTCCATATAAATTATGTGTAAGAACATGTCACATTAAGAATGCAGTAAAGATATTTTTTTTTTATCTTTCTTCTTTAGTTTCCAGATAATGAGTTATTCACAAGGACACAAAACTCAGCTGAGTCTCTAACAATCTGTAAATATTTTCATGGCTTAAGGGTAGTTTGTTGAGGTTCTTCCACACTGCTTAAAGGGGAAATGTATTAGCAGCCTGTGCAGAGCCTTGGTATATAAAAAATGTGACTGAACTGGTAATTTACTGCTTAACAGTTTTTTCTGCTTACAGACATCTCAACATAGCCCATTTATTTAGGGATACATTGACTATTAGAGTTTTTACTCATTTACTTTTTGATTGAATTATCTAGACTCGGTCAATTAATGGATGTAAAAGTCTTGTTTTATGTCAGCTAATAAAGTGAGCGAAGGATAAGGCAGGCTGAAAGCACTGGTAAATTTACTAATATATATCTCTTGTTTATCGTTGTAAATAGACTAATTTGTTATGTTTTTTTAGTGTTACCCATCAGTTGGGATTGCTTTTTAGGATGGCCTCTGTTGATCTGTCCCAACAGATGACCAGTACCTGCAGATGCTAAGGCTTCACCTTTAATCACTAAGTATGAAGAGCAAATTAAGTCTGCCCCAACTCCGGTGCAACCTAGTCTTATGGTTGGACAGGGTACTGGTGATCCTTCAGAGACAGTCAAAAGGTGAAACTGACTAACAGAGGCCTGACTGTGAGAAACACTAACTAACAGGTCCTCAGCTAATCCCAGGGAAATGAGTAAACAAAATGTATAAGCGACCTCATTGCAAACCAAGGATGACCTAGTCATAAGCAGAAGAAAAGACGTAATGGAAAAGCATAATATAACACCACACAACAAGACATAGCAAACAACACAAAGCGACGGGTACTTGCAATACCCAGGATATCACCCTGCGTGGGTGAGAAATAAATCAAAAGGTAGCACACACCTGCGGCAATCTTCTGGCAATCCCAGAGGGAATGTACCAATATGGACCAGAGAGATATAACAATACTGTCCACAAGGTAACTGGCAAAAACAAGTAGGAAAGGTGGATCACTTATGGTGTCCCAGGACTGGTACTGAAAGCAGGCAGGAATGTCCAGGAGCAAATGAGACCAGAAGCTGCTGCAGGAAACTGGAACAAACTGGAGGGCAAAGTGGAACTAGACTGCTGGAATCAGTGTGCAAGAAGCTGGTAACTAGAACCTGGGAGCAAGTCACATGACATATAGCTGAAGCTATAACTGGTGCCTGGGTCTGCATCTGTAGTAAATATAACAGGACCAAGGAAGAATAAACACTGCAGGAGAGGGACAGGCCTCCTGAAGCCCAAATTTCTGCAGCTAAGACCTAAAGTTATCGAGCTAGTTAAGCGACAGCCTTGTGCGGAACAATCACACAGAATAGAGCTGCAATGGCACAGACTCACCACAGGAGGCCACCAGCGAGTCCCGTACCAGAAACAGAGGGTAACATTTAATTGGATGAGAGATTCAGAAAGTGAGAGATTTGGTAAGAAATCTCCAGGTTTTTTTTTAAAGCGGCAATCATTTACACTGCAAAACCAGTTTGATTTTGAAGTGTAAATGATGGCAGCTTTAAAAAACTAGAGAATTCTTATCAAATCTCTCACTTTCTGAATCTCTCATCCTATTAAATTTCACCCTCTATCTTGGAAAGCTCACAGAAACTGACATAAAAGTAATGAGCCACTGTGGTGGCTCATGACATGATTGCTATTAATATTCAGGTTCAGGTGCCCACTTCCTGGCAGGGCAGCAGAGAGCCTGGTGGGGCCAGGTATTTAGAAATAGCATTACTGGGATTCGAATACCAATGTCCCTCCATATTTACCCATAGTATTATCACTGTCCTACAGCAGTTACCTAATATATATTTGGGCTAATACAGTCATCTATCTTGTATTAAAAAATCATAATAAATATTCTTTATAAAATAATGTTATTCCTGACTAAGATTCCAACCCCAGACTCCCTCTTTATTAACGCTCTAAAATATGTTTCTAAGCACAATACCTGATTTAATTGTTTTGTTGATGTATGTTCCCGTGTATTTGGGAAACAAACATTTTGGTTGTGCAACCACAGGTCTAACTGGTTATCTGCTGATGATGATTATATTGATGTATTAGTGCCTAAATAAACTAAAGGTGCAAGCACCTTGTGAACGATATTGGTCAAAATATCGCTGAGTGTGTATACTATGAATGACAAACAATGAACGATGATGTGTGTACCTGCAGGGTCATTCATCAGGGTTGCTATATGACTGTGCAGGCAGGTCAATTTCGGAGATCTTTCAGAAAAAGCTAGGTAGATCATTCATCATTCATCGTTCGTAGTTCATCACATCGTTCAGTGTATATGCGCCACATCTTTCATCCAGGACACTTGGTAAGTTCAAGGGAAATTGGTCACCAATGTATTTCACTGCATACATCATCCAGTGTGTATGCATCTTAAGAGCGTACTACTTTGCTAGGCTGCAATGAACAGAGGGCCTGTTTCAGAGATTGTCAAAAATGCAACTCTGCAGTTCTTGGTCATGGACAGCCACTACACTTAGAATCAGGACGGAGACTGCACACAGAAGAATAAAAGACCAGAAGACCTAGGTAAGAATATGAATAATGAACAATGAACTTGTGAATTTTGAACTGCCATTTTATTCTAAGTGCCATTTTAAATAAGTGCAGAGTTATATCCAAGAAGGAGTGGTGTGTTTAGTAGAATTTTGCTGAAGGTGGGAGTGGTTATCTGCTCAGAATTTTGCTGAAGGTGGGAGTGGTTATCTGCTCAGGTGCCTGACCTGTTAAAGGGTCCACAAAGTGCAGATAGTGTGCTGCATGATCTAAGAGTGGGCCACTGAGGAAAACGTGCAACTGGAAAAAATTACAGAGGAAGCAGACAGATACAGGTGTGAGGACACCAGGAGTGTGACACAGCTGCAGGAACAGATAAGTATCAACTTTCTTATATTTTTATAAAAATTAACTTGTAGTGTGTAATTGCATTGTAGTTTAACTCTCTACTGTATACTAGGGGGTTAGTCCCAGGGAGGTAGATAAAATGGGTGGGGCCCTGATTGAGAATCTCACTCAGTGCGTGTTGTGCAAGATGTATGCGCACCTGGAGCAAGAGTCCCAGTGCGAATACATCTGCACGAGATGTGAGCGAACGTCCGCCCTGGAAGCCCAGGTCACTGATCTAGAGCGGACCGTTCAGCGACTGAGGGATATTTCCAATCTTGAGCAAAGCCTAAATAGAACGGTGGAGGAGTTGCAGATGGGGTCACTGGTAGAGGAGGAGGATCAGGTAGCCAGCTGGGTCACGGTTAGAAGGGGAAACAAGAGGGACAGGAGGGACAGGAACGACATCTCGGATCTATCACACCCGAACAAATTTGCCCGGTTGGACGAAGTTTCGGGGGAGGATGGAGACAAAATGACGGAGCTGGAGGAGACGGCTCCCTCTAGCAACCAGAGGAGAAGTCCCTCTAGCTCAAACGGGATGACAGTTAGTGAGGTACCAAGGCAGATAGTGGTGGTAGGGGATTCCATCATTAGGAGAACAGACAGGGCAATCTGCTATCGGGACCGCGATCGCCGCACGGTCTGTTGCCTCCCGGGTGCTCGGGTACGGCACATCGCGGACCGAGTCGACAGATTGTTGGGAGGGGCTGGGAGCAACCCGGCGGTCTTGGTGCACATCGGCACCAACGACAAAGTCAATGGTAGGTGGGATGTCCTCAAGAAAGAGTATAGGGAATTAGGTAAGAAATTAAAGGCGAGGACATCTAGGGTAATTTTCTCAGAAATATTACCAGTGCCACGCGCTAGCTCAGGGAGGCAGAGGGAGATCAGGGAGGTAAATGTGTGGCTTAAGGATTGGTGTAGGAAAGAGGGATTCGTGTTCATGGAACACTGGGCGGACTTCTCGGTCAGGCGCCATCTTTTTTGCCGTGATGGATTGCACCTGAACGAGGAGGGGGCTGCGGTGCTGGGGGGAAGGATGGTTAGAGGGTTGGAGGAGATTTTAAACTAGGCGACGGGGGGGTGGGGGCAGCAAGACATTATGGGACCATCAGGGAGAGAAGCCGGACTGGGATCAGGAATCATATGGGGGAAGGAGATGGGGGGGGGGGGGGACGGAGACATAGACAAAGCCCTGGGACATAACAAGGGTATAATCGGGGGTAACTCTCAGGGTGCATCAGGAATGTCATGTAATAAAATGTTATGTTGTAACAGTCACGTTACCCCATTACAGATCTTAGGTACAGATGATCTTAGTATACGGGAAGGAGGGAATGACAGAGGAAGAATTCCCGGAACTATGGAGAGGGCAGGCAGTGTGCATGGTGGGGAGGCCTGTAGAGAGTCTATTGAAGGGGAGAGGGGAAAGAGGAAGCTAGTAAAGAATTCAAATGGGTCCTGGGGTGAAACTAATCACAATATTAGAGCCATATCTAAAAATAAACATAAATTAAAATGCTTACTGGCTAATGCAAGAAGCTTAGTGAGTAAAATCTGGGAGCTTGAAACGGTGATCAGTAGGGATGACTACGACATCATTGGTATTACAGAAACATGGTGTAATGAGTCGCATGACTGGGCATTAAACATGGAGGGATATACACTCTACAGGAAAGACAGGGAAAATAGAAGGGGCGGGGGTGTGTGCCTATATGTAAATAATAACTTAACATCATGTGAGAAAAATATGAGCACAGACCTGGAAGACGACAACTCGGAGACAGTGTGGGCAGAGATAACCGACAATAATAAGAAACCAAAAAACAAATTTATAATAGGGGTATGCTATAGACCACCAAATATAAATGAAAGGGAAGAGTCTCTTCTTTTAAATCAAATCAAACAAGCATCAAATCAGGGTCAGGTATTAATTATGGGGGATTTTAATTTACCCGACATTGATTGGGAAAACGAAACAGGTAAATCAGCAAGAATTAATGGGTTCTTAAGCTTACTTAAAGACCAGTTTATTACACAAACGGTAGAAACTCCAACTCGTGATGAGGCGCTCTTGGACTTAGTATTAACAAATAACACAGACTTAGTTTCAAACACAAAAGTAATTGAACAATTAGGGAATAGTGATCACAATATGGTTTCACTGGAAATCAACTTCAGTAAATTACATCAAAAAGGATCTGCAAAAATACTAAACTTCAGAAAAGCGAACTTTGAATTATTCAGGGAAGCCCTAACAGGAATTGAGTGGGAAACGGTTATGGAGGGAAAAAATGCAGAGGAAATGTGGGATACTCTAAAAAAGGTGCTTGATTCACTAACTATTGAATACATTCCTAAAGTAACTAAAGGTAAATTTAACAAAAAAAAGCCACCATGGTTGGACAAAGAAGTAAGGTCAGCTATCAACAATAAAACCAGAGCCTTTCAATTCTATAAAAATAACTTGAATGAGGAGGCGTTCGCAAAATACAAAGAATCAAACAAAACTTGTAAAGGGGTAATCAAAGCAGCTAAAATATTATATGAAGAGTGCATAGCCACTGAAAGCAAAACCAACCCAAAGAAGTTTTTTAAATACATAAATAGTAAACGTTTAATTAAGGAAAACATAGGCCCACTAACTGATACTAGTGGACAAAGTGTTACTGAGGACAAGGGAAAAGCAAAACTGTTAAATGAGTTCTTCTCATCAGTATTTACTAAGGGAGAGCAGACTGTGGAACGAACATTTACCACAAACGGGACAAATAAGCCAGATCTCATTGTGGATTTCACGCCGAAGGAAATAATACTGAGGCTAAGCAAACTCAAAACAAATAAGTCACCAGGGCCAGATGGGATTCATCCGAGGGTATTAATGGAATTAAGGGATGAACTAGCTACCCCCCTACATTATATCTTTAGCAAGTCACTATCGTCAGGTATAGTACCAAAAGATTGGAGAATAGCAGAGGTAGTGCCAATATTCAAAAAAGGAAAAAAGGAAGATCCCGCTAATTACAGACCCGTTAGTTTAACATCAATTGTGGGTAAACTATTTGAAGGATTTTTAAGGGATGGTATCCAGGAATATTTAGATCATCACCGTCTACTCAGTACTAACCAACATGGGTTCGTGAAAAATCGTTCATGCCAAACTAATCTACTAGGGTTCTATAAAGGGGTTAGCAAAAACCTCGATAATGGAAATGCTGTAGATGTGATTTTCCTAGATTTCGCTAAAGCATTTGATACTGTCCCACACAAGAGATTGATTAATAAAATGGAGAACCTAGGATTGGGTGAAAATATCTGCAGATGGGTAGGGAATTGGCTATGTAATAGAGAACAAAGAGTGGTTGTGAATGGTGCTGTATCAGATATGATACCGGTACTAAGTGGAGTGCCCCAGGGTTCGGTTTTGGGGCCCATTTTGTTTAACATTTTTATTAACAATATTGGGATAGGGTTACTCAGCAATGTATCCATCTTTGCGGATGATACAAAACTTAGCAAAGTCATCAAATCACCAGAAGATGTCACCATGCTTCAAAATGATCTTGCAATTCTAGATGAGTGGGCAAAAAAATGGAAGATGAGGTTCAATGTAGATAAATGTAAGGTTATGCACCTTGGGAGACACAACCAGTGTGCAAGTTACAACCTTAGCGGAGAGGAACTGGGTAATTCCATACTTGAAAAGGATCTAGGAGTCCAAATAGACAGCAATCTAGGATGTAGTGCCCATTGTAATGTAGCTACAAAAAAGGCCAATAAAATTCTGGCATGTATTAAGAGGGGAATGGAAACTAGGGACTCAAGGGTAATTATGCCACTATATAAGGCATTGAAGAGACCTCACCTAGAGTGCGGAGTACAGTTCTGGGCCCCACACTATAAAAAGGACATCATAGAATTAGAAAAAGTCCAAAGGCGAGCAACAAAGCTTATTAGGGGAATGGAGAATTTAAGCTACGGGGAGAGATTAAGCAATTTGGGACTATTTACATTAGAAAAGAGACGTTTAAGGGGGGACATGCTCAACATGTACAAGTATATCAAGGGCCAATATAAGGAACTGTCACACACCCTATTTTCTACTAGAAAGGAATCTAGGACGCGAGGGCATGAGTATAGATTAGAAGAAAAAAGATTTCATTCAGCTAGTAGAAAGAATTTCTTTACGGTCAGAACAGTCAAACTCTGGAACTCTCTTCCCAGAGAGGTGGTAACGGCTGGCTCATTAAATGCGTTCAAGGCAAAGTTGGACAAACATTTACTGGAGAAAAACATCCATGGGTACAAATAAGAAATATAATTTGTCTGTAAAATACCAGAACCTACCAAATCAGCAATGTATATCTATACCAGGTTGAACTAGATGGACGCAAGTCTTTTTTCAGCCTTACCTACTATGTAACTATGTAATAGATAGGGAAACCTAGGTCCTTGAACTTAATGCCAGATACCACATTACTACCGGATACCACACTGCTGCCCCGATTCACGGACCCCCAATCACATTGCTCATAAAGAGCTGTAAATATTGATTTATTTTTCAAATGGCAAAGCACATGCAATATTTACCTCATACATTAGTCCACCTTATATAATTAGCACACACTTTTTATATAGATTTCATATTCTGTACCATTTATAAAGCTGCGAAAATCAGCACAGAATGCACTTGTTTAATTCCTCTTTACACATTGAAGTAGATTTTGCATGACCAAATCACAAAGTAGTGCATAAATAAATCACTAAAATCATCAAAAAGGTCCAAAAGATGTTCAGCACAAAATATCTCTGTACACTTAAGTTAAATTGTGAATTTGTTCTCTCTTTGGCAATTATATAGCAAAAATTCAATTGATCTGTCTGGCATAACTATACTGTACATATATTGCCACCTAAGAAAGTTTAATAGACAATGTAATTTACAGGTGAAAGCACATCCCAAACTTTGTGATTAACCTCCAATTACAAAGGATTTATTTTTGAAAGCTACTCCACAATTCAATTCCTAGGCAGTTTCAGTAATTACTGTATATAAAATAAGCAAAGAGAAGAGGTTATATGGCTCAGAACTAGATCCCAGCCTTGCCTCCAGCCTGGGTATGGTGAGCCAGGAAGAAGGTACAGAGAGAAAATAAAAATGGTGTTGTTTATTTGCTTAACCCTTTGAGTGTCAACATCTCTGTGGGCGGGATGTACTAAATGGAAAATGCGGTAAAATGTCAGTTTTACCGCATTTTCCTATGTACTATTACCCGGCCGCACGGATTTTGCCGGGCAGGGTATCGCCACCCAAACGTGGCGATACCCTATAGAATGCATGATATGTAATAATTTAGTAATACATTTATTGAGATGTTCAGGGAATTGCCCCTGATATGAGTAATGTTATAGCTAAAATTACTTCTTTATTATAATTCCTTTAAAATAAGCACTAGACATGGACACACAAACAAATAACACAAAGAAGATACATGTACCCCGCAGGTTATAAATATTCGTGGGGTATGCTCCCTTTAATAGATATTTAAGGACCCCAAAGTTTTTGCTTTAATTTTTTTTTTTTACACAAAATCGCACATTTCTGAAAATGTGCCGATTTTCATGACTGAAAGTCGCACATTTTAATGCATAAAAATCGCACTATATCGCTCTTTGTCGCCCTTTTTTGCCGCAAATTCGCATCTCATTAAATATGCGAATTCACAGCAAAAGTGCGATTTTTTAAAAAGTACGATATAGGGCGATTAAGACAAAATCGCTCTTTGTAAAAAATGTTAATTTCACTAAATCTCGCCCCATATATCATATATGTATAAATGTGCATGTGCAATGACTCTGTGAAAATGGATGACTTACAAATTTCTTTTTACTAAAGTTCTTCTGTTTGAGTACATGTTGACTGTGGTAAATTTTATTTTCAAACATTAAGGGCCAGATGTACTAAGCTTGAAAGTGATAAAATGGAGAGTGATAAACCACCAGCCAATCACTTCCTAACTGCTATGTTACAGGTTGTGTTTGAAAAATTACAGGTAGGAGCGGATTGCAGGGGCAAACGCAGGATTTTCAGAAGGGGGTTTCCAAAGGGGCGGAGCAAAGCACGGAGATGGACACTTAGGTGACCGAGTATATGCCAGGTCAGTTAAAGTATTATAGATAGACCAAATGTATATAAATAATAATAATAATAATAAATATATATATATATTATACATATACATACATATATATACAACAGCAGTGTAGACCCCTGGGCATAGCAATGTATTGGGGCCCCTTCCGATCCTCCAGCGGTAGGGGTGGGGGAAGCTTTGATGTACCGCGGGTGGTAGGGGGTATTATATCAACCGCTCAGCATGTATCATTAATTTCCACTAATTACCCCTTTACTGCACAGATGGTGGGAGATGAGGTGGGAGAAGGGGGCATTGGGCTGAATGAAGGGGTCCTGATACATACCAGGGTGGTAGAGGATGTTTAATACGCAGAGGAGGGGTGTATAGTCGAGTGGGCTTATTATCCATAATTTTTTGGTGGGAGGACAGATTGCTTGACTGCTGATATCTCCAGTTCCAAGAAATAGATTTCTTAGATTTTAATGGAATTAAAAACTAGAGAATCCCACCTACCAAATGGTATCATTTGACTAGGGGATCAAAGTTCAGGAGGCAGAGCAATCTGCCAACGAGAATATAAAACTACATACCAGGTGTGTGGAGCTGGAGCAGTAACCAGCTTCTTGAAGGCCGATATCTCTGGTACTGCAAATAGTAGAGACAAGCTGCTAGTGTCTCTCAAAGGAGGAGAGTCCCAGCTTTTGGAATATACCCTCAGAAAAACTCTAAGTCAGACAAAACCTGAAATATCTAACTGGGAAGAGCAATTAATAGGTTTGGATGGGGACCACTGCTTTGAAGTCAGATATCTCCGGTTCCCAATGGCCGATTTTTAAAATTATTGTACCCTTGGAAAGAGGAGACCCTCAGCTTTCAGACTAATGACCTTAGACTCCTGGAGGGGTTTCTGGGTACTCAGAAACCTCCCTGGTGCGCTACTGGATTGGTTGGGTGTTTATCACTCTCCATTTTATCACTTTTCGAGGAATACTCACTGTATAGGTAAGCCTACCACAGCATGTGGAAAATATAGAAATGACTTTCACTCAGAATGTTGTATTATTTTATTGAAAAAATATTGGCATTTTTTTAATAGGTATAAATAAAATAAATGAGCAAGCACCTACGGACATGTACTATACACTATGTACAGTGCCAGTGAAATGACCAGTCACTGTCAACATGCCCATAGGAATGTGGAAGCACTTACCGGCTGAGAGTATACACTGGCATAGCATTCCTATGCTCCCAGCCAATCAACATTTTACTATTCATTTCTATGATAAGTCATTTTGATAAGAAATAGAGTTTACCAGGCATGGTTTTCTGAACCCTTCCGCACTGTGTTCTCATAGATATTAACACTCTGAGCCTGAAATTAAAGTAAACAAATAATATTATAATTTTATTTTATACAATCCAGCCACCATCTAATTTGCTCCCAAGGCTTATAGAAATGCATTGAGTGGGGATTTCGCTGCATGGCGATTCTGCACCACGGGTGTGAATTTGGTGTGCCAAATGGGCATGAGCGGCCAGATCACCACAACAATTAGTGTGGCTACATCTGTATATGTTCACAAAACCCTGTGTAGAGTCTAGGTTGTCCATGTTAGCTTTGTGTGAGTCTGAAATTGCTGATACTGTACTTACAGAGAAGCCCACTTCCACTATTTCTGCACCATCTGCAATTGTGTAGTTGAGCAGTATAAGATGGTTTAGGTGAAAAAGAAATTGAGGATTCTATTGTGAAAGTGGAACAGTAAGATGGGGATATTTGTGTACTATCTGTCATTCAGTAATTCTTTCCCATGAATAAAACAAAGCGAATGTGATGGCTGGGCATAAGACCAAAAAAAATCACCTCTTGGGTTTGTGATAAATTTTACCCACATTTTGGCAATGTTTGTGAAGGCATTCGCAAATTTATGAGGTAGATACTGTAGCCATCTAGGTACTTCCTCCATGTTTTGTCATTTGTGGCAAGTTCATGAAATTTAATTTACAAAATTATAATTTGTTGTAAAAAAACACCCTCATCATCAACCTCCTCATTAGTGGCCAGATGTATTCGTTCCAATAATAGTTTTGTGGGCGCTCAAACAAACCAAGCACTTCAGTAACAAAAGTTACAGTTAATGTAGATAAAGTGGTTGTCTGGTTAAGCTGTGCATGTCCTTTATATATAAAAAAAAAAAAAAGAGTTGAAGCATTTCTGCAGGAAATTAGGTTAGAAAAGACAATACAACTTAAATATATAAAATTCCCTCCCAAATGCCCCCCTTGATTAACATTTTCAGACTCAAATAATTAAATTAAATTCATTTACAAATCAATTCTTCCTTCTGATCTAATTATTTATTAATTACATCATTCTTGGTTACTTTTATGGGGTTGTTTAGATTATTAAATTATCATCCTGTCTGCCACTGCAGTGCCACTGTTTCAAAGTTGTATTATAATTGTAGTTAAACAGCCACATGGGTGCTCTATCCACTCCTGTTTATTAGCTTAGTCAGCCAGCTAGTTCAATGCAACTGGATGAAAAAAAAAATTGTGAGGTGATCAAAATTAACCGGAAATTAATGTTATTAAGGTTAAAGTATTGTTTGAGTGATTTCGCACTGGTCTGTTGCTGGGTAGTTTTTAGAAAAATAAAAAATTGTTTCATTATCACCTGCCAAGCGGTCTCCAAATCCCATATAATATCACACGCACAAATTTGCTTCTATAGCAAGGCGGGTTAGAGGTGGTCCCCAAAGTCAGAAAAACAGCATAAAAATACCAAAAGAAAGGAAGACTTTTGTTGGGGGCACATAATGTTAAGTTTGACAGAGTGTAATTAGATTAAAACATAGCTTTTATTAAGTACCAGTTAGAATAAAGACCTTACTTAAATACATTTTTTAACATACAGACAGACAAACATACACTGAACACTGACACTCCTAAATGGACCCTTGTTTGGTAATTTACCAATAATTGGGTCATAATTTAAGGAAGACTATTTGTTTATATTTGAATGTACTTACCCATTTAATTGCTCTAGGCACAGATTAAAAATCAGATTCAAAACACATTTGCATTGGTGTGTAGTTTGGCACAGAATAACATAATTTAAACTGAATATTTTGCAATTGTATCGATTCAGTTATACAGAAAGCTGAGTGTATAGTTATCTCCCAACATCTGCTTTCCCTCTATCTTGTATCAGAGGATAAAAGGATGAGAGTGTCAATGAGATGCTCAGGTTCTGCTGCTCACATTTGCCAACATGTAGCCACATTGATATTTTCCAACATTGCAATGAGCAGAACCGGAGAGGAAGGAAATAATGTATGCAGAGACTACTGGCAAAATTAACAAGTGTCAATTGTATCAGCCTTAACCCCTTCCCGACATTTGACGTATATATACGTCATGGCCGGGATGTACTTCCCGACACATGACGTATATATACGTCATGACTTTAAACTGTCCCCGCGTCTATAGACGCGGTGACAGTTTAAACATGTCTGCTGTCCCTGACAGCAGACATGTCCCAGCATGTCCAGGGGGGGCGGCGATGCCTCCCCCCCGTCGGCGATCGCTGTGATTGGCTGTTCAATGTGAACAGCCAGTCGCAGCGTTTTCCTGTGTTACCGGCGAATCAGACGCTCGGTAACACAGGTGTCAATCACCGCCGGGTGTGAGGGGGTGTGAGGGGGTCACCGGTGATGACCACACCTCACCCCACCTCACCCCACCTGCCCCCAAGGCTGTGATTGGTCCGTCGGACCGACGGACCAATCACAGCCATAGCGCGTGATTTAAACTAACGGTGACTGCGCTGCAGACGCCATTCCGGTCTGGAATTGCGTGCAGAGCGGTCACCGGCCAATCTGTCGTGATATACATACCTGATCCTTGCCTGATACTTACCTGATCACCGCTGGTAGCGTGCTGCCAGCAGCTGGATGCTTCCTGGATCTTGTCACTTCCTGTGTGCTGCTGCTGCAGTGTCATAGAGTGACAGATAGTGAGACATAGTGAGAGATAGTGAGAGATAGTGAGAGATAGTGACAGAGAGTGATAGAGAGTGATAGCGAGTGCTATATTTTGTGTCTGCTGCACCCCCTTTTGTGCTGATCAGTATATCTGTGCTGATCAGCAACTTTTTGGGGGTGCAGGGGTTATTTTTTTTATATATATACCTGTCAGTTGCACCAAAGCTTGTGCTGCCTGTGCAACTGACTGCTGCCCCCCTGCTGCCCCCCCTTTTGTGGTGATCAGTATAAATTAACTGATCAGCAACTTTTTGGGGGTCCAGGTTTTTTTTTTTATATATACCCTGTCAGGTTGCACCCACAGTTGTGTGCCTGCTGCCCCTCACTGCTAATCAGTGTTGCATCACTGCATCACTGATCTGCAGGTTTTTTTTTTTGGAGAGTGCAGTGGGGTTTTGTTTTTACACCCACGTTGCTTTTGTGGGTGTCCTGTGGCCGCTGAGCGCTGATCAGTGACGTACATCACTGAACAGCATTTTTGGCACAGGGTTGATATAATTTTTTGGTACTTGTTTCCTAGCACGGCCACAATCGTATGGATCGTGTACCTTTAAGTTAAGGTACACGATCCATACGATGGACCCGATTTCCTTTGAAATCAGGTCCATTTTGCCGGCTAGGAGACAATATCGGGGGCATCGCGTCGGTCGGGACCATTAACAATGGTCCCGACGCGACCGACGCGATGCCCCCAATTTCCCCATAGGCTTCAATGTTAAAAAATATTTTAACATTGAAATCTTGTCGGAAAGGTAAAATATCGGGGGCATCGCGTCGGTCGGGACCATTAACATTGGTCCCGACGCGATGCCCCCGATTTTTCCATAGGCTTCAATGTTAAAATATTTTTTAACATTGAAATCTTGAAAAAATGTGAAAAATGTGAAATGGGCCAATATGACCCATTTCACATTATAGATGTCCCCGTCGTCACCCCACGATAGACGCCAACCCGAAGCGTGGCGAGCGCAGCGAGCCCGCGAGGGGCGGCGGTGCGCGTCCCCCGTACTTTTCATTTCCCTACTATCCACGTCGGCGTGGAGTTGAGAATAGAATAGTGTGGCGAGCGCAGCGAGCCACCGAGCCCGAAGCGTGGCGAGCGCAGCGAGCCCCGCGAGGGGACACGTATAACTTCACAGGTATACGCGTCCCCTCGCGGGGCTCGCTGCGCTCTCCACGCTTCGGGCTCGGTGGCTCGCTGCGCTCGCCACACTATTCTATTCTCAGCTCCACGCCGACGTGGATAGTAGGGGAATGAAAAGGTCGGAGGACGCGCACCGCCGCCCCTCGCGGGCTCGCTGCGCTCGCCACGCTTCGGGTTGGCGTCTATCATGGGGTGGGGTGTACGCCGTGACATTTGGGGGGGTTGGGAATATTTAACATTGAATTCAATGTAAAATCGGGTCCCAGGGACCCGATTTACATTTCATTAAAAAAAAAAATCGGGTCTAAAATCGGTCGGTCGCGTCGATCGCATCGCATGCGACCAAATCGCATGCGATGCGATCGACCCGATTTTTCCGACACGACCACCCCGATGCAAATCGGTGTGGCCGTGCTAGGAAACAAGTACCAATTTTTTTTCTGCAGTTTTTTTAAATTGTTTTTTTTTTGGAGAGTGCTGTGGTTTATTTTTTTTAAATTGTTTTTACACCCACGTTGCTTTTGTGGGTGTCCCGTGGCCGCTGAGCGCTGATCAGTGACGTACATCACTTAACAGCATTTTTGGCACAGGGTTGATATAATTTTTTTTCTGCATTTTTTTTAAATTGTTTTTTTTTTGGAGAGTGCTGTGGTTTATTTTTTTTAAATTGTTTTTACACCCACGTTGCTTTTGTGGGTGTCCCGTGGTCGCTGAGCGCTGATCAGTGACGTACATCACTGAACAGCATTTTTGGCACAGGGTTGATATAATTTTTTTTCTGCAGTTTTTTTAAATTGTTTTTTTTTTGGAGAGTGCTGTGATTTATTTTTTTTAAATTGTTTTTACACCCACGTTGCTTTTGTGGGTGTCCCGTGGTCGCTAAGCGCTGATCAGTGACGTACATCACTGAACAGCATTTTTGGCACAGGGTTGATATAATTTTTTTTTTTTTTGGATCAAATTCCTGTTGCCTTTGAGCGCTGTTCAGTGACGGACGTTACTGACCAACATCTGTGCTCAATTTTTGGCGCAGGACCTTTTTTTTTTTTTTTTAACCCCTTCAATTTTTTTTTTTTTTATTGGGATCAAATTCCTGTATAAAGTATTTTTTTTCTGCACTACATACACACTACACACTACATACCCCCCGTGTTGAAATAAAGTTTGTACCCCCCCTACACTATATACGTGTTGAAACATTACACTTACAGAAACACAAAAATAAAAATGGCATCCCAAATGTCATCCCAAATGTCATCCCAAATGTCATCCCAGTCATCCAGAAGAATGTATTCAGCGGAGGAGGCATATGCCATGCTTGCCTCTGACTCTGACACAGCCAGTGATGCAAGCGGGGAATTTGAAGGATTCGTCTTAAGCTCCTCTTCCTCCTCTAGTGATGAGGGACCCCCTCAAAGATGCCCCCGTAGAGCAGCTGAGACCCCCCCCAAATGATTGATCCCGTATGGACCCCACCACCAGACAATTTAGAGCCCCAGGTTCCTGAGTTTTTGGCCATCCCAGGAATCCAATTTGATTCAACAGGTCTCAGAGAAATTAACTTTTTCAAATTATTTTTCTCTGATGATTTTATAAATTTAATGGTGGACCAAAGTAATTTATATGCCCAGCAGTTTATTGCTCAAAACCCCATGTCATCATTTGCTAGGTGGACCCCTGTAGATGCAGTAGAGATGATGACGTTTTGGGGTCTGGTGTTACATATGGGCACAGTAAAAAAGCCAGAAATTAGGCAATATTGGAGTACAGATGTTCTGTACAGCACCCCAGTTTACCGTATGGCCATGACTCGGACTCGTTTTAAGATAATCCTTAAATTTTTACATTACACCGATAATGAACAGTGCCCACCCAGAGGTGATCCCACCTTTGACCGGCTATTCAAAGTCAGGCCGGTCATTGATCATTTCAGTGCCAAATTTGCAGAGTTGTACATCCCTGAAAAATGTATTTGTATCGACGAGTCCCTTATACATTTTAAAGGAAGGGTTAAATTCCGCCAGTACCTTCCCAGTAAGAGGGCAAGGTATGGCATAAAAATGTATAAACTGTGTGAAAGCACCTCAGGGTACACCCACAGGTTTAGGGTATATGAAGGGAAGGATTCAAGAATTGAACCGCCAGAATGCCCCCCCTCCCTCGTAGGTGTTAGTGGAAAAATTGTCTGGGATTTAGTGCACCCCTTCCTGGATAAAGGTTATCACCTCTATGTGGATAACTTTTACACTAGCATCTCCCTGTTTAAGGCCCTTGGTTCAAGAGGTACAGCAGCTTGCAGTACTGTGCGCAAGAACCAAAGAGGCCTCCCAAAAACGCACATTGCCCAAGTACTGAGATGGGGTGAAAGCAGGGGAATATGCACCGAAAATATGTTGTTGGTCAAATATAAGGACAAGAGGGATGTCCTTATACTGACAACAATTCACGGAGACAGTACCACCTCCGTCCCTGTACGAGGTACCAGTACCCACACCTCAAAACCGAATTGTATCCTAGATTACAATAAGTACATGGGTGGAGTGGATCTTTCAGATCAGGTACTGAAGCCGTACAGTGCCCTGCGGAAAACAAAAATCTGGTACAAGAAGCTGGCCGTGTATATCATCCAGATGGCACTGTATAACGCTTACGTGCTATTCCGTTCTACCAGCCAGAGGGGGACATTTATGCACTTTTAAGAGGAAGTCATAAAGGGCCTAATATTTGGGAACCAGCAGGCAGAGGGCCCCAGTACTTCTAGTACTGGCCCCCGTATTGTACCAGGGCAGCATTTTCCTAACGAAATCCCCTCCACTGCAAAAAAGGGCAGGACACAAAAAAGGTGCAAAGTTTGCTATAAAAAGGGAATAAGAAAGGATACTATTTTGCACTGTGAAACTTGCCCCGACAAACCCGGCCTATGTATAAAGGAGTGTTTTAAAATATACCACACATCTATGGATTATTAGGTTCATCATTTCACCGTGCTTCGGGGGTCTTGCTAATGCCACATAGCACCCACCATTCATTCCACCAGAATCTGAGCTGCAAAATCCAAAAATCACTCCTTCCCTTCTGAGTCCTGCCATGCACCCAACTGGTATTTTTTGGTCACATATGAGGCATTGCCATACTCGGGAGAAATTGGGGCACAGATGTTGGGGTGCTTTTTCTCCTTCATACCTTATGAAAATGAAAAATTTTGAGCCAGAACTGCATTTTTGTGTAAAAAAATGTAATTTTTCATTTGCACAGCCCAGTTGTATCAAAATTGGTGAAACCCCTGGGGGTTTGAAATGTACACTATACCCCTAGATGAATTCCCTGAGGGGTGTAGTTTGCAAAATGGGGTTACTTGTGGGGGGGGGTCCACTGTATTGGTGCTTTGGGGGTCTTGCTAATGCGACATAGCACCCACCAACATTCCACCAGAATCTGTGCTGCAAAATCCAAATATCACTCCTTCCCTTCTGAGTCCTGCCATTTTTTGGTCACACATGAGGCATTGCCGTACTCGGGAGAAATTGGGGCACAGATTTTGGGGTGCTTTGTCTCCTTCATTCCTTGTGAAAATGAAAAATTTTGAGCTAGAACTGCATTTTTGTGTAAAAAATTGAATTTTTCATTTTCACTGCCCAGTTGTACCACAATTGGTGAAACCCCTGGGGGTTTGAAATGTACACTATACCCCTAGATGAATTCCCTGAGGGGTGTAGTTTGCAAAATGGGGTCACTTGTGGGGGGGTTCCACTGTATTGGTGCTTGGGGGGTCTTGCTAATGCGACATAGCACCCACCAACATTCCACCAGAATCTGAGCTGCAAAATCCAAAAATCACTCCTTCCCTTCTGAGTCCTGCCATACACCCAAATGGTATTTTTTGGTCACATATGAGGCATTGCCATACTCGGGAGAAATTGGGGCACAGATGTTGGGGTGCTTTTTCTCCTTCATACCTTATGAAAATGAAAAATTTTGAGCCAGAACTGCATTTTTGTGTAAAAAAATGTAATTTTTCATTTGCACAGCCCAGTTGTATCAAAATTGGTGAAACCCCTGGGGGTTTGAAATGTACACTATACCCCTAGATGAATTCCCTGAGGGGTGTAGTTTGCAAAATGGGGTTACTTGTGGGGGGGGTCCACTGTATTGGTGCTTTGGGGGTCTTGCTAATGCGACATAGCACCCACCAACATTCCACCAGAATCTGTGCTGCAAAATCCAAATATCACTCCTTCCCTTCTGAGTCCTGCCATTTTTTGGTCACACATGAGGCATTGCCGTACTCGGGAGAAATTGGGGCACAGATTTTGGGGTGCTTTGTCTCCTTCATTCCTTGTGAAAATGAAAAATTTTGAGCTAGAACTGCATTTTTGTGTAAAAAATTGAATTTTTCATTTTCACTGCCCAGTTGTACCACAATTGGTGAAACCCCTGGGGGTTTGAAATGTACACTATACCCCTAGATGAATTCCCTGAGGGGTGTAGTTTGCAAAATGGGGTCACTTGTGGGGGGGTTCCACTGTATTGGTGCTTGGGGGGTCTTGCTAATGCGACATAGCACCCACCAACATTCCACCAGAATCTGAGCTGCAAAATCCAAAAATCACTCCTTCCCTTCTGAGTCCTGCCATGCACCCAAATGGTATTTTTTGGTCACATGTGAGGCATTGCCGTACTCGGGAGAAATTGGGGCACAGATTTTGGGGTGCTTTGTCTCCTTCATTCCTTGTGAAAATGAAAAATTTTGAGCCAGAACTGCATTTTTGTGTAAAAAATTTAATTTTTCATTTTCACTGCCCAGTTGTACCACAATTGGTGAAACCCCTGGGGGTTTGAAATGTACACTATACCCCTAGATAAATTCCCTGAGGGGTGTAGTTTGCAAAATGGGGTCACTTGTGGGGGGGTTCCACTGTATTGGTGCTTCGGGGTCTTGCTAATGCGACATAGCACCCACCAACATTCCACCAGAATCTGAGCTGCAAAATCCAAAAATCACTCCTTCCTTCTGAGTCCTGCCATGCACCCAAATGGTATTTTTTGGTCACATGTGAGGCATTGCCGTACTCGGGAGAAATTGGGGCACAGATTTTGGGGTGCTTTGTCTCCTTCATTCCTTGTGAAAATGAAAAATTTTGAGCCAGAACTGCATTTTTGTGTAAAAAATTTAATTTTTCATTTTCACTGCCCAGTTGTACCACAATTGGTGAAACCCCTGGGGGTTTGAAATGTACACTATACCCCTAGATGAATTCCCTGAGGGGTGTAGTTTGCAAAATGGGGTCACTTGTGGGGGGTTCCACTGTATTGGTGCTTCGGGGGTCTTGCTAATGCGACATAGCACCCACCATTCATTCCACCAGAATCTGAGCTGCAAAATCCAAAAATCACTCCTTCCCTTCTGAGTCCTGCCATGAACCCAACTGGTATTTTTTGGTCACATGTGAGGCATTGCCGTACTCGGGAGCAATTGGGGCACAGATTTTGGGGTGCTTTTTCTCCTTCATACCTTATGAAAATGAAAAATTTTGAGCCAGAACTGCATTTTTGTGTAAAAAAATTTAATTTTTCATTTGCACAGCCCAGTTGTATCAAAATTGGTGAAACCCCTGGGGGTTTGAAATGTACACTATACCCCTAGATGAATTCCCTGAGGGGTGTAGTTTGCAAAATGGGGTCACTTGTGGGGGGGTTCCACTGTATTGGTACTTCGGGGGTCTTGCTAATGCGACATAGCACCCACCAACATTCCACCAGAATCTGAGCTGCAAAATCCAAAAATCACTCCTTCCCTTCTGAGTCCTGCCATGCACCCAAATGGTATTTTTTGGTCACATGTGAGGCATTGCCGTACTCGGGAGAAATTGGGGCACAGATTTTGGGGTGCTTTGTCTCCTTCATTCCTTGTGAAAATGAAAAATTTTGAGCCAGAACTGCATTTTTGTGTAAAAAATTTAATTTTTCATTTTCACTGCCCAGTTGTACCACAATTGGTGAAACCCCTGGGGGTTTGAAATGTACACTATACCCCTAGATGAATTCCCTGAGGGGTGTAGTTTGCAAAATGGGGTCACTTGTGGGGGGGTTCCTAACTTTTAGCATCTTATGGTGCCTAGAAACCTACATGGTGCCTAAAAAATAATCTCATAAAAAGGAGGCTCCAAAATCAAGTAGGTGCTCCTTCTATTATGAAGCCTGTGGTTTGGTCAACGTGCACACTAGGGCCACATATAGGATATTTATGAAAACAAAAGAATTGGGGGAATCAATTTGTAGTCACATTTCTCTAGTAAAATCTACTGTGTTCCTTAGAAAAATGTATTAAAATTGCAAATCTGCAAAAAAAATGAAATTTTGAAATTTCACCTACACTTTGTTTTAATTCCTGTGAAACACCTAAAGGGTTAACAAACTTCCAAAATGCTGTTTTAAATACTGTGAGGGGTGCAGTTTTTGAAATGGCATCATTTATGGAGGTGTCTCACATACAAGTCCCTCAAAGTCACATCAGAACTGAACTGGTCCCAAAAGAAATCAGTGTTTGAAATTTTCTTGAAAATTTGAGAATTTGCTATTCATATTTTAAGCCTCCTAGTGTCCAAAAAAATTAAAAGGAGGTTGAAATAATGATGGAAACATAAAGTAGACATATGGTCTATGTTAGTTATTAACTATTTTGAGTGGTATGATTATTTGTCTCACAAGCAGAAAATTTAACATTTTGAAAATTGCTAAATTTTCCATTTTTTTTCGACATTTTGGTATTTTTCACAAAAAAACACAGACTGTATCGACCCAAATTTACCACTAATTTGAAGTACAATGTGTCACGAGAAAACAATCTCAAAATCACTGGGATAAGTAAAAGCAAAAAAAAGTTATCCCCACTTAAGTGACACGTCAGATTTGAAAAAAAGGGCTCTGTCAGGAAGGCAAAAACAGGCTGCGGCGGGAAGGGGTTAAGTATCACTTATATTGGCTAGCTGTTTAATCAAGCAGCAATTGTCTACACTTATATGGCCTGAACACACGCCGATATAAAGACATTTTCTAAGCAACTTTGCTTGGTTTGGCAAAGTCACTTAGAAAATGCCCCCACATCGGTGTGTGTGTGGGGGCTATATCGACAGCAATGCGCGTCCCCGAACAGTGTCCATCAATATCGGCATCGGCAGGGTTCTCTCACCGGAGAACACTGGCGCTGTCCGCTCGCTCAGCACACAGAGCTGACAGTTCGCTCTGTGTGTGGGCTGTCAGCTCTGTGTGCTGAGCGACTCGGAGCAGAATGGCCCGACATAGCACAGCTAGGTCGCCCTACACACATCAGCATGTGTGTAGGGCCCATTAGATTGACACATACTATATTCTAAAATTGCAGTTTTCTTAGTATAATCCCATTCTGGCTTCTATATGCATTTAATATATCTGCACTTCCTTCTTTTCCATAACATTAAGCTCGTAAGTTTAAATGCTATTTGCAAAAAATATTGATGAGCCTTAATATGGGGTATATGCAGAAACTTATAAGGGGTTAATTCCCCAAACATTCTATTGTCCACTCATCATAGTGTAGTGGATAAGGGATGAGGGTTTTTTTGGGCACCTTTAGACAGAAGGAGAAGAGAAAGGGAGCTCTATTAGGCTCAACAATTAACATGCAATCAGTATACTGGTGCCAATTCTTGCACTGCAGGACACAGATTCCCGGTCACGTGAGTAAGAAGAGCTTGAAAAGGTACCTGTGCATTCTATTATTCTGACACTTCAGGGAAGTTCTTCTCTTTTCACAGAACAGAACTTCTCTGAAGTGTCATAAAAGCAGAACGCACAGGTACTTTTTTTTAGCTCTTCTCACTCACGGGACTGGGAATCAATACAATAGTGGGCTCCAGCAAGTCCAATCTAGATCACCACTAGTGGGATCTTCCCACACATACTCAGTACACTAGCACCACCTGCACCCACATATTCGGTAGACTAGATGGCTTTTCAAGAGTGTACAGGCTGAACCCTGCAGGTTGCATCTCTTAGCTATTGTAGATTACACCAGAGCTTGTTAAAACTCTAGTTTGTCTGGGGACCACATCCAGCAGTTGGGGATAAAGAGCTCTGTGCACCCATCTAATGAGTTTTCACAGAGTGTCAAGACAAGCAAAGCAAGTATGGTTCCAGAAAAAAAAAAAATCAACCAATTTTGGGATATTATGATTATGAAGATTATTTATTAGTTCACTGTTTTCCAAGTCATCCTAATTTTTCTATATTATGTAATTGTCTTGGTAGCTATATAGTACACATAATCAGAGGCCACAGTCTGCAGTTTATTGGAAGATTGCATTTTCATTTTTCAAAACTAATATCCAATTTAGAAATAGTCAACATTTTGTTAATGAAAGTATGTTGTTTGCATTTCAGCTATATGTATCCAGAAGGTGGTGATGTCCACCTTGTTGGAACTGGTGTAGTGGTTCTCTGTTCATTTCATAGAGAACAAAGCAGTGTAGGACTTTCATTGTAAGTGTAACTCTTGTATTGGGCAGAACAGGGCAGAAAGTCACTAGAACAGTGGTTCCCAAACTTTTTTTGTGTCACGGTGCCCTAGAGCAGGCATGTCCAACGTTGGCCCTCCAGATGTTTTGAAACTACACATCCCAGCATGCTTTGCAATAGTTTTAGCATTCTTTAATAGCAAAACTGTGGCAAAGCATGCTGGGATGTGTAGTTTCACAACATCTGGAGGGCCAACGTTGGACATGCCTGCCCTAGAGCATCAAAAAAAGTTCACTCCGTCCCTCGGACAAATTTTTATTTCTGAGAAATTCTGATTTTTTTAAAGTACAGTAAGTAAATTGTGTTTATATGTCATCTTTTCTACTGTTTGTCCACATGTGTTATGATCGGCAGCCACAAGAGCTGGTTTTGCCTGTTATAGTGTTCATAATTAATTTAAATTGGTCCTGGGCCACCAACCCAGGGCACCCCTGTAAGTGCCCTGAGGCACCCCATAGTGCCATGGCCCACAGTTTGGGAACCACTGCAATGGAATTTTAAGCTAGGGACATAAATTAAATGCAGACAGGTAATTTTTGCAGCCAGTTCTCAAGCAGGTAGCCTCATGGGTACCAAGGCCGAAGTCCCATACCACCATATAGATCACAAGGAATTAACAATGTAGACAGAAGGTAGGAGGGAGAGAAACATCTTAGCGCCTCCAGCTGCATGTCAAATTAAAAAAAATGCATGTAAAAAGTATATGCTCATGGCATGGAGAAATAGTGCAGGGGATACTGGCCAACTAAAATATAATGTTGGTCCTTCCTGGAACAGATCTGGAGTCCCAGGATCTGGCTACCCTTTAAAGGGAGCTGCCACTGAGAATTGCGAGCTGGAGATGCCAGTAATGTCTCATTCAGTGAAGGAGTTCCACCTAAGCAGCAGTGAGAGGTGCAGGAGGGATTCTAATAACTGTTGTTTGTAGACCAAAACATCGTGTTGTTTATTTTGAGCCCCATGTAGTTGCATCTTCCGGAGATATGAATCTGCTAAAGGACAACCTGACGAGCCTTTCTTTCTCACCGTTCTGGTATCCTATTTTTATTGGAATCACCTCTCTATTGATGTTATTATCCCATATTTCATGGTTAATTACTCTCATATAAGTGTGTTTTTACAATAAAATTGTGTTGAGAATGTAATACACTATTATATTTTCTAGATCTCTTTTATGTTTTAACATTTTAGTGACCCACCGAGGGTAAAGGGAAGTATTGTTTATATCTTATATCCTCATCCACTTTTGATTTTATCCCTGTTCTGTAAACCCTTTGCGCAGAAATCTCTACTCACAACCCCCCCTCCTTTCAGCAGTGAGAAGAAGCTCTAGTAAACACCAATAAAGATGTCATACAAAAAAGCAGGTGGCAAGCTAGAGGTATCTGAAACCTGTGCTGCAGGGGAGGGGCAAAGTTTGGTACATTTGATCTGTCACCATGGTCTTTATTCTAGTTGAATCGGAAAATTGCGTATTTTCGGACAGGAGCCGAGTGTTATTAGACCCGCCTTTCCGTATGGATCTCTCACACCGCCCGAATGTGATAAGACGCCGACCGAATGGACCGCGAGTGGATTTTTCATGTGAACACCTTCTCCATCTGTGGGAACCTCCTCCATCGCTGACCATCGAATGCTGGACCGAGTGGTCAGGCAGCACCGAGTGCTCCAGACCACTTGGGCATTTCCTGCAAAAGCAGGGATATGGGCGGGAAGCTGGCATCCGGCTATGTCATATGTCCGCCCCCTACACGTGCATCACGGCCAGATTACCATATGAACCCCCAGCGTTTTCATGGGAACGCTCATGAAACGCAGGGCGTACGCATATGGTAATGAGAAAAATCAGCCCTTCACGCCCCTCTCCACCCCCTGCTCGGATGGTTCCATATGATCATTTTCTGCACGGATCTCACGCTGTGTTAGTACGTGTGAGGCATTCGCACATGCACAGATACACCTCTGCACATGCGCAAACACCAACCATCGGCTGTCCGTCCACATTCTGAGCCATCCGACTTAACCAGAATAAGGGACCATATGTGGGCCATATGATAACAACATTTTCCAAAAAAGATTAAGCGGCCAAATGATCTTTTCAGAAGCATAATACCTAAAATTGAGAGCTCTTTGTGCAGTAAGCAACACCGTTAAATATTACCCCACTGCACTAATTTATCTAATGTGAAAAAGGGAGTTTTATTTCTGCACTGCTTCCCAAAACTAGATCTACCTACACCTACGGATCACATTCACCGGACATAGGAAAAGGTGCTCCAACACATTACGTTATATTCATTTTGATGGCCTACCACATATGTTTAATGTCCCTGCTTCCAACAAAGACTTGATTTTCAAATAGAAAAACATAGTATATTGTTTTAATTTACACTGTGTTGCTATAGTCCTTCTCTGCAGAAAACATATTTTAACATTAACACACAAGCTAATATATGAAAAATGTAGTAAAATAAAAATGCACACACAACTCTCTGCCAAACTACTTTTAAAGCTAAAATAGCAGATGATTTCTGCACAGTTACTAGAATTTGCTTTGGCTCATTGCTGCCTATAAAATTCATACGTCCCATAAACACCTGAACACTGGTTAAAAAAGAAAAAAAGTTAGAACTACACAATTTAAAAACTGATTTTGTAGTATTAAACATAGTTTTGTAGCTAGTGGCATACATTCGTCCCCGGCACTCAGAGGAAAATAAATGTTGGTGCTAGTTACTATATATATATATTATATATATGCACTCCAGTTTTGGGATTCAAGCGATACACATCACTTATATATTGTAGTTGGCTGGGTGTAAGGCCATAGATTCTAAGATCATTTGAGCAGATTCTCTTCCTAGAAGATTTTTGTATTCCGGATTATGTGTATAATTTACAACATATTCAATGATAAGTACATCGGTTTGTTCTTGCCCCTGAGGAAGTCTTATTGACGAAACGCGTTGGGCCCTACACCTCAACCGATTAACTTCTACTAACAAGTAGCCAAAGGACTTTGTTAATTCACGCTAACACCGGCTAATAATTTATCAAAGGATTTGTTAGGTTAACCCTTGGTGCTCCAGGAAAAACAAAACCAACGAACAAACTGATGCAGGGGAATGCGGGGTGTTTTATTGAAAAACTGAAGAACACAGGAACTGATGCAGAAAACAGGAACAAACTTTATGAAACAAAATACGAAGTGGCTGGATAGCAGAATAAACACAGATCTACCGGGTACAGATGCAGGCGGTCCGGCAGTTGGCTGAGGCACGAGGCACAAGACATGAGACACAGGACACGAGGCACAGGACACGAGGCACAGGCTGTAGGAAGCTGAGGCACAATACACGAGGCACAGGACACAAGGCAACGGCTGTAGGAGGCTGAGGCTGAGGCACAAGACACGAGGCAACGGCTGTAGAAGGCTGAGGCTGAGGCACAATACACGAGGCACAGGATACAAGGCACAGGACACAAGGTAATGGCTGTAAAAGGCTGAGGCTGAGGCACAATACACGAGGCACAGGAAACAAGGCACAGGACACAAGGTAATGGCTGTAAACTCCTTCCAATACTCAGACAAGGCAGATAGGGAAACACTCCTTTCCACAACAGGAACATAGAACAATGACCAGCCCTGAGTGCTGGTCTGGGGAGGACTAAATAGACCGCTCACAGGTGTCCAATTGAGCAGATTGCCTCCAATCAGGCACCTGATACCTCAGAGTCTGGAGACAGAGAGATAAGTCCACAGGTGCCTGATGCCCCTAGTGGTGATATACATGGAAAGAGAAACAGACATAACATAATGCCCCCCAAAAGAAGGCGGATTCCAGACGCCTTAAGAGTCATATTTTCCTCCTGTTCTTCTAGTTTCTCTTAGTACCCGACGGGGCAGCCTTACAGAGCCCAGCGGCCTGGAGGGAGTCTTTTAGAATGTCCCAAACCTCCGGTGGACCGAACCTTTTGGTAATTGCTTCAGTGATGGCAGCCAAATCGTGCAATGCTGGATCTTTAGACTCCACCAAAAAATTTGCCCATGCCAGTGCCTCCCCTCTAAACCTCATCAACATATGGCCAATCAATTCCTCCATATTTGTACCTTCCCAAGGCTGGCAGAAAAAGGCATTAAGCGTGGAAATATTCCCATCAAAAAAGATAGTTCCGGGAATATACCCCGTTTCATCGAAGACTATGCCTGGGGTTGTGGTACTGGTGTCCCCTTCTCGGACCCCTGGCACATCAGGCGGAACCCCTCGGATCTCTGGCACATCAGGCGGAACCTCTCGGACCTCTGGCACGTCAGGCAGAACCTCTCGGACCTCTGGCACGTCAGGCAGAACCTCTCGGACCTCTGGCACGTCAGGCAGAACCTCTCGGACCTCTGGCACGTCAGGCAGAACCTCTCGGACCTCTGGCACGTCAGGCAGAACCTCTCGGACCTCTGGCACGTCAGGCGGAACCTCTCGGATCACTGGCGCATCGGGTGGACCCTCTCGGATCACTGGCGCATCGGGTGGACCCTCACAGACCTCTGGCACATCGGGTGGACCCTCACGGACCTCTGGCACATCGGGTGGACCCTCACGGACCTCTGGCACATCGGGTGGACCCTCACGGACCTCTGGCACATCGGGTGGACCCTCACGGACCTCTGGCACATCGGGTGGAAATGCTCTAAAAGAAAAAACATTGCAACTGACGGCCGACACGGCGGCCCTCAATTTATGCCCAACGGAATCAGCAGGAGCGGACTCAAGACCGGGGGGCGCAGGAGTCACAGAGGCAACAGGCCCGGAGGCCACGGCAGAAGCATCCTCAGGCCCGGAGGCCAGGGCAGTAGCGTCCTCAGGCCCGGAGGCCAGGGCAGTAGCGTCCTCAGGCCCGGAGGCCAGGGCAGTAGCGTCCTCAGGCCCGGAGGCCAGGGCAGTAGCGTCCTCAGGCCCGGAGGCCAGGGCAGTAGCGTCCTCAGGCCCGGAGGCCAGGGCAGTAGCGTCCTCAGGCCCGGAGGCCAGGGCAGTAGCGTCCTCAGGCCCGGAGGCCAGGGCAGTAGCGTCCTCAGGCCCGGAGGCCAGGGCAATAGCGTCCTCAGGCCCGGAGGCCAGGGCAATAGCGTCCTCAGGCCCGGAGGCCAGGGCAATAGCGTCCTCAGGCCCGGAGGCCAGGGCAATAGCGTCCTCAGGCCCGGAGGCCAGGGCAATAGCGTCCTCAGGCCCGGAGGCCAGGGCAATAGCGTCCTCAGGCCCGGAGGCCAGGGCAATAGCGTCCTCTGACCCGGAGGCCAGGGCAATAGCGTCCTCTGACCCGGAGGCCAGGGCAATAGCGTCCTCTGACCCGGAGGCCAGGGCAATAGCGTCCTCTGACCCGGAGGCCATGGAAATAGCGTCCTCTGACCCGGAAGCCAGGGCAATAGCAACCCCCTCCTGGGGCTGGATAGGACCCCCTCCTGGGGCTAGACAGACGGAACCCCCTCCTGGGGCTAGACAGACGGAACCCACTCCTGGGGCTAGACAGACGGAACCCCCTCCTGGGGCTAGACAGACGGAACCCCCTCCTGGGGCTAGACAGACGGAACCCCCTCCTGGGGCTAGACAGACGGAACCCCCTCCTGGCGCTAGACAGACGGAACCCTTGGCGGGGACCGGATCATCGGGCTCCTTGGCGGGGACCGGATCATCGGGCTCCTTGGCGGGGACCGGATCATCGGGCTCCTTGGCGGGGACCGGATCATCGGGCTCCTTGGCGGAGACCGGGACATCGGACCCTCTGGCGGAGACCGGGACATCGGACCCTCTGGCGGAGACCGGGACATCGGACCCTCTGGCGGAGACCGGGACATCGGACCCTCTGGCGGAGACCGGGACATCGGACCCTCTGGCGGAGACCGGGACATCGGACCCTCTGGCGGAGACCGGGACATCGGACCCTCTGGCGGAGACCGGGACATCGGACCCTCTGGCGGAGACCGGGACATCGGACCCTCTGGCGGAGACCGGGACATCGGACCCTCTGGCGGAGACCGGGACATCGGACCCTCTGGCGGAGACCGGGACATCGGACCCTCTGGCGGAGACCGAGACATCGGACCCTCTGGCGGAGACCGAGACATCTGGCTGGGCAGCTCTGGGTAGAGAATCTGGCTGGGCAGCTCTGGGTAGAGACTCTGGCTGGGCAGCTCTGGGTAGAGACTCTGGCTGGGCAGCTCTGGGTAGAGACTCTGGCTGGGCAGCTCTGGGTAGAGACTCTGGCTGGGCAGCTCTGGGTAGAGACTCTGGCTGGGCAGCTCTGGGTAGAGACTCTGGCTGGGCAGCTCTGGGTAGAGACTCTGGCTGGGCAGCTCTGGGTAGAGACTCTGGCTGGGCAGCTCTGGGTAGAGACTCTGGCTGGGCAGCTCTGGGTAGAGACTCTGGCTGGGCAGCTCTGGGTAGAGACTCTGGCTGGGCAGCTCTGGGTAGAGACTCTGGCTGAGGATTGGCCAGAAGTTCCCCAATTTTAGGCCTGCGATGAGGACAGGAGTTCAAGAAGTGTTCAGGGCTGGCACAATATAAACACAAAAAGTTATTCCTGCGAAATGCACGTTCTGTAACCGATAGCGGAGCACGAGGACCACCAGTTAGTGTATGGACTATATTAGGAGCCACATCGACAGATGGTAAAAGAGTATCTTGAGGACAGGAATAACTGGTAGGCCCTTCTTGCGGTATGGAGGATTGTTTTGCTGTCACATGTCCAGGAATACCAGAAGCAGAATAAACTTGTAGCAATGCAGACATTTTCTTCAGAAAGTCAGGAAAAAAGACACAGACTTGAGTCAATTGAATACGCAATAAAATGATGTCTGCATGCAAAGGGTTAATTGCAGTTTTTTCACAGGAGTCATCAGCAACCCTGCAAACACCTGGGAGCTCTGCACACAAGGTTTTAATTAGAGAATCCAGACTGACATGATCCTTAGTATTCTTTGGTCTGTTTTGGCTGGTCATTATGTTAGGTTAACCCTTGGTGCTCCAGGAAAAACAAAACCAACGAACAAACTGATGCAGGGGAATGCGGGGTGTTTTATTGAAAAACCGAAGAACACAGGAACTGATGCAAAAAACAGGAACAAACTTTATGAAACAAAATACGAAGTGGCTGGATAGCAGAATAAACACAGAGGCACCGGGTACAGATGCAGGCGGTCCGGCAGTTGGCTGAGGCACGAGGCACAGGACACGAGGCACAGGCTGTAGGAAGCTGAGGCACAATACACGAGGCACAGGACACAAGGCAACGGCTGTAGGAGGCTGAGGCTGAGGCACAAGACACGAGGCAACGGCTGTAGAAGGCTGAGGCTGAGGCACAATACACGAGGCACAGGATACAAGGCACAGGACACAAGGTAATGGCTGTAAAAGGCTGAGGCACAATACACGAGGCACAGGATACAAGGTAATGGCTGTAAACTCCTTCCAATACTCAGACAAGGCAGATAGGGAAACACTCCTTTCCACAACAGGAACATAGAACAATGACCAGCCCTGAGTGCTGGTCTGGGGAGGACTAAATAGACCGCTCACAGGTGTCCAATTGAGCAGATTGCCTCCAATCAGGCACCTGATACCTCAGAGTCTGGAGACAGAGAGATAAGTCCACAGGTGCCTGATGCCCCTAGTGGTGATATACATGGAAAGAGAAACAGACATAACATAATGCCCCCCCAAAAGAAGGCGGATTCCAGACGCCTTAAGAGTCATATTTTCCTCCTGTTCTTCTTGTTTCTCTTAGTACCCGACGGGGCAGCCTTACAGAGCCCAGCGGCCTGGAGGGAGTCTTTTAGAATGTCCCTCAGAGTCTGGAGACAGAGAGATAAGTCCACAGGTGCCTGATGCCCCTAGTGGTGATATACATGGAAAGAGAAACAGACTTAACAGGATTACCCAACTCCGGATTCTGCCTAATAGAGAATCCGGTACTTGTTTCCTAGCACGGCCACAATGATTTAGATCGTTGTGGTCGGAAGATAAAAAATCGGATCGATCGCATCGCATGCGATTTGGTCGCATGCGATGCGACCGATCCGACCGACCGATTTTTCACCCGATTTTTTTTTTTTTCACCCGATTTTTTTCAATTGCCCCCCCAAATGTTACTAAGTGGGCTAGACCCCACGATAGACGTCAACCCGAAGCGTGGCGAGCGCAGCGAGCCCGCGAGGGGCGGCGGTGCGCGTCCTCCGACCTTTTCATTCCCCTACTATCCACGTCGGCGTGGAGTTGAGAATATATAGTGTGGCGAGCGCAGCGAGCCACCGAGCCCGAAGCGTGGCGAGCGCAGCGAGCCCCGCGAGGGGACGCGTATAACTTCACAGGTATACGCGTCCCCTCGCGGGGCTCGCTGCGCTCGCCACGCTTCGGGCTCGGTGGCTCGCTGCGCTCGCCACACTATATATTCTCAACTCCACGCCGACGTGGATAGTAGGGGAATGAAAAGGTCGGAGGACGCGTACCGCCGCCCCTCGCGGGCTCGCTGCGCTCGCCACGCTTCGGGTTGACGTCTATCGTGGGGTCATGGCGGGCACATAAAAAATGTGAAATGGGTCATATTGGCCCATTTCACCTTTTTTATCATTTTTCCCTATGTGAGATGGACTTAATCAAGTCCATCTAATCTTGTGCCATTATAATGGCACAAGACCGACGCGATCCTCCCGATTTCAATGTTAAAAGATTTTTTAACATTGAAGTCTATGGAAAAATCGGGTGAATCGGTCGGTCGCATCGCGGCCGATTTTAATTGGTCGCGACCGACCGATTGACCCGATTTCTGTCATTCAAAGGGAAAAAATTGTAAAAAATCGGCCACATCGTGAGGATCGTGTCCCTTAATTAAGAGCCACGATCACTCACGATTGTGGTCGTTCTAGGAAACAAGTACCGAGAATCCTTTAGAGGTGCTTCTTTCACACTCTTTGAGCGCAGGTTGGGGAACCTTTATATCCATTATATATATATATATATATATATCTATATATATATATATCTATATCTATATCTATATCTATATATATATATATATATATATATATATAGACAGATATCGGCAGCGGCACTCAGTATGAAGGAAAAGTTGACACAACGCCGTGTAGACGCCAACGTTTCAACGCTTTAATCGCGTTTTCGTCAGGGCTGAGTACCCAGAACGCCCCCAGGAATCTAAGGCTCCTAGACTGAAAGCTGAGAGTCCACTCTTTCCATGGGTACAAGAATTTTAAAAATCGGCCCTGGGGAACCGGAGATATCTGACTTCAAAGCAGTGGTCCCCATCCAAGCCTGTTAATTGCTCTTCCCAGGCAGATATTTCAGGTTGTGTTTGACTTAGAGTTTTTCTGAGGATATATTCCAAAATCTGGGACTCTCCCCCTTTGATGGACATTAGTAGCTTGTCTCCACTCTGCCCAGAACCAGAGATATCAGCCTTCTAGCAGCTGGTTACTGCTCCAGCTCCACACACCTGGGATGTAGTTTTATATCCTCGTTGGCAGATTGCTCTGCTTCCTGAACTCTGATCCCCTAGTCTACCATTTGGTAGGTGCCATTTTCTAGTTTTTAATTCCATTAAAATCTAAGAAATCTATTTCCGGGAACTGGAGATATCTGCAGTCAAGCAAGCTGTCCTCCCACCAGAAAATTATGAATAATAAGCCCACTCCACTATACACCCCTCCTCTGCATATTAAACATCCTCTACCACCCTGGAAGTTATGTATCAGGGCCCTTTGCCCCCTTCTCCCACCCTATCTCCCACCATCTGTGCAGTATAGGGGTAATTAGTGGAAATTACTGATCCAGACCCTACATGCTGAGCAGTTGA
The DNA here is from genome assembly GCF_055691185.1 of Crinia signifera. Taxonomy (NCBI): domain Eukaryota; kingdom Metazoa; phylum Chordata; class Amphibia; order Anura; family Myobatrachidae; genus Crinia; species Crinia signifera. The sequence continues at coordinate 188,563,628 of NC_139219.1, forward strand.
TATAATACCCTCTACCACCCGCGGGACATCAAAGCTTCCGCTCATAGCACCCCCCACCCCAACCGCTGGAGTATCGGTAGGGGCCCCAATACATTTCTATGCCCAGGGGTCTACACTGCTGCTTACACTCACGGGACCGTTCATCGGATTGGATGGAAAATGATTTGACACTTTTCAAACAATATATCGGCCTGAAACTTTGAAATTGGATGAAATTGTGCAAAATCGTTCTAGTGTATGGTGCCATTTACGCTGTGAGGGAGGACCAGAGTTCCGCTGCGTGGTGATACCAATGATAATCTGGCAAAACTTACAATCAGGCATGCTGCAGGATTCGAGGATGCCACATTATCGGTGGAGTAATGTAATACCGTTCACAATGTTTGTTGAGTTATTCCAGCAGCAAGTCATTAAATCAAACATAATCTTCAATGCATTTCATCTCTGCACTCAATGCTGATGTGGCTTCATCAGGCTGAGAGAGGACCAGGTTGGTTTATGTTGTATTATGTTAATTATAAAGGAATAAATTAAACATGATGTGCCCAGGGCAACACAAAAGTGATCAGAATCTGTTAAAATGGCAAGTTATACATTAATTATAATGAATCAAATTAAAATGACTGCCATATACAGTAAAAAGGGTGATTAAAAGCCTATTATTTACTACTAAATATGTTCACTGAGTGATAGTTTGTAGAAATAATAGATCATAAGAAATCTAGAAATGAGGAACAAAATGTTTTATAAATATGGTAAAAATTGTATTTTTATTCTAAATCTTTTTTTTGCTGGCAATCACTATCCCTTAGAAAAGTGCCACAGTGCCACCATATGGCTTTTATAATAATTACAAGAAAAAATATCATAATAATAATACAACAGAATGTATCCAGTGTCTTTGGATCATATTACTTACTGACCGAATACCTTTTAGATTTCTCTAAATATATGTATTTTTCTTTGAGTGAAGGAATTACACGTAGCGCTAGAAATAGCTTTATCCAATGACAGCATCCTGCAATCAGCGAAGTACAGAAATGTTAAACCTAAAAAGGTTTAGGAACTTTTATTTTTAAAGAAACAATCAGAGTCTTCATCCCATAGTATTGGACCATTAATTACTTTTGTAGTGTTAAATGTTATATTTAAATACCAATTGCTTAACACTGAATTAAAATAAAAGTGTTTTTAGTCTGCAGGATAAAGTTAAAGCCTTTAACCCCTTCCCGACATTTGACGTATATATACGTCATGGCCGGGATGTACTTCCCGACACATGACGTATATATACGTCATGACTTTAAACTGTCACCGCGTCTATAGATGCGGTGACAGTTTAAACATGTCTGCTGTCCCTGACAGCAGACATGTCCCTGCATGCCCAGGGGTATATATACGTCATGACTTTAAACTGTCACCGCGTCTATAGATGCGGTGACAGTTTAAACATGTCTGCTGTCCCTGACAGCAGACATGTCCCTGCATGCCCAGGGGGGGGGGGCGGCGATGCCGCCCCCCCGTCGGCGATCGCTGTGATTGGCTGTTCAATGTGAACAGCCAGTCGCAGCGTTTTCCTGTGTTACTGGCGAATCAGACACTCGGTAACACAGGGATCGATCACCGCCGGGTGGGTGGGGGCGTGAGGGGGTCACCGGTGATGACCACACCTCACCCCACCTGCCCCCAAGGCTGTGATTGGTCCGTCGGACCGACGGACCAATCACAGCCATGGCGCGTGATTTAAACTAACGGTGACTGCGCTGCAGACGCCATTCCGGTCTGGAATTGCGTGCAGAGCGGTCACCGTGCCAATCTGTCGTGATATACTGACCTGATCCTTGCCTGATACTTACCTGATCACCGCTGGTAGCGTGCTGCCAGCAGCTGGATGCTTCCTGGATCTTGTGACTTCCTGTGTGCTGCTGCTGCAGTGTCATAGAGTCACAGATAGTGAGAGATAGTGAGAGATAGTGACAGAAAGTGATAGAGAGTGCTATATTTTGTGTCTGCTGCCCCCCTTTTGTGCTGATCAGTATATCTGTGCTGATCAGCAACTTTTTGGGGGTGCAGGGTTTTTTTTTTTTATATATATATATACCTGTCAGTTGCACCAAAGGTTGTGCCGCCTGTGCAACTGACTGCTGCCCCCCCCTGATGCCCCCCCCCCCCTTTTGTGCTGATCAGTATAAACTAAGTGATCAGCACCTTTTTTGGGGTCCAGGGTTTTTTTTTTATATATATATATCCTGTCAGGTTGCACCCACAGTTGTGTGCCTGCTGCCCCTCACTGCTAATCAGTGTTGCATCACTGCATCACTGATCTGCAGTTTTTTTTTTTTGGAGAGTGCAGTGGGGTTTTGTTTTTACACCCACGTTGCTTTTGTGGGTGTCCTGTGGCCGCTGATCAGTGACATACATCACTGAACAGCATTTTTGGCACAGGGTTGATATAATTTTTTTTCTGCAGTTTTTTTAAATTGTTTTTTTTTGGAGAGTGCTGTGGTTTATTTTTTTTAATTGTTTTTACACCCACGTTGCTTTTGTGGGTGTCCTGTGGCCGCTGAGCGCTGATCAGTGACGTACATCACTGAACAGCATTTTTGGCACAGGGTTGATATAATTTTTTTTCTGCAGTTTTTTTAAATTGTTTTTCTTTGGAGAGTGCTGTGGTTTATTTTTTTTAAATTGTTTTTACACCCACGTTGCTTTTGTGGGTGTCCTGTGGCCGCTGATCAGTGACGTACATCACTGATCAGCATTTTCGGCACAGGGTTGATCTAATTTTTTTTTTTTTTATTGGGATCAAATTCCTGTATAAAGTATTTTTTTTTTCTGCACTACATACACACTACACACTACATACCCCCCGTGTTGAAATAAAGTTTGTACCCCCCTACACTATACACGTGTTGAAACATTACACTTACAGAAACACAAAAATAAAAATGGCATCCCAAATGTCATCCCAAATGTCATCCCAGTCATCCAGAAGAATGTATTCAGCGGAGGAGGCATATGCCATGCTTGCCTCTGACTCTGACACAGCCAGTGATGCAAGCGGGGAATTTGAAGGATTCGTCTTAACCTCATCTTCCTCCTCTAGTGATGAGGGACCCCCTCAAAGACGCCCCCGTAGAGCAGCTGAGACCCCCCCCCAAATGATTGATCCGGTATGGACCCCACCACCAGACAATTTAGAGCCCCAGGTTCCTGAGTTTTTGGCCATCCCAGGAATCCTATTTGATTCAACAGGTCTCAGAGAAATTGACTTTTTCAAATTATTTTTCTCTGATGATTTTATAAATTTAATGGTGGACCAAAGTAATTTATATGCCCAGCAGTTTATTGCTCAAAACCCCACGTCATCATTTGCTAGGTGGACCCCTGTAGATGCAGTAGAGATGATGACGTTTTGGGGTCTGGTGTTACATATGGGCATAGTAAAAAAGCCAGAAATTAGGCAATATTGGAGTACAGATGTTCTGTACAGCACCCCACTTTACCGTATGGCCATGACTCGGACTCGTTTTGAGACAATCCTTAAATTTTTACATTACATCGATAATGCACAGTGCCCACCCAGAGATGATCCCACCTTTGACCGGCTATTCAAAGTCAGGCCGGTCATTGATCATTTCAGTGCCAAATTTGCAGAGTTGTACATCCCTGAAAAATGTATTTGTATCGACGAGTCCCTTATACATTTTAAAGGAAGGGTTAAATTCCGCCAGTACCTTCCCAGTAAGAGGGCAAGGTATGGCATAAAAATGTATAAACTGTGTGAAAGCACCTCAGGGTACACCCACAGGTTTAGGGTATATGAAGGGAAGGATTCAAGAATTGAACCGCCAGAATGCCCCCCCTCCCCTGTAGGTGTTAGTGGAAAAATTGTCTGGGATTTAGTGCACCCCTTCCTGGATAAAGGTTATCACCTCTATGTGGATAACTTTTACACTAGCATCCTCCTGTTTAAGGCCCTTGGTTCAAGAGGTACAGCAGCTTGCGGTACTGTGCGCAAGAACCAAAGAGGCCTCCCAAAAACGCACATTGCCCAAGTACTGAGAGGGGGTGAAAGCAGGGGAATATGCAACGAAAATATGTTGTTGGTCAAATATAAGGACAAGAGGGATGTCCTTATACTGACAACAATTCACGGAGACAGTACCACCTCCGTCCCTGTACGAGGTACCAGTACCCACACCTCAAAACCTAATTGTATCCTAGATTATAATAAGTACATGGGCGGAGTGGATCTTTCAGATCAGGTACTGAAGCCGTACAGTGCCCTGCGGAAAACAAAAATCTGGTACAAGAAGCTGGCCGTGTATATCATCCAGATGGCACTGTATAACGCTTACGTGCTATTCCGTTCTACCAGCCAGAGGGGGACATTTATGCACTTTCAAGAGGAAGTCATAAAGGGCCTAATATTTAGGAACCAGCAGGCAGAGGGCCCCAGTACTTCTAGTACTGGCCCCCGTATTGTACCAGGGCAGCATTTTCCTAACGAAATCCCCTCCACTGCAAAAAAGGGCAGGACACAAAAAAGGTGCAAAGTTTGCTATAAAAAGGGAATAAGAAAGGATACTATTTTCCACTGTGAAACTTGCCCCGACAAACCCGGCCTATGTATAAAGGAGTATTTTAAAATATACCACACATCTATGGATTATTAGGTTCATCATTTCACCGTGCTTCGGGCGTCTTGCTAATGCCACATAGCACCCACCATTCATTCCACCAGAATCTGAGCTGCAAAATCCTGGTGAGCTGGTGTAGTTTGCAAAATGGGGTCACTTGTGGGGGGGTTCCACTGTATTGGTGCTTTGGGGGTCTAGCTAATGCGACATAGCACCCACCAACATCCCACCAGAATCTGTGCTGCAAAATCCAAATATCACTCCTTCCCTTCTGAGTCCTGCCATTTTTTGGTCACACATGAGGCATTGCCGTACTCGGGAGAAATTGGGGCACAGATTTTGGGGTGCTTTGTCTCCTTCATTCCTTGTGAAAATGAAAAATTTTGAGCCAGAACTGCATTTTTGTGTAAAAAATTTAATTTTTCATTTTCACTGCCCAGTTGTACCACAATTGGTGAAACCCCTGGGGGTTTGAAATGTACACTATAGCCCTAGATGAATTCCCTGAGGGGTGTAGTTTGCAAAATGGGGTCACTTGTGGGGGGGTTCCACTGTATTGGTGCTTCGGGGGTCTTGCTAATGCGACATAGCACCCACCAACATTCCACCAGAATCTGTGCTGCAAAATCCAAATATCACTCCTTCCCTTCTGAGTCCTGCCATGCACCCAAATGGTATTTTTTGGTCACATGTGAGGCATTGCCGTACTCGGGAGAAATTGGGGCACAGATTTTGGGGTGCTTTGTCTCCTTCATTCCTTGTGAAAATGAAAAATTTTGAGCCAGAACTGCATTTTTGTGTAAAAAAAATGTAATTTTTCATTTGCACAGCCCAGTTGTATCAAAATTGGTGAAACCCCTGGGGGTTTGAAATGTACACTATACCCCTAGATGAATTCCCTGAGGGGTGTAGTTTGCAAAATGGGGTCACTTGTGGGGGGGTTCCACTGTATTGGTGCTTCGGGGGTCTTGCTAATGCGACATAGCACCCACCAACATTCCACCAGAATCTGTGCTGCAAAATCCAAATATCACTCCTTCCCTTCTGAGTCCTGCCATGCACCCAAATGGTATTTTTTGGTCACATGTGAGGCATTGCCGTACTCGGGAGAAATTGGGGCACAGATTTTGGGGTGCTTTGTCTCCTTCATTCCTTGTGAAAATGAAAAATTTTGAGCCAGAACTGCATTTTTGGGTAAAAAATGTAATTTTTCATTTGCACAGCCCAGTTGTACAACAATTGGTGAAACCCCTGGGGGTTTGAAATGTACACTATACCCCTAGATGAATTCCCTGAGGGGTGTAGTTTGCAAAATGGGGTCACTTGTGGGGGGGTTCCTAACTTTTAGCATCTTATGGTGCCTAGAAACCTACATGGTGCCTAAAAAACATTCTCATAAAAAGGAGGCTCCAAAATCAAGTAGGTGCTCCTTCTATTATGAAGCCTGTGGTTTGGTCAACGTGCACACTAGGGCCACATATAGGATATTTATGAAAACAAAAGAATTGGGGGAATCAATTTTTAGTCACATTTCTTTAGTAAAATCTACTGTGTTCCTTAGAAAAATGTATTCAAATTGAAAATCTGCAAAAAAAATTAAATTTTGAAATCTCACCTACACTTTGATTTAATTCCTGTGAAACACCTAAAGGGTTAACAAACTTCCAAAATGCTGTTTTGAATACTGTGAGGGGTGCAGTTTTTGAAATGGCATCATTTATGGGGGTGTCTCACATACAAGTCCCTCAAAGTCACATCAGAACTGAACTAGTCCCTAAAAAAATCAGTGTTTGAAATTTTCTTGAAAATTTGAGAATTTGCTATTCATATTTTAAGCCTCCTAGTGTCCAAAAAAATTAAAAGGAGGTTGAAATAATGATGGAAACATAAAGTAGACATATGGTCTATGTTAGTTATTAACTATTTTGAGTGGTATGATTATTTGTCTCACAAGCAGAAAATTTAACATTTTGAAAATTGCTAAATTTTCCATTTTTTTACGACATTTTGGTATTTTTCACAAAAAAAACACAGACTGTATCGACCCAAATTTACCACTAACTTGAAGTACAATGTGTCACGAGAAAACAATCTCAAAATCACTGGGATAAGTAAAAGCAAAAAAAAGTTATCCCCACTTAAGTGATACATGTCAGATTTGAAAAAAAGGGCTCTGTCAGGAAGGCAAAAACAGGCTGCGGCGGGAAGGGGTTAAAGACTAAGGGGTTAGGGCACGTGGACCTTCTAATCACCTTGACAAAAAATATTGAAAGCTAAATTCTTAAGAGGTGTGTCTGCATCTTTTTCAACTCGAGATAACTTGCATGGCCTTGCATACTCATGCGTGGCATATACTGATTATTTATTATCATTTTATTTATTAATAATAACCAGTTATTTATACAGAGGACCCATGTTCTGCAGCACTTTACAGAGAATATTTGGCCATTCACGTCACGACCTGCCCCGGGGAATTTTTGCACCCATGGGAACGCCCAGCATTTCATGGGTTTTCCCATGAAAATGATGGGCGTTCCCATGGAAATTCGGCAGCCGTGCAGGGACCTGGGCAAACATGGGGGAGGGAGTGGGGCGACGGGTATCATTAAAGCCACACGCAGCACTGCGAACTTCGCATCACTGCGTGTAGACTAGAATAGCCTCCTATATTCCCTACTGCATTTACATGCACACACATTCACGATATGGTTAATTTGTTGGGAGCCAATTAACCTTCCAGTGTATTTTGGTAGGAAACCGGAGTATCCAAAAGAAACCCACCGAGACAGAGAGAATATAATAAACTCCACACTGTAAGAGCCATGGTGAAAATTGTTGCCATGACATGAGACAAAAAAGCTAACCATTCGCATTAAGTTATTTTCTGTTGTGTTTTAGAAATCAGACTGCCTCTTCCATACCCCTCTCCACCTCTCTAAAGGCCTAACTCAAAGATGCACTTACACCAAATAGTTTACATCTCCAATATTGGCTACAATTTCTGGAAGCATTGAGTCCAGGGTATGCACCTTTAGATGCAGATTTCAAGGCCGCTGCAGTGTGAACAGCCCAGCCATCCTTACTTAACACAACGATTATTTAGATGCAGTGGTGGGTCCAGAAGTGGGACTGCAGCTCAGTTAAAGCTTCAAATAGGGTGTGGCACCCACTGCCGGTGAGTCAGTTTGGAATGGCAGTTGGTGTGGCTCCCCTATTTGAATTTTGGACTGTGCTGCAGCCCCACCTCTGGAGCCACCACTGTTTAGATGGCTGATGTCCATGCAAGGGATCTCATGCTGCATCTTTGGGTACAGCAGTGAATTACACAAGCATGCAGGAGGTGTCTTTACTCAAGATGCCTCTTGCTGCTTTGCATATTTAAGCAAAGCAGCTGAGTCCATTGATGCAGTCAATGTATGACTTGCCTTCACCTCTTAAGGCCTCCATACACCTGAAAGACATTGTACCAAATCATACAATCTCAAGGAATTGTATGATGGTTTCAATGCAGATCGTGTGCACACAATTATGCAATGCCGGCCCGGGGGGGGGGGGGGGTGTTGGAGGATTGGTCCTCTGATCTGACGTGCTGCATCAGTTGGGATAGGGAGCAGATTGCATGTGCAATGTTCAATCTGTCGTTAGATGGCTCATACAACCGGGTGCATTTCACATTCCCTCCCTGACTAGCAGAGAAGAGAGGTGCGGCTTCCGGGCGGCCCACGGCAGTGAAGATGCTAGTAGAAGCTGCAGAAGTTTCCAGGTGGCAGACGGGCGGGCAGATGAAGAGAGCGGTGGACGTTCTTTTGCTCAATTTTGTCACTATACTGAAAACAGTTTTAAGAGGATGGTTGCATTAGGGCTATTTAATAATGGAGTAGCGCAGCAAATGTGAGCAGATAGGTAGTTGCTGGCAACCTGTAAATTTAAAAAAATGTAAAAATAGGATTCTTGGTACTCCTATCCTTTTGATCCTAGTAGGCCAGCCCTCTATTTAAATAAAGTTTTAATCATACAATCATGCAGCAGCTGGGTTGTATGATGGATTGTGAGTAAATTGTGTGTGAGTGTGTCCACTGTGTGTCCAAAACCACCAATGACTGCCGGGGAGTTGAAGGGAAAGTTGGACACAATCATGATTGCAACTTTAAGCAGGTCTTTCTAATGTATGTGAAAAAATCACTTTAATGAATCAAAATTAAGGCAGTGCTGCTATCCCCTACACCTACAATAGTTCAGCCCCTTGCCCTGTTAGTCATGCTGCACCATTGTGATGCAGTCATTTTTTTAGTTTTGGTTTTTATTTTTAACTTTTTAACACAAATTACACTACCGATCAAAATTCTCTACATGTATTTTCCCCTAACTTAGGAGTGCTGAATAAAGAGGAAACATTAAGTTAATTTTATAAAGTGTGCCTAAAGCGTGGCAAGCACAGAGAGCCCCGCAAGGGGACGCGTATTACTTGATGTGTGTTCCATGTCCCCTAGCGGGGCTTGCTGCTCTCACCACGATTCGGACTCATTTTATGCGTCCCCTCACCACGCTTCGGGCACGATGGCTCGCTGCACTCGCCACACTTTATATCATCGACTCCACGGCGATGTGGATAGTGAGGGAATGAACAGGTCGGGAGGACGCGTAATGCATCCCCTCGCAGGGCGCGCTGCACTCGCCATGCTTTGGGCTGGTGTGGATAGTCGGGATTTGAAAAGGGGGCCTTTGCTAGTATGTAACATGGAGCACTGGCAAATGCATCCTTTATTGTACATGAGACACACTTGCGCCCACACCCCCCTTTGTGCACGAGACGCACGTGCTACTGAACCCCCTAACCCTGTCTCCTTGAAGCGGACACAGACAGGGTTGCCGTACCCTGCCGCAAGAATTACTGATGCTCCATCGTGCATCTCAGGCAGATGGAGCGCCTCTCCGCTGGTGCCCGCATGATTGCCTCTCCGCCGGCATCCGCCAGCACAGGGGATCTGGCAGTTCCCAGCGCTGTGTGAGAGGCGCTCACTAGGCTTGCCGGGGACAGAGCTGCAGATCGCAGGGACAGTATGGCGACTACGCTACCTGACAGGGACACTACGCTGACTACGCAGGGCTGCTGCGGGGACACTACTCTGACTACACTAGGCAGCCGTTGAGCTATGCTGACAACGTAGCTTAGCCTACACTGAAAATGTAGTGTAGCCTGCCGCCATGAAACTACACAAGTACCGAAAATTTTAATTAATTTCTACAGAACTGAAATATTCTCATCATATTGATTTATAAAATTCTAACAAAACTACATAGACACTTAAAAACTGCATAAACTATACTTCAGAGACTATAAACAATCCAAATGACCCATAATATAAAGTAATTGTGCATAAAAGATCAAATGTAAAGCCGCTTTCCTTTAAGGAATTAGGATATTATCACTTTATGTTTGTAAAGTGTCTCATTGGTCTCTCTAAAAAGGAATCAGAAGTACTGTAGTCTTCCATCATTGTAGGGTCCCAGTCTCCTTTGTAGCGATGCTCCATTGTCGGAATGTCTTGGTGAAAACGTTCCCCATGTTCATCAGTTACACTAACCAGGTTGCCAGGGAAAAAGTCTAGATATAAATATATAAGGTACATTTTAACTGATATTTTACAACCCATATTCTTGTTGTCCAAAGTTCATTCACGATGGACACATAGTTGGCATGCATCTTTTCTTGTCCATGTGAATAAACACATTGCAGCCTTAACAGAAGACCAAGCAGCAGACTCAGTTTCCATTAATATAGCATTAACTATTTAGCTTTGCTTTAACTTGGAAACTTTTCTTTCCTTCTTTATACAGAGCTGTCACTAAATTCTTCATTAGGCCCAACGTAATGTGAAGTGGTAAAATGATCGTATGCGGTTCAACCAATGGAATGTACTTGATATTTTTCTCTCCAGCAACATAAGTTGCTCTCTTTGGCCACTTCTACATCTTATAAACCTAACAGCAGTGTAACTACTGTTAAGTCACAACAAACATTCCATCAATGATCTTTATACAGGTACTTGATTCCTTCTAACAAAAGAGCCATACTTTCATAAGTTTCTTTCATGTCCACTCCATAGGCCAAAGTCACTGGAGGTAGTTTGTTCCCATTATAAAATAACACTGCTTTCAGGCAATGCTTCTTTGAATCCGTAAGCATTTGCCCCTCACTAGTATTGTGCTGAACACCAAACTTAATCATTAAACCTCAAACACACATTACATTTTTTGTTTCAATGTGCCCAAAGAAAAGTTTCTTGTTCTAAAACTTAAAATAGTTGTACCTTGAGTCAAAATGTTTCACTGCTGAATCTTAGAACCCAAGTTTGGCTTGTTATTTGGACAATTTCAAGTCGCAAACCAAATCATTTAGTTCTTCCTGTTCTATTAAGAGATGCATTTTGTCTTGAGATTTGGAGATAATACCCTGCTGTAAATTCTGTATCCTCTTAGCAGCAGACCTTCTCCATGAGGCACTGGGGTGAGCAGCAAATACATTTCAGTATATTTGACAGTGTTCTTAGTCCTACTGGAATGCCCAGCAATTCTACAGTGTGGTTAGACAAAAATACCAGCCAGTACCATTGTTCTTGGGCTAATGCCATACCACTGAGATAGCAAACAGCATCATAGAGCAATTGTCCTGTGACCATTCCATCAGAATAGTTGGCAAGTTTATGCAAGAAATCTGGGTGCCCATATCTTATCCTGTTCACCAAAAGCATAGTCAAAGTACATTTGATAAACCCATTTTATACACATGCTAATGCTAATAGGCTTTCTTTGATTTTTTTGGGTGTGAACTTACTGCATGCATAGCAAAGGCTATCAGGATGGATTACTCAACAAGGAATTTTAGCAGCTGCTATTACTTTGTATATATGCTTACATACAAACATACTAAGATGGGGGTTCTATTTTAAATGGGATGTTGCGATGGGCAACCAATTAGATTATATATATATTATTTTTAGAAGGTGCAAAATAAATAAGTAGATTCTCATTGGTTGCTCATAGCAACAGCCTATCTGAAGTACAACTCCCATCTTCGTAAATAAACCCTGATGAGTCTGGACAGGATGCATAAACCATGCGGTGGAGACTTGCTAAGCACTTACTCTATTGAAATACTTAATTTTTTTTTATTGTAATATTTAAAAATATAAAAAAAAACACACAAAGACAGAATATGATATATACTGTATCATGACGGATGCAAAATGGATGTTGAGTAGTGTTATTATAGTTACCCTAATACTTTTTTTTTTAAGGATAGGAGACCCTATTGGTAATTATACAGGGACAGAAAAAGATGAGAGAGTTGTTATTTCTGGTCCCACCCCTCACAATCTCTAACCTTATCTAGCCAATCATCACATTTTTTTTAACAACCATTGGCCACTTTCTAGTGAAGCTCCAGGAAGCCAAATTCCATTTGTGGTCCATTAAGTTGGACCGATTTGCTGAAATTCGGAAAGTTGGGAAGTATGCCACACAAAGTGTAAAATTTAATGCACTGCACATTTAGGTGGCACTGATTACAATTCTGTTATATCTATGACCTAGTGAATTTAATATCAGCATCAGTTTTGCAACCATTTAAATAGGTTTTGGTGTTTTATTGGTTATTATTACATCTGCCGTACACTCTGTGGTATAGCATAATCACTGTGGCCATACTACTGTGTCCATACCTCATGTAAACTTCAATTTATCATGTCTAAAGCAGAAATCATTACGTGTGTAACATTTTGCCCATCTGACAGCTCATTAAATTGCTGATGCATACAGCACAGTAGTAATGGGTAGGAAGGCAGTGTAATATGCTCCCTAGGGCTGAAGAGGAAGCGAATTGTACAATAGTTCCCGTATGACCCTGCTACCAATAAATTACCAGAAAGAGGAGAGTTGAGCCAGAACCAGAGAGTGGATAGAGGGGAAGTGTCCCCAGACAGTGTCAGAGATACACATTAAAGTGTTCATTTAAACTTCTGGAGAAAGCTTTAAGCTGACCCTTTTGGGCAGTGAAATACATGCTGTATTCTAAATGCAAGCTGGAATTGAAATAGTTTCGCATTATGGTGCTCTGGAAAACTAGTTACAACCTAATTACAATGTGTTTTTAGTTTGGAGAAAACAACATATTAATTTGTGGCATAAAATGCTGCTTTGTCAGGAGAATAAATGTTGTCCAACCATAAAGTCTACACAGGGCCGGCAACAGAAATCATGGGGCCCGGTACACTGATATCTCTGGGGCCCCCCAACAGCACACTAAGATTTTTATTACATTGAAAGTGTTTTCTTAAATTAGAAATAAATAATAATTGATATTCACTATGCAATATAATATGGCAGGGCAGATGGGAGGGCGCAGCATTGTGCATCAGGTGACCAGACTGAGGGGGAATACTGAGAGGGAAGCCAGGTGGGCAGGCTGCACCTTTATAAACTATTGCTAGGGCAGCAGCCATGCTTACAAGGTTGGGTCCCAGTACAAGTGTCCCCTTTGACCCCCCATGTTGCCTGCCCTGAGTCACAAGCATTAGCTGTCCACTGAGCAAAAAAATTACAGTTTGAAGGGGTGGTAACCCTTGTGGTAGCTTCGGTGCTGCAGTCTTTTTGGCGCAATAATATTTCCATACTATTTTGTTGTCTTTAGCTGTCCACTGATTACATCAACTCTAGTATTCATGCACATTCACATGGTACAAGAGCAAGTCATTAGTAATTGTTAGAGATGTGGCCATTCCCCAGTATGAAATGCAAAATGCAAATAATAGGGTTGTCTATTTTGACAAGAAATCATCAAGGGATACGGTCACTAGGTCAACAGGGGAAGGCCCACAAGCATTAAGACTACCACTGAAGGTCAACCTGCATGAAGGTCAACATGACTGAAGGTTGACGTGGGGTTAGGTCGACAGGGTCATTAGGTCGACATGGAGAATGTCAACAATCAAAAGGTTAACATGGGGGTTTTCACTTTTTTTAGCTGACATGCCGTACATCCACTAGGGCGTGTGGGAGAATGCAAGAGCAAACAATGCAAGGGGACGTGGCACACTATTTTTTAGAGTCCATGTTGACTGTGTCAACTTTTGGGTAAAAGAAAGTGAAAAATCCGATGTCGCCCTTTTGACTGACAATCTTCTCTACTCTATGTCGACCTCATGCTTCTGTCAACCTAATGACCCTGTGAACCGAACCCCATGATGACCTTCAGTGGTCAACCTAATGACAGTCAACCTAATCCTCGTTTATCTTATGATCCATACCCGAGGCATGTTGTTGGATAAATTAGATATTTGTGGTCTGTTTTTTCATATACTGTAAGGACCAGATATTCACATTTGCAATATAAATTCCTTTTTTAGAGTAAATATATGTTTATTAATGTTTTACAAGCTCAGGGTCTATATCACGCTGAGCTCAACGACACCATCCCAGATGTTGCCACCAAAGTAGCAGATCTGAAGAAAACTGTGCTGCCTATTGATGTTATGCCAGCTACAAAGCCTTGAATTAAATTGGGGTTGTTATATGTGATGCTTTGCCATCACAAGTTCCAGCCCTGAAACACCCTACTTCATGGAAAGATACACCTGGACAAGTTTAACCCATTTGCGTTCTAGCGAAGAGATGCATCTGACTCAGAGTCAGGCCACTTGAACATTCCAGGATGCTTTGTAAGGCATATACCAGGGCCAGGCCGCCCACCCACCTTCTCAACTAATGTCCCAGGCTATTGGCATGCAAAACTCTAAGGAAGGGTATTCAATCCCCCGCTGCTATTTTTGGTGGGGGAAATAGTGGCGGGTGCCTATTCAATGCAGTCTTTTCTGACAGCATTGAAGAGGCATCTCAGCAGAATGGACCCGACTTTGAGCAATTGAGCCCGATTTGCCAAGAGCAGCCATGGATTGTCAAGATCACGGCCGTATCTCGACGATTACAAAGACACGCCACCTTTTTGTCATTCAGCATGCGAGACATTGAATCCTGTCTGCCGAATAAGGCCAGGGTCACGGCTGTTTGGATGTCTCGACAGTCGTGACCCGGGATTGAATGCTCCCCAATGTGATAAAAAAAAATTCTTCAGCCAGTGAAGCATATATATGAGAAAGGTGATGGCTGTTAAGCTAATTACATGTGCCAACAAAAATAGTCATTTTATACAATAAAGTTCTCTAAAAGTGATGCACACCCTAAGGTGGTAAATTTGGAAAGTGACATGATCCATGGTACAACTGCACAATTACCACATTTGTTGGCAAAGATAAATCTCTTTTTTTTTTGCTTATACAAGCTTTTTAATATTTCTGAAGTGAATCCTCATCATGAACAGGAAAAGTAGCTCATGATTTGACCAAGCTCAATGGGACCAGCAATACTTGGGATGGAAATGACAGCATATAATAATAATATTAATAAGAAGGTAATCTTAATGTGTAAAATACTATGGCATTTACGTTCCACCATGGGCCATAAAAGATCAATTAACAATTGATAGCAGTGAAGTATGGGGCACTTCCATACATTAAGTTCCTTTTTTAGATTCCACTAAAACCCAGGAATTATGGCTGGTATCATATCTGTAGTCTAGACATAGGCAGATAACAGGCCCAGAAAAATCGGCAGTGAAGAAAGTTATCCACCAGCAGAATGATCCTCAATGAACCTCAATAAGGGGGTTATTTTGATTCACTTGAAAAGGCACAATAACTCTCTAATGGACAAAACCATGTGAACTGCAGGTGTGGCTTGTGTACAATGTGGAGAGAGAGTTAGATTTGGGTCGGGGTATACTTCAAATTGATATCTATATTGCAGTGTAAAAATAAAGCAGCCAGTGTTTACCCTGCACAGAAACAATAAAATGCCCAAATCTAACTCTCCTGCACATGTTACATCAGCCCCATCTCCAGTGCATATGGTTTTGTTCATTAGAGAGTGATTGTGCCTTTCCGAGTGAATCATAACCCCCTAAGTGTATGGGTGAAATGTAATAGGATGAGAGAAAGTGAGAGATTTGTTAAGAAATCTCCAGGTTTTTTTAAAGCGGCAATTATTTACACTTCAAAAGCAAACTGGTTTTGCAGTGTAATGATTGCCGCTTTAAAATAACTCAAGATTTCTTACTTTTATATTTATAAACTGTGCATGGCGGACAAGTGGGTGGGGGTGGGGCCTTATACCAACTCATTGTGGCCACTAGTTGAAAACCCCTTATATACAGCATCCAGTAAAACAATAGACAAAAAGGACATATAAGAAACTCTGTTGACCAGATACATTTTTAATAAACAATACAATTTAATATATCATATATGCTTGAAACCAATTAAGAACACAATGCTTTTAAGTAACTACTAGGTTAGCAAAGTCACAATGTAAATAACAATTGCATAGACCACATAGATATTGTGGCCTTAGTTATTTACTGTTAGAATTCAGTAAATATAAAACAGTTAAAAAGGATTGTAATTATATATCAAATTTTCAGATCAATTTTGTAATTTTTGTTAATTCAATTGATTTCTAACATCCATATAAATCAAGTAGTTAGTATTTGCATTCACATTCGATTATTCTCTAGATAACTGCATGTAATTAAACCAGCTCAGACCCACTTGAGTGCTCTGGCCTTATGCTGGTAATACATTAGGGTGATGTAGTTTCAAACAGCCAACTAATGATAATCTGTCGGTACTCTTTACCTAGAACGGCGCCCGCGATTAGAATCGCGGGCGTCGGGGGTAAAAAATCGCGGTCATCGCGGGCATCGCGGGTAAATCGCGGGTACATAAAAATCGTGTACCCGCGATCACCGCGATTTTCCCATAGGGAACAATGTTAAAAAGCCTGATTGACCGCGATTTTACCTTAAAATGCCTCAATGCCCGCGATTTTCACATAGGAATCAATGTTAAATGGGCTACAGAGCCCAAATAGGCACAATTAACCCTTAAATGTCACCCCAATTTTTGTACGCCACCCCACGATCCACGCCAACCCGAAGCGTGGCGAGCGCAGCGAGCCCGCGAGGGGCGGCGGTACGCGTCCTCCGACCTTTTCATGCCCTACTATCCACGTCGGCGTGGAGTTGAGAATAGAATAGTGTGGCGAGCGCAGCGAGCCACCGAGCCCGAAGCGTGGCGAGCGCAGCGAGCCCCGCGAGGGGACGCGGATACCTTCACAGTTATACGCGTCCCCTCGCGGGCTTCACAGGTATCCGTGGCGAAAAGCGGACACCTGTGAAGCCCGCGAGGGGACGCGTTTACCTGTGAAGGTATCCGCGTCCCCTCGCGGGGCTCGCTGCGCTCGCCACGCTTCGGGCTCGGTGGCTCGCTACGCTCGCCACACTATTCTATTCTCAACTCCACGCCGACGTGGATAGTAGGGCATGAAAAGGTCGGAGGACGCGTACCGCCGCCCCTCGCCACGCTTCGGGTTGGCGTGGATCGTGGGGTGGCGTACAAAAATTGGGGGGACATTTAAGGGTTAATTCTGCCTATTTGGGCTCTGTAGCCCATTTAACATTGATTCCTATGTGAAAATCGCGGGCATTGAGGCATTGAATGCAAAATCGCGGTCAATCAGGCTTTTTAACATTGTTCCCTATGGGAAAATCGCGGTGATCGCGGGCATCGCGTCGCGGCCGTTTATGTACTGCCCGCGATGTCGCGATCACCGCGATGGGCGCCGTTCTAGGTAAAGAGTACCAATCTGTCTAGTGTTTGGAAGCAAATCCCCTGTCTGCATGTCCACATCTGTGTGTCAGCATCCATCTGTATGTCAGCATCCGTCTGTGCGAGTCTGCATTTCTGCCTCCTGTGTGTATGAAGCTGTGTGCCAGTGTCAGTCTGTGTGTTAGGGTCTGTGTGTCATTGTCAGTCTCCATGTCTGCATCTGTGTGTCTGCAACTGTGTGTCAGCATTCATCTGCAGGTCTGTGCCAGTGAGTGAGCGTTCATATGCATGTCCTTGTGTCAGTTTGTCAGCATTTGTCTATGAGTTTGGATGTCAGCACCCGTCTGCGTGTCCATATGTCAGTTTGTCAGCATCTGTTTTTTCCATGTATCAGCGTCTGTCTCCGTTTTCATGTGTCAGCATCCATTTTACACATGCCGAAAATGTTTTAAATATTCAAAACACGCCGTAGTAGGCAGATTCATATTTATAAGGTACATATGAAGACCTAAAATATGGGAAATAAAATGGTTGTAACATTACTGCAATTTTCGCCATGACCATTGTATTGCTACCTGTTCATGCCAGTCTATCAATAGAGTAGTAAATAATTATATTGTTTGGGAGCTGTATGATTTGCGTTAGTACTGGGACTGTGGAGATCACAATGGGATACATGCAACATTTTATCATTTTAAATTATCTGCTCCTCTGCAGTGAAACAATGCTACATGAAAATGGATCTGGGTTAAAAGCAGAGGTTGTAGTTACAGTTGTGACCAGTAGTAATTTTCTGGGGGTGGAGCTATTCAAAAAAATATATTAATATATAGATAATAAAAATATAATATAACAATATATAGATACAAAAATAAATAAGAAGAAACTTTAAAAAAAAAACCTATTTTGTAGAAAGAACATTTTGGCCCAGGACAGATTCAGTAACCCGGTTCCTGATTATGTCATATTTAATGAGAGGTTCAAGGACCGAGTTCCTGCTGGTTTCTGATGAAAATTATCAGTAATTGTGACTGAAAGGCAAAGCCACACCTCTCGGAGCTGTGATTCAGATATTGGGGTAGATGTATTAGTCCTGGAGAAGAGATAAACTGGAGATAAAGTGAAAGGAGATAAAGCACCAGCCAATGAACTGTGTTTGAAAATGACAGTTGGGAGTTGATTGGCTGGTGCATTACTGTATGTCCTTTTACCTTATCTCCACTTTATCTCCAGTTTATATCTTCTCCAGGCTTAATCCATCTGCCTTAATTACCTGTTATTATGCACTGGGGTGTGAGGTCACGGCATTAGCGGAAGAGGCATGGCTACTCCGCCACTGTGCACTTCTGCAGAGATAAGAGCTACATAATACATACCTGCTCTTCTCTCCATTCCCAGAACCCAACTAAGTAAAGCGAATAATGTGGGTCTTTTACTAAGGACCACCATCAAAGTTCTAATATTGGGAAGTGAATTTTTTTCTGTTTTAGAAAATCCCTATAACTTTACATTGCTATTTAATATACTTGGAATGGTATAAATAAATGATCTCACAGGAATAATAAAATAAAAACATATTTTGTCATGCAATTCCTAAATATAGTTTGATTTGAAAAGTATGATTCGTTACAGTCTGTAAGTCAACGTTTTTGGAGTTGAATAAGCAATAAGTGTTTCATTCAGTTTATGGTAAACTATAATATATGGAAGTGTGAAGCATTTACTAAATTTAATGCAAAACATGGACACTTTCTCCTCATCTGCAAACATAGCAATAAGCCAGAAGGAAAAAAAAAACACATGTTAATATTAACAGGAGTCAAGTACGGCGGCCATCTGAAACTTTACCTCAACAATGTTTGAAAGCATTACCAAGCCAGCGCAATGACAGTGTGCATTCACTAGTGTGAAGCATGTGTAATAAAGACATTTCTAACAGATACAAATACCAGCGATTTTAGATGCTCAGTACAATTAAAGTCAAAATAGGCAGCTCTGTGTAATTAATTGCCAGGAGGCTAAAAAAGATGTTGACTAGAAGTCTTCACAGCTAAACTGGTAATACAGAACGTATGGAGAAAGGTCCAAGCTGCTCATTCCAAATTGGAATGTAAAAGAAATGTGTTGGAAGGTGATGACAGAAATGAAGTAAAACAGTTGTTTCCTGATCCGAGTGCCAGATGTGTCACATACTGTGATAAATAAGATCTGTGTCTTGCACTCCAGATATTGGGGAATATTGCAAGCGTTTATTATAATGAGGTACTAGAATTGCTTTGTTTCTGCTGGCACCAAGCAGGGAGCTGTTATTACACAATGCCTGGAGCTGCTAATTCTTTTGTTTAGGTTCAAGCCAACATGGCCTATTAAAAGCTTAAGTTCAATTTTATTGTTCAGGTATTTATTAACTGATTATGAAAAGACATTAAAAAAACTCATAATTAAGCTACCAATTGTTCTTTCTTTGTATATTTTTTAAAAAAAAATCTCTTTTCAACTGTTCACATCAAGCATGTTGTATGTCACTGTATTTATTTTCACATTTTCCTCCAGCAGCTGGCCTCTAAACTAAGTAACCGCAGTCCTTAAACCATAAAAATACAGCTATAACCACGGAAGTGAAGGATTTTACAGAAAAAAGTGTGCTCTTATACTTGTCACACACGTTTTCCCTCAGCTGCCGTGCAGTTTTGCTCTGCCATACTGCATAGTACTGTGTTATTTAAAATAACTTAATTCTTATTTTATTACTCCGCCACAACTGTCTTGAACGATTGTGGGAGAACATACAGCTATTAATATCACACATTCCCAGGCAGGCATAATATGGCTTAGATTTACTCAAGGGTGGATAGGGCTTAGTTTCAGGCATACACTAAAATTTAGTGAGGAAGGAGATCCGCTCATTTGCAAAAGCAGTTAGGTGTCTCCTGCTTGTGCAGGTATAAGCACAGTCTTATGGGAAGGGGAAAGATGCATGCATATGCCAAGGCTTAAACAGATTTATTGCTCTAAATGAGGGAAATTAAGAAATACTAAATACTTAACTATGTATGTTTGAATATGTTAGTTCTACCCTTACCAAGTGAAATTATCCTACACTTAATAATGACGCACTTGTAGTTTGCAGTTAATGTGGGAATTTGGCAGTTGTAGTACAGTAAAAGTAAAGGACTGGTCAGCAGTCGCCAAGCCCACAAAGTTTTAAGGAATTGATAGCCCTAATTTTATCACTAACAAATACTAAAATATATCATATTATAGCACTCAGTATGTCTTTCTCTTACAGTTAAATGTGTTAAATGCATCTAAATTAATGACTCTGTCACGCACTTCTGTCACACACACACACGCACACACGCATGCACGCACGCACGAACACACACACACATACAGAAACAGGCAGACACACACACAGACACATGACATACAGACACATCCACCTACAGCAGAGACTGGGAACAGCATCCATCACACAGAAATCTCACTCTGTCAGTAAAGTACCTCCCTGTGACAGATGCCGAAATGGGGTTAAACCACAAAGACATAAATAGTAGACTGAAGAAACTCTTGGTCAGTGGCGTAACTACTAAATTTGCACTCCTCCCCCCCAACTCTGCCTTACACCTCTGCATGCCGCGTCTGCCGCTGGTCTTGTCTGCGGTCCCGGCGCTCCTCAAACTCCTACTAATGAAAACTGACCATCACAAAATGGCTTCCCCTAATAGCAGACAGTTTTTAAGAATTCTAGAGGAGGCTGCCACCTCCTCTAGCATCCTCAAAAATCGTCTGCTGTATGGGGGCAGCCATTTTGTGACAGTCAGTTTTATTCCCTATAGATTGTAAACTTGCAGCAGGACTCTCTTTCCTCCAAGTCTGTCTGTTGTTACCTAGTTTGTTTTATCTCCGTTTACAATTGTAAAGCGCAACGGAATCTGCTGCGCTATATAAGAAACTGTAAATAAATTAATAAATAAATAATTAGCAGCAGGAGCCAGGAGGAGAGACAAGTAAATCTGCGGGTCCAGGCAACAGACGCAGTAGGTCCTGGCAGGCAGCAGTGGTGTAACTAATAGCCCTGCAGATGCCCGGTGCCCACACTTTCTCAGCGCCTCCCCACCACAGTGGGGTCTGCAGGGCTATTAGTTACACCACTGCTCCTGGTACTGCTTACAGTACCCTTGTATGCCATCAGGAAAAGCAGTACAGTCCTTAATTTCCTTTTCACCTTAAGGTCTTCAATAACTGCTCATTTAATATAATACAACAACCTACATGAGTATAATTGAATAATGTTTGTGTGTGTGTATGGATGTTCCATGATAACTTTCGAACATTTTAATCATCTTCAAACTTTACACACTATCTTATCAACTTAAGGAACAATCTAATATCGAAGATGGGTTTAATCAGATGACCCCATAAGGGTTCTGTCATAAGGGTCCATGCTATTTCTGTTGTTTTCATGCATTGTGATATGTCATTGGAAAGCTTATGACTTTTTGAATATAACCAGGGCCGCTGAAATCACCGCCAGGCCATGGTAAGAAGGGCCGTTGTCAATGGGATGGCATGAAACAAGGGAGGGGGCATGGCCATGCCCTGTAAAGTTTGCGGGCAATCAGCCATCCATCTGTTCGGGTATTCCTTTGTTTGGACACCCAAACACATGAATGGCTGAGCATGGCCAAACCTCCCAGAGTGGCCCTGATCCTCCCAGAGTGGTCCTAACCCTCCCCGAGTGGCGATGGGGAGGATCAGCAATGGGGAGGGTGGTGAGGATTAGTGACAGGAGGATGGTGGTGCACCAGTGGTTTACTGCTTTCTTTACAGTGGCATGCCTGAAAATTTCTCAGGAGGTCCAGCTCCTGCAGCGCAGCTCAGCATGAGAAATTTCTGGGCTTACCACCCAAAGGGTTAAAGGCCTATAATGGTCCAATAATGGTCCATTAAATGAAAAACATTTCCACTTTACAAAACTTTTGAGAATTGCATAAGCATAAACTTTTGCCTGTTCATTGGACAGGCCTTAAGACTAGTTAGCAATAATTTAACTATTGTCTGTATTAAGTCCTATTTTGTTTAT
This sequence comes from Crinia signifera, assembly GCF_055691185.1. NCBI lineage: Eukaryota > Metazoa > Chordata > Amphibia > Anura > Myobatrachidae > Crinia > Crinia signifera. Next base: position 188,586,076 of record NC_139219.1, read on the forward strand.
TTGTGACAAAGGAACAGCACAAATATACAAACCCTCCTGTTTCCTGCAGACTTGCAAATGTTCACTTACCAATTTGCATGTGATCTCTCTAGATTCTTCATCATGCGGACAAATTGTTTAAACAGGCACTACACTAGACCATATCTTTTCTGGCACCAGCCCCTTATCCCAGAACTGTGATATGCAAGATAAGCATATTTCTCTCAATTCGGCACACCATGACCTTGAATTCACGGACATTAAATATTTATGGATTTAATTCACCAAATCAAAAGAACAATGGCACCGCTGTTACTCAAGAGGGACTGAACTATCATTCTGCTTCAGGAAACCTACTTTACTTTAAAACACCATCAAAGGTATTCCAAATGTTCTTTTTGTAATAAAGTGATCGTCCTAAAATACTGACCAAATTCTATTCTCAAATGGCAGCTAAATCTAGTTGCAAATGCAATAGAATCCATTAAAGGAAAGTTCTCCTCAAATCCTTTAATATACTCAACAAAACTTGTAAGAATTAGTAGGACCCTAATTATAACCCACAGATATATTAGTTCCATGAATTCACTTCCTTACCTGCAATTTCTTTTCCCAGCTATCTTCTCTTAATTACATTTTGGTTGCACCATTTAAACTGTACTAAATACATTTGCTTCTGACCGGAACAGTCTTTAGAGCAGGTATGGCCAAACTATGGCCCTCCAGCTGTTGTGAAAATACAAGTCACATTGTGTCTTGCCACAGTTTTGCTTTTAGGGAATGCTAAACTATGGTAAGGCATGCTGGGATGTGTAGTTTCACAACAGCTAGAGCGCCACAGTTGGCCTGCTGTAGGCAGTAATTAAACATAATTCCAAAGAGTCCACATCCCAGTCCTGGGAGTACTCTTTAATGAAATATTAACACAATTCAAGTTTGATAATACCATCACAAGGGCAGAAATATCTGTAATAACCAATCCCAGGTAGAATTCGGATTGTGGGACCTATTGTTAACCCCTTGTCCAGGTTTATATAGTATGTCAAGTCTAAGATAAATATTTGAAGATCTGTTGACGTAATTCTAATCGTCATTCTTAATTCAACAGAATCTCCTGGACTTTAGACACTTTCTTCACATCGACATACAAAATTATACACAACATGGCCATTACAGGTAACCAAATGTGGACCTTGGCTTATATTTACAACAAATACATCATACTCTCACTGACTAATATGTGAATCCCCTTGCTTTGGTGACCTCTCTGATTTCATTATTCACCATTACTTCTTTCTTTTCTGCTTCCCAGTTTATAAAATCACAGTGTGTGTGATTTGGACCTAATTACCTACCGTGTTTCTAAGCCTAGAGCAACTTCCTTTCTCTATATAACTAGTGTACTAGGTACTAGGCTGATGCAATGACTTAATGTCTAAGCATTGCAAGCTCAAGATCACAGACACATATATTTAAAGGGAGCAGGACATTTACTAAATACCATAAGAACCAAAAGCTAACTGTACCATAAAGCTAGATGACACAAAGAACATAAATGCCTTAGCTAATTATGCCCTCTAAATAGGTATACATGGGGATTTAAATTAAGTTTTTGGTCGTTATTTTGTAAAGCAGGTCACAGCATACCAGATCAATTCCACAGGCAAGAGTAGTTACAGACAGCAGCATACAGGTAATCTCAGCATGAAACAGACTCTTGCAAATGCTCCAGAGGTCCCTACCATAGCCCACAACCTGGCCCATCGCTTGGGCAGCTAATCCACCATCAGGAGCCTTTGCACTCTGCACTGGAAACACATATTGGGAGATCACAGGTGCTGCTGATCACACAACCTTGCTTCTGCTACTGCTCCAAAACCCGGTCTCGATCCTCCACATTACTGATGCTGTCTCTGCCACACTATATAGAAAACAGCTATCATTGGAAATTTACACTGAATAATATGATAGCAAGTTTTCTAAATATTACAGATAAATGATATTGCAGATTCCCAATACTGGGTAGATCTTCCATATAGCAGAGGTAGTTTGCACAGTAAAGAAATACTGACAGGCAACAGGCTGTCAATACCAACATTTCTAAATATCATTTATCATAAACCCCACCCACTCACAGCAGTGGCCAATATTGGATTGCTGTGCCAGCTTTGAACCCCAGCAAAGTAATATTCTCTAATGTATTGCCTCTTCCCTTTAAATGAAACCCCCCCCCCCTCCCCTAAACAAAAGCATTTTTGCATCTTCTGTTTGTATCACAGAAAATTCCATGTAATTATCCATGTGGTCTTTCATATGGTTTTGCTGGTCTATTATATATTTGTTTTATTTTTGGTTCAAAATTAAAAAAAAAGCAAAAATGCATGACATTCAAATCTAATCATTCGATGGTCGGCGATCATCGTCTGATTTCTCCAGCACACGCATTTCAGAGACACCTCTGCGAGCTCCCTGTGCAGGAAACAGGTGGGCAGCTGACATCAGCTGACATAAGCTGCCCGCCCCCCGCACCCACGACATCACCAGTGCCAGATTAAGGGCCTGGAGCTGATATTTATAAAAGGTGTATTGCGTGCCTCCACAGGGTGTGTGTCTGTAACATGGGGTGTGGCTAGCACTATGGAGGGCATAACTACCCACCTTCCTTCACATGCCTCAATCTCCCTTGCTCTACTAATTTGGGCTGACAAATCACTTAGAACAGCGTATATTGAGCTGTGTATATGCCCAATATGCAATGCCTGCAGTTGCTAATAATGTTGTCAGGTTTGATGTGCTGCACATTAAAATTGACAATATCATTAGCGACACCATGTAGGCTAATGAAGGACAGAACAGTGATCGTTCCATCCTTCATTAACATTGCTCAATGTGTACCCAAGTTCCGATATGTCATCATATCGGGTGGGTGCACACTGCTCCACTGTACCCAGCCACCAATAAAATTGACTCCCACCACTGTAACTACTTTTCCCCTTAGGGGCACAGGAGATAAAGTGAGGGGAGTGAGAGACAAAGAGTGTCAGGGAGAGAGAGCAAAATGGGGGGGGGGGGGGAGGAATGGAGAGTGGGAGGAGAAAGGGAGAGGGGGGAAAGAGAGAAAGAGAGTGTTAGGCAGAGAGAAAAAGATGGGGAGAAAGGGAATAAAGAGAGAGAGAGAGACAGAAAGTTGGTGTCACAGAGAAAGGGTGTCGGGGAGAGAGAGAGGGTGTCAGTGCGAGAAATAGAGGGTGTCAGTGTGAGAGATAGGGTTTTATTGTGAAAGAGAGATAAAAGGTATCAGTGAGAGAGTGAGAGAGGGCAACAAGAAAAAGAAGGATGTCATGGAGAGAGGGGATGTAAGAGAAAGGAGGAAAGGGGAGAGAGAGGGATATGGAGAAAGAGAGAGGGATGAGAGAGTAAGGGCATCAGGTAGAAAGAGAATGAGGGGGAGAAAGAAGGCAGCAGGAGAGGGAGAAAGACAAGTTGTCAGGGATAGAGAGAGGGTGTCAGGGAGAGAGAGTGTGGAGGAGCATGAGAGAGTGTCAGAGAGAGGGAAGAGAGACAGTGAGAAGGAGCAAGCATGAGGGAGAGAGGATATCAAGGAGAGAGAGCGAGAGGGAGGTTATCAAGGAGAGAGATCGTGTCAGTAGGATAAAGAGGGCAAGACTCTGGGCCAGATTCTCTAAGCTTCATAAGTGATAAAATGGAGAGAGATAAACAGCCAGCCAATCAGCTCCTGTCTGACATTTTTCAAACACAGTCTGTGACATGGCAGGTAGAAGCTGATTGGCTGGCTGTGTATCACTCTCCATTTTATCACTTTTGAATCTTAAAGAATCTGGCCCAAAGAGAGCTATAAAGAGAGGTGATATGGAGGGAATTGAGAGAGGGTTGAGAGAAAGAGAGGGGGAAAGGGAAGAATGATAGAGAGGAGAAGGGGAGGGAGAATTAGAGAAGGGGGAGAGAAAAAGCAGAGAGACAACAGGGAAGAGGGAGAGGGTGGGGGAGAGATCACAGGAAAGCTAGATAGAAAAAAGGAGAGAGAAAAGGGTATATGGAGAGTGAGAAAAAGACAAAAGAGATAAGGGGTGAAATGTAATGGGAGGCGTTTTTTTTTTTTTTTGTGATTTTTCCCGCAAAATATGCCGTTTTCAGGCATTTCCCGAAAATCGCATATTTTATAGGGTGCGATTTGCGGGAAAAATCGCATTTTTTAAAGGTGCGATTTTTAGTAAGACTAAAAATCGAATCCAGATGTTTTCCCATTAAAAAGGATAGAACTCGCATATTTAATGGGTTGCGATTTTTAGTAAAGGTTACTAAAAATCGCAAAAAAAATAGACCAGGTTCTGCCTGGCGATTTTATCAGAAACATGCACAGATCATTGAGATCTGTGCATGGTTCTGTTGTAAAAAAATTGTTAAAACAAAAAAAAAAGAAAAAAAAAAACGGCGTGCGGTCCCCCCTCCTAAGCATAACCAGCCCCGGGCTCAAAAAGCCGGTGCTGGTATAATAAAATCAAAGGAACAATCAAGTTGGGGTTCCCTGGATTTTATAAAACCAGCACCAGGCTCAAGGTCCGGCGCTGGTTCCCAAAATACGGGGGACAAAATGACTAGGGGTCCCCCGTATTTTAAGAACCAGCACCAGACCCAACCAGCCAGCAGGGTAATGCCACAGCCGGGGGACACTTATTATATAAGGTCCCGCGGCCAAAGCATTAACCCCCTGGCTGGTCAGCATGGGCAGGGGTCCTGGGGAAGTGGGGACCCCCCCAAAGAAGGGGTCCCCCCCCTCCAGGACTTACCAGCCCATGCTGAAAGTCCGGGGCTGTCCCGATGCCCCTGGGCGGTGGGCATCGGGCTGATGTAAAGTGTAAAAAAAAGAATATAAACTATTGTTTTCTACTGTAGAACTATGAGTCCCAGCAAGCCTACCCCGCATGCTGGGACTTGGAGAACCACAAGTCCCAGCATGCGGGGCATTAAAGGGCCCGCTGGGTCTTGTAGTTCTACAGCACAAAAAATTGTTAAATAAAACACACTGACAAATAAAAGTTTAATACACACATAACACACACACTGATACTTACCTACCTTGAGCCCGTAGGTCGGTCCCTAGATCCTGGGTCCGGGCTCCGGGGCTCCAGGGCAGAAGAGTCCGGTTCCGGGGCCTTGGTCCTGGTTCCGGGGCTGGTCCGGGGTTCCGGGCCTCCAGGGCTGAAGAGTCCGGTTCCGGGGCCTTGGTCCTGGTTCCGGGGCTGGTCCGGGGTTCCGGGGCTCCTGGGCTGAAGAATCCGGGGTCCAGGATCCGAAGTAGTCCACAGGGGTACCTGAGGAAGGAAATCCTACTCACCTGGTCCCCGGCGACGACCCCGGCATCTTCAGCTCCAGGCGCGCTGCTCCCGGCTGCTGTGGTACCCGCTCACGGACTGGAGAGGCGCAGAGATTTTTCATCTTCCGCGCCTCTCCTCAGACTGATTTCATTGGCCGCCTAGCGGCCAATCAGGAGCCGAGAAAGTCGGCTCCTGATTGGCCGCTAGGCGGCCAATAGAATCATCCGGAGGAAGGCGCGGAAGATGAAAATCTCTGCGTCTCTCCAGTCCGTGAGCGGGTACCACAGCAGCCGGGAGCAGCGCGCCTGGAGCTGAAGATGCCGGGGTCGTCGCCGGGGACCAGGTGAGTAGGATTTCCTTCCTCAGGTACCCCTGTGGACTACTTCAGATCCTGGACCCCGGATTCTTCAGCCCTGGAGCCCCGGAACCCCGGACCAGCCCCGGAACCAGGACCAAGGCCCCGGAACCGGACTCTTCTGCCCTGGAGCCCCGGAGCCCGGACCAGCCCCGGAACCAGGACCAAGGCCCCGGAACCGGACTCTTCTGCCCTGGAGCCCGGACCCAGGATCCAGGGACCGACCTACGGGCTCAAGGTAGGTAAGTATCAGTGTGTGTGTTATGTGTGTATTAAACTTTTATTTTTCAGGGTGTCAGTGTGTTTTATTTAACTATTTTTTGTACTGTAGAACTACAAGACCCAGCGGGCCCTTTAATGCCCCGCATGCTGGGACTTGTGGTTCTCCAAGTCCCAGCATGCGGGGTAGGCTTGCTGGGACTCATAGTTCTACAGTAGAAAACAATAGTTTATATTCTTTTTTTTACACTTTACATCAGCCCGATGCCCACCGCCCAGGGGCATCGGGGACAGCCCCGGACTTTCAGCATGGGCTGGTAAGTCCTGGAGGGGGGGGACCCCTTCTTTGGGGGGGTCCCCACTTCCCCAGGACCCCTGCCCATGCTGACCAGCTGACCAGGGGGTTAATGCTTTGGCCGCGGGACCTTATATAATAAGTGTCCCCCGGCTGTGGCATTACCCTGCTGGCTGGTTGGGTCTGGTGCTGGTTCTTAAAATACGGGGGACCCCTAGTCATTTTGTCCCCCGTATTTTGGGAACCAGCGCCGGACCTTAAGCCTGGTACTGGTTTTATAAAATCCAGGGAACCCCAACTTGATTGTTCCTTTGATTTTATTATACCAACACCGGCTTTTTGAGCCCGGGGCTGGTTGTGCTTAGGAGGGGGACCGCACGCCGTTTTTTTTCTTTTTTTTCTTTTACAACACAGCGCACTGTACTGAAAATGTGCCGATTTTCATGACTGAAAATTGCACATTTTCAGGACTAAAAAAGCGCCCGAAATCGCACCATATCGCACTTTTTTGCCGCAAATTCGCATCTCATTACATATGCGAATTCGCGGCAAAAAATGCGATTTTTAAAGGTGCAATTTGGTGCGATTTTTTTCTTACGAAAAAAATCGCACCCTATTACATTTCGCCCGGGGTGAGGAAAAGGAAAAAAAGGGGATAGAGGTGAGACATAGAGGGACTGAGAGAGATAGAGGGGTGTGGAGGTAGGGTGTGAGAGATGGGGAGGAGAGGGGGGAGGAGGGAGAGCAGGGGTCTGAAAGGGTTGTGACAGGCATCACTTTGTCCTCCTAATCCCCCTTCCCCCCAGTACAAGTGGCGCTGTGTACATCTGGCAGTGACAGGTCTTGTTCTTAACAGCATTAGCGATGACGGGTCTTCCATTCACCAGCCATCATTGCTGGGTCTACCATTCACTGGCATATGCAGTGGCTTGCCTCTTGTACACTGGCAGTGGCGCAGGGTTTCCTGTGTGGTGCTGGGTCTTTTGTTAAGTGATGCTGGCAATGGCGGGTCTTCTGTGCAGCGCTGGGTATCATGTTCAGTGGCGAGTCTCCTGTGCGGTGATGCAGGTAGCACTGGGTCTCCTGTTGAGCAATGCTGTCAGTGTCAGGTTTCATATGTGCTGGTAGAGGGAGAGAGATGGGGAGGGGGGTAGGGAGAGAGAGTGAGAGGGGGAGAGACAGAGAGTCCCTGATTCAGGTTGACTCATAAAGAGCTGAATACGCAGCTGGAACCGATGTTGCGGGTATGTGCACGCATATCGGCAAAAATATGCATGTGCAGCCCCGCAGTGCAAATGGCTGTATTATGCTCACTGAGGTGTACACACAGCAGTGTGGGCAGGGGGCTGGAGCATGGGGATGCCCAGCATTTCCTGGGTGTTCCCACATAAATAATGGAGGCAGCCAACCATTGAATGATTGCGAAAGGCCACACCCCCTTGCCAAACGTATAGCCGCATTTACATGCAAATGGATGTGTATGCTGACAAATCCATTTGCATGCGAGTGTACTATCTTCCCCACCCGCTCTCTCTCCCCCTTTCCCACCTCTCTCCCTCCTTTCCTCTCTCTCTCCCTCCCCCTCCCTCCCTCTCTGGGCCTAATTCCTGTTGGCTCACTCAGCAGCGTAAATTCACTGCTTAGCAAGTGGGTAAATGCCACCCGCCTGGATTGGGCAAAGGGAAGAGAGGGAGAGAGGTGAGAAAGGGAGAAGAAGGGAGGGAGAGAGGTGGGAAAGGGAGAGAGCAGGTGGGGGAGATAGTACACTTGCATGCAAATGGATTTGTCAGCATACACATCCATTCGCATGTAAATGCGGCTATACGTTTGGCAAGGTGGGGGCAGCCTTTCACAATCCAGGCGGGTGGCATTTACCCGCTTGCTAAGCAGTAGCAAGCGAGCCAACAGGAATCAGGCCCAGAGAGTGAGGGAGGGGGAGGGAGAGAGAGGAAGGGAGGGAGAGAGAGAGGTGGGAAATGGAGAGAGAGAGCGGGTGGGTGAAATAGAGGGGGAGGGAGAGACAGGGGGAGAGAGAGAGGGGGAGAGGGAGGAAGGAAGGAAGGGACACTACCTTTACAGTCTGGCTAGGCTTCAGCATAGGTCTCTGGAAGGGGCAGGCACTTCACACATTAGGACCCACCCCCTTTCCGCCTGTGAATCGCAGCACTGCTTTGCGGAAATAATTGCTGCAGTGCATGGGCTCCTGGATGACCAGACCACCCATCTATTAAAACACCCTACTCCAGGCTGAGGACAAGTAGGTCTTTTTACTGTCTGTGGATGTGCTAGTCACTGCTAGATTGCCCTGAGTGCACACAGAAAACTGTGTAACATGTGGCTGCTATTTACATTATGTTACACCAGGACAGACACGGTCACGGAGAAGCTGAACCTGTGACTGCTTCAGGCCTGGGGATGTACTGTCTGCAGAGTCTCTGCGCCATGGTATCAGGGTGGCAGCTTTGTGATATGTGTCACGTAGTAGGCGCCGAGTCAAAGGGAGCATCTACTGTATGCCGGTATTTCATTCATCAGCGCTCGGGCCGATAGGGGGTGTTGTTGGTGCCAGAGGGGGTGGGGCCTAGGACACAGCAGTCTAACTCTGCAGTAACAATATTTTGGAGGTCAGGCCATTGTTAATCCGGCTCTGGTCATCGCTGGATTTCCCAGGGAACGCCCAGCATGCCCCATGCCGCCCCCCCCACGCCCCCACTGCTAGGTGCGAGCCAGACGGCGAACATGTAGTTTCTCACTTGGCGGTAAAAATGTGCGTTTTTATCACATCCAGATGTTTTTGCATAGAAAAGTATACGAATCGCTTATTTAATGGCATGCGCAAACGGAAATCGCACTTTTGAGGTGTCTAAAAATCGCATGAAATTGTCAGAGACATGCACAGATCATTGTGATCTGTGCATGGTTCTGGTGTTAAAAAAGAGTTCAAACTAATTTTTTTTTTTTAAACAGCATGGGGGTCCCTCCTCCTGAGCATAACCAGCCCCGGGCTCAAAGAGCCGGTCCTGGCTTCATAAAATCACGGGGCAAAACAAATAGGGCTCCCCATGATTTTATAAAACCAGCACCAGGCTTCTTCATTTCAAGAACCAGCACCGGGCCAAACCAGCCAGCAGGGTAATGCCACAGCCGGGGGGAGACATTTTATACAAGTCCCCCCGGCCAAAGCATTCAGCCCTCTGACCAGTCAGCATGGGCAGGGGCCCTGGGGGATCCCCCCTCCAAAACTTACCTGCCAATGCTGAAGCCCGCGGCTGTCCTCAATGCCCCTGGGCGGTGGGCATCAAGCTGATAATAGTGTAAAAAAAAGAATAAACCATTGTATATTGCTGTGGCACTACAAGTCCCAGCAAGCCAGCACTGCATGCAAGGACTTGGAGAACCACAAGTCCCAGCATGCGGGGCAATAAAGGGCCCGCTGGGACTAGTAGAGCCCCAGCAGTACAAATAGTTGAAAAAAAAAACACACAGACACACAGTATAACTTTGGGCCTTATTCTGGTCTGTGCGGCCGGAGCCGAATATGCGGCCAGGACAGTGCGTCCTAAACCCCGCCTTCCGTACGGATCGCTCACTCCGTCCGAATGCTGTAAGCCGATGACCGAACGGAGCATGAGTGGATTTCTCATGTATACACCTCCTCCATCTCTGGGAACCTCCCCCATCATTCGATGGTCGCAGACCATCGAATGCAGGACCGAGTGCTCAGGCAGCTCCCGCGAGCTCAGACCACTCGGGCATTTCTCCGTGCAAAAGCAGGGATCTGGGCGGGCAGCTGACATCCGGCAATGTCATATGTCCGCCCCCTACACGTGCATCACGGCCGCATTACCATACGTACGCCCAGCGTTTTCATGGGAACGCCCATGAAACGCGGGGCGTATGCATATGTTAATGAGTCCAAACAGCCCTTCACGCCCCTCTCCGTAGTGTAAACAATTAGTGCGGAATTTGGACGTATGTCCCTTTCGCACATGCGCAGATATGCCTCTGCACATGCGCAAACACAAAACATCGGCGGAACGAACGCACGTGAAATATCCGCACCAACCAGAATAAGGGCCTTTATTACACACGGAGCAAATACACTCCAACTCCCCTGACTTGATAGAAGATCGGTCCCCTTCTCCAGTAGAATCCATAGTGGGGTACCTGTGGAGATAAAACAGACTCACCGGACGTCTTCAGGGCTTCTCCGGGACCCTTGCACCGCTGTTACCAAGCTCCGGTGTTCTGTTTACTTCTGGGGCTCCGCCTCCGACTGGGACATAGGCCTGCACATCAGCCAATCATAGTCCGGCATCGGGAAATACCGGACCATGTTTGGCTGGTGGGCGGGAATGCTTTGGCCGGGGGGGACTTGTATAAAAATGCTGTGGCATTACCCTGCTGGATGGTTGGGCCCAGTGCTGGTTCTTGAAATATGGGGCCTTTGGAGAATAGTAATGCAAATCATATTTCATCATTTTAAAGAATCTATTTTGTACTTGATATTAAATAACCTGTGGACACATTCCTTCTTTATGACACTATTTAAAAGCCCCCTTGATGTACAAATAAATACTGTTCAAGCAAAATTCATTTGTACAGCTATGCAACCTTGCAGAATGGTTTGTGCTTATAACAAAATCTCATAGTAAAAGCATATATGAAAAAAAGAAAAAAAAATGACCACTGTGCTATGATTATCTCTTATATATTTAGCCAGAACTGTCAATCTGTGACTGTGTGTATAACGCTGGGCGGAGTCATAGGCTAACAGCCTATCAGCGCCTTTGACTCCGCCCACACACACAGTCACAGGGTGACAGAAAGGCACCATAGTGGATGGGGAAAGTTACAACCAGACAACCCGCTGCCACTCCCCACCTAGCCCCACTCCCCTCCCCTCCTGCAGGTGGGGAATGTAATGTTCCTTGGCCCGGCTGCCACTATACTGTGATATAACTTATTGCAATACTTAGGCAGCACATAGACATATTACACTACACAGAAGTACAGCTTCACTGAGTGCCGACTGTTCCAGAAGAACTGCAGCCCCACCCCACTTACATTTCCCTTCAGCAGACTGACCAGTGACTTCACCACTGCTTCCTCTCTTTGGCTGGGCTCAGTGCACGTGACTGACTTCTGCTGCTGCATTCTGCTGTGAAGGGGGGGGGGGGGGGGGCTGTAACTCTGCATGTGCAGCAGGAGGCCAGCAACTGAAGGTCCAGGTAAGTGTCATCTGTCCACCATTTCTAAAAAACGGAGATGTGCCAGTCGCACTAAAGGTGTATTGATTAAATATGATAGGAAACCCCTCTAATAGGATAATCACTGTAATTAATTACGAGAGGGGGTGCTACCACGGACACAATACAAGGCAATTAAAGAGAAAAGAGGAAAGTGTGTCACTGTGTGGTGCACAGGAGGTGAATTTCACATAAAATGTAACCTTTATTGATTTCTTTATAAATTGACACGGACAAACGTATTAAAAAGGATACTCGATCCTCACACAGGGGTTCCCCCGCTGCACTATCTCCCTGAAATAAGTTGGTTCTTCTTAAACAGCACACGCTATATATATATATATACAGTGGTCGAAGTGGAAATTTTGAAGTGGGGGTATGGAAATTTTGAAGTGGGGGTATGGAAAAGTAAAGAGTGAATATAGTGCGCACCTTCGGACACCCCCCTGTCCATCAACGTCCCCTGCCAGACTGCCCCGTTGTACAGGGGTATTACAAAAGCACAATATGTGCTGCTGAGTGATCAAAGAGCATCCTGAGGGGGAAAATTTTTTATTTTTTTTTTATCTTCAGATTAAAGTGGGGGTATGCCATACCCCCGTATACCGCCCCACTTCGACCACTGTATATATATATATATATATATATATATATATATATATATATATATATATATATATATATATATATTTTGGCTGCAGCCTCCTCATGAACAATAATGATTTGTGGTTTATCATCAGTGGAGATTTAATGAGGGGTTTGCAGTGACGTGAGCAGGCACAATGGATTGGTACAATATCTGGCGGTGTGTACTGTTCCACAGCTCCAATTTGTCGTCAAGGGATGTGTACCGGCTCAGACTACTTCCCCGAGTCAGTCAGGTGCAGCATACGGACTGAGTTTCCGATGCTGATCACCTGCCGCTCAGTGGGAGATCGTCAGCCGCGACCGCTATGCAGTGTTAAGCAGGGATCGTGGTGTACACGTATAACACATCCGACACCTTGCCGCTCAGGTACCAGAGATCAGACGGTGATAAGCGCCACACACCGCTGCTCTGTCAACACGGGCCCAGTGTCGACTGGCGTCCGTGGGTAGCGCTGCCGTTTTAAGCTAAACAGAAATCAAAATACATTCATGGGGGGAGGGGAGCACACTGTGGGTAAAATGGCCTGCATACGCTTCGCAAACAAGCTTCTCAGGACCCATGAATGTATTTTTAAAAAAAGGTACTTGTGTAGTTTTTAAAAAAGGTACTTGTGTAGTTTCACAGTGCTACGTTACGCTACGCTGTCAGCTTAGGCCAATGGCAGCCTAGCGTAGTCATCGTAGTGTCCCCGGCGTAGTCAGCATAGTGTCCCCGCCAGGCAGAATAGTCACCATACTGTCCCCGCGAGCTGCAGCTCCGTCCCCGGTGTCCCTGGCAAGCCTAGTGAGCGCTTCTTATACAGCGCCGGTAACTGACAGATCCCCAGCGGAGAGGCACTCCATCTGCCTGGAACGCACGAGCGTTTCATACGCAAGTGCGTCTCAGTAATTTGTGCTGCAGGGTACGGCAACCTTGCCCGTGTCTACTTCAGTTAGACAGTCAGGGTTTGGGTTAGGGGTTCGGTTGCGAGTATGTATCGTGCACAAAGGGGGACGGGGGTGCGGTGGGGGTGCGTGTCATGCACAATAAAGGAGGCATTTGCCAGTGCTCCATGTTACATACTGGCAAGTGCCTCCATTTAAAACTATCCCACTTCAGCCTGAAACGAGGCGAGCGCAGCGAGCCCGGTGAGGGAACGTGGTACGCGTCCTCCCAACCTGTTCATACGCTCACTATATACGACGGCGTGGAGTTAATTTATAAAGTTTGGTGAGCCACTGAGCTCAAAGTATGGCGAGTGCAGGGAGCCCCGCGTTAAGATGCAGAATACACATAAAGTAATCACAGGGCTCGTTTTCCACGTCCCCTCATGGCTCAGTGGTTCGCTATGCTTGACACACTTTGTAAAGACAACTCCACGCCGACGTGGATAGTGGGGGTATGAACAGGTCGGGAGGACGCGTACCGCTAATATGGATAGTGGCGGTGTTTCACACCTGTCCTGTCAGGCAGGTTAAAAATGGTCAATGGTTCCCACACAATATAATAAGTGGTGACACAACGCTGACTGAATAGGCTCCTGTTAGGTGCGAACGTACACTCAGTCGCAGTTACAAGCTGACTACGCTGGCTGCGGGTAAACGATGCTGATGTCAACAGGTACTTTATGCTCACTACGTACGTGGCGCAGTGAAACTACACACAAGTACCAAAAAAAAATCTCATACAAAATGTCCGCCCCCTTACAGCAGACACTTTTTAAAGATGCTAGAGGAGGCAGCAGTGGAATGCGCACAGTCTATTCCAGTGGTCAGGGAACTCGGTCCTCATTACCCCACACAGTGCATGTTTCGCTGGTAACCCAGCAGGTGCACAGGTGTACTAATTACTCACAGACACATTTTATAAGGTCCGCAGGTGGAGTTAATTATCTTACTTGTGATTCTGTGAGGAGACCTGGAAAACATGCACTGCGTGGGGTAATGAGGACCGACCACTGGTCTATTCCCTTCAGGCTGGGGGGATTCCCAACTGCCCTCCTCCGCGGGACACTGCTGGCCCCGGCATTACGCGGGACCGTCCCAAAAAAAAAGGTCCTGCGAAAAATGGGACAGTTGGGAGGTATGATTACGCCACTGATGAATATGCAGATGTTAATGGAGAGGGAATGGATCATTGGATAGACAGCAACTAGTTTGGCAAGCATTAGGTTAACACCACTCGGTCGACATGCATTAAGGTCGACATGACTGAAGGTCAACATGGGTTAGGTTGACAAGTTATTAAGTCGACACACGCATTTGGTCGTCATGGGGAAGGTCGACAGTCAAAAGTTTGACATGGGGTTTTCCCCTTTATTTTGTCCCGAATTTCGATAGTCAACATGGACACTGAAACGTAGCAGCGCTTCCCCTTGCTGCGCTCACCATGCTTGGTACACTATTTTATTCTCCCACCATGCCCTAGTACATGGTAGGGCATGAAATACCCCCTGTTGTCACATGTCGGCTCAAAAAATGCTTGTCGACCATATGCTTGTAGACCTAGTGACCATATCCCAATGGAGGTAGGGGCAAGGTAAATGCCAAGGATAAGGTCTTAAACATTTCTAGAGAACAATGCTTGTCCCAGTCGTCTATTGTTAAGGGCAATAAAGGTAAGGTGATCCCATGGATTAATAGGTATAGTACATCTAGTGTAGCTATTAACAAACAGATTAAAAAACTTTGGCCTATTGTCAATTTCAATAGGGATCTGCCAGGATTAATTGATATTCGCATTATGCCAGCATATTCAAGAGGGCGGAATTTACGAGACACTTTGGTGAAATTGGACATTACCGATTTAACTAAACCTGTTGCACCAAATCACTTTCTGAGTAAAACTAATGGTTATTACTGCTGTGTGAATTGCACTACGTGTAACTCCTTATTGACTGGTGACCACTTTATGCACCCCTATAGTGGCAAGAAATACTTAATAAGACATGTTCTCACATAAACTACCAAATTTGTGATTAATTTGATCTACTGCCCCTATGGTTACTTATATGTACTGAAAACTGAAAAAACTTTACGTGAAATAATCGGCAAACCATCGTTAATCAGTTAGGGTAGCCATTCAGGCTGGGGCGAGTGACCAGCCGGTTGCGTGACATTGTGTCCTAGTTGGGCACTCGGTAGCAAGCCTTCTTACCAAATTAATTGACCATGTTCCCCCTTTAACAACAGGAGGTAATAGAGGAAACTTATTATTAAAGTTGGAGTGCAGATGGATTCTGAAATTAGACACGCTGTCGCCGAATGGGTTAAATAAGAAACTTGGACCACACTACTTTTCATAAATGGTGTAATCTTACATACTGAGCAAATAATCTATGTATTGTGGGTGATTTACTGATCCAGTTACCGGTCTATATCAACCACTTATTGATTAATTAATATGTGTAAACCTAATGTATTTTTAATACTGTTTATTAATTATTGCAATAATGGTGATTTGAAAAATGTGCTTACGTAGCACAGTACTTGTTTCCTAGCATGGCGCCACGATATTAAGTTGTATGACATCGCATCGCATTGCATTGCATGTGGGCATATGGCATGCAATGCGATTTTAAATTGTATAAGCCCCTATACGATTTTTAATTGTATAAGCACCCTAATAGGTGCTTACAATGTTAAATGCACCCCCACGCCACCCCCACTATCAACGCCAACAGGAAGCGTGGCGAGCGCGGGTTTGCTGCGTTCGCCACGCTTCGGGTTGGCGTTCATAGTGGGGGTGGCGTTGGGTGTGCTTTTAACATAGTAAGCACCCATTACGATGCTTATACAATTAATTATGTTATAGGGGGCACATTTAACATTGAAAACACCCATTAGGGTTCTTATACAATTTAAAATCGTATACCATTGTATATGGCATACAATGCGATGGTATACAATTTAAAATTGTATATCATCGGCTGCCATCGCGTAACATCGCATCACATCGCATACCATCGTATGCCTTATGATCTGCGATGGGCGCCGTGCTAGGAAACATTTACCCGCAGCACTTACCTGACCCTTACTACCTCGTTTTGTTCCCTCAAGGAGTCTGTCTGCCTCTGGTCATAATAAAAGGCACCTGGAACCAGACACATAACTATCCCCCAACCATTACTGTGTGCCAATGGGCTATGTTGCACCAAAGAAAATAGGGTGACTGCAGGGTCCACTGATGGACTGTGTGTGCTCCCTTGGTTGCTGCTCTATGGATCATAATACATCATTGAAAACAGTGAATGGAAAATAAATCTGCATTGTCTACTACATTTACAGTGATTTCATCATGAGAATAAATACATGTGTGCTTATTGGCAGCGTAATAATAGCTGCTAATTTCCAACACATCAGCAATGGTAGCAGTCCAGCTTTAGCAGACTTGGTACATTTGGCTCATTTAGTGTAATGGAAGAGTGCTAAAGATTTTATGTGCAACATATTGGCATCCTTGGATTTAATATGATCTCATTCTAGTGTGCCACAGCCCAAATTAACACATTCTCAGGCTCTGCTAGAGAAGAAGCTAAGTTTTCATTTGGCATCTCAGTAGGGATCATCTTTCCAAAAAACGCTTTTTGAGCAAACAAATTCATTTCTCAATTTGTATTTTCTTCTTATGTTTCTGTTTTAAAAATGTATTAAAAAGTCAACAGAGAACACATTATTTACTGGAGAGTAAAATTATTAGAAAAATGTGACTAATGAAATTAAAAGCGTTAGTAAAGAGATTGTTTTTTTTTTAAGTATATATTTTCACGACCTTTCTCCAACCTTTTGTGCACACACAGTCTATGGCTTCGAGGACAGGGATCACAACTGCAATGAAGCACTTAGCCAACATTAGTACATTCTGAGAAATAATTGTGGATCGAGTCCAAGATAGGGTCAATAACTTACTAGTTAAACATATGTAAAAAGCAAATCGGAGAAACCTAAATGTATAATTTATTTCTTACCACTTCAATCAGGCAGTTTAACGTCCAATGCAGCTTGGTGACATACTGTACCATACAGTAGCGTATAGTAACAGCAGAAATGATAGCATGAGTGAATGAATGATATGATCGACGTGAATCTAAAGCAATCTGCAGCCCTGCTTCCACGTGGAAGGCAGACGGTACTGTACTGTAGGTTTACATTTCTAGCTACTGTGCTTGATCTGCATTCAGTGTTCCTGTAGGCCAGCGCTCATCTGTAAAGCATATTACTGCAATTAACATACAGTAAGTAAAGTAGTTCTTGGATTGTATTTAGGTGCCCATACATGATACAATTGCTGGGTGCGAAGAGATGCGCGCTCCCATCACACATCTCCTCGCACAGCTCATAAAGTATGTACTGCACATACTTTGATACTCTTTACTTAGAACGGCGCCCACGATTTTGATGGTGGGCATCGTTAGTAAAAAATCGCGGGCATCGCGGGCATTGAATGCACTAAAAAATTGGGTGCGATGCGACCGACGCGATGCCCGCGATTTCCCATAGGGAACAATGTTAAATGTCTCAATTGACCCGATTTTCCTGTTCAATGCCTCAATTGACCCGATTTTTCCATAGGAAACAATGTTAAATGGCCCACAGAGGCCAAATAGGCACCCTGAAGTGTGAAATGGCCCCCACAATTGTTAACGCCACCCCACGATCAACGTGAACCCGAAGCGTGGCGAGCGCAGCCCGCGAGGGGCGGCGGTACGCGTCCTACGACCTTTTCATACCCCCACTATCCACGTCGGCGTGGAGTTGAGAACAGAAAGTGTGGCGAGCACAGCGAGCCACCGAGCCCGAAGCGTGGCGAGCCCAGCGAGCCCCGCGAGGGGACGCGGACAGCTGTGAAGCCCGCGAGGGGACGGGGATACCTGTGAAGGTATCCCCGTGCGCTCGCAACGCTTCAGGCTCGGTGGCTCGCTGCGCTCGCCACACTTTCTATTCTCAACTCCACGCCGACGTGGATAGTGGGGGTATGATAAGGTCGGAGGACGCGTACCGCCGCCCCTCGCTGCGCTCGCCACGCTTCAGGTTCACGTTGATCATGGGGTGGCGTTAACAATTGGGGTGGCCATTTCACACTTCAGGGTGCCTATTTGGCCTCTGTGGCCCATTTAACATTGTTTCCTATGGAAAAATCGGGTCAATTGAGGCATTGAACAGGAAAATCGGGTCAATTGAGACATTTAACATTGTTCCCTATGGGAAATCGTGTCAGTCGCATCGCACCCGATTTTTTAGTGCATTCAATGCCCGAGATGGCCACGATGGGCGCCCTTCTAGGTAAAGAGTACCCATACTTTTTGTACTACTGTAGATCTCATCTCATTGCATTGCAAAACCTATGCAATGCGATCAAGTCCAATTTGTATACAATAATTGTACCGTGTATGGGCACCGTTACTGTACTGCATATCAATGGAGAGCTCACGCATGCGCAATGGTGATTTTCAAAATCGACATCTGGTGTATAAACATAAGCAATACACTCACCGACAACACCATACACCACACTAGCCACGTTCCGCAACGCTTTGCCCCGCTGCAGTTTGGATTTCTTTGCGATCAGACCATCATAGGTAGGATAGATGAGAATTGCTATATCTGTAGTTTATCACCTACTTTTATGTATTGCAGAGTAAAATCACAAATAATACGAATCCCCTGAAAACAAAGTGTACCTAAAGGTGAGGTGACTTGATACATTTGGAGGTACCTGGGTATACAGTACATTATTATTATTTTTATTATATTTATATGGGGTCACAATATGTCCACAGCACTGTCCAGGAAAATTACAGCTCCCCTACTGTCTCACCAACCCCATTCTGTTTCTCATGCTAACCTACTTCTATATATCCAGCCAGCCCCTTATGTCTCACCAGTCCCCTTCTGTCTCATCAGCTCACTTTTACCCTTTCCATCCAGCCTCCTTCTGTCTCTCCAGCAAGCCACCCATCTATCACACCAGCCAAACCTCCTTCTGCCTGTCTAGCCCAGCCCTACTTATGTGACTCCACTCCAGCCCCATCTGCCTCACAAGTGCTATTCTTTCTCATCAATTCCCTACTTCCTCTCCAGCCTTCTCTCTCTAACTGTGAAGGGGTATGGGTCATTGGGTCAACCCAATTTAGGTTGACATGCATTGAGTTGACAACAGTCAACAGAGCTTAGGTGGACACCTGAAATAGGTCGACATGTCTAAAGTCAACAGGGTTGGAAGGTCGACACAAGCATTAGGTTGACAATAGCAAAGTTGACAGTCAAAAGGTGGACATGAGTTTTACATTTTTTGCCCCGGATGTCGACATAGTCAACATGGACACCACCGCTGCGCTTGTCATGGTTTGGATATGGTGGCTCACTACACTTAGCACACTATTTTATTCTCCTGGATGCTAGGAGAATGGTAGGGCATGAATTGCTGCCTGTCGGCACATGTTGGCAAAAAAAATGTGATGTGATGTCATGTTCACCTTTAAACTGTCGATCTTGCCATTGTCGACCTAATGTTTGTATCAACTTTCCAACCATGTCGACCTTAGCCATGTCAACCTATTTCAGGTGTCTACCTAAACCCTGTCAACCTTCAGTCACATGGCTGAGCCAATGCATGTACACCTAAATAGGGTTGACCTAATGACCGTATCCTCTGTGAAGGTATCATATTTAGAACATAAAGCCCACCTTTATTCTTGGACCCCTCCATAGGCAAATGCAGGAAGGGGGGGGGGGTTCTGGTTGCCTTGAAATCAACCCTCCTCTTGGCAAGTGTGGGAGGGATATGTGTTGTTATGAGCGACTTCTGCCCTGGGCAATATTTCCAACAGTTATCCTGAGAAGACATTGGGAAGGTCTCCAGGTCTTGATTCAACCAATCAGACTGGTCGTAGATCTACAGATGGTAGGTCATAGAGAATTGTGACTTACCCTGGATATATCTCAAGCTATATCAGCACATAATTTGGTTTGTGTGTGCACAGGGGATCCAGCTACAGCTGCGTTGATTGACAGTTCAATGTGGTGGGTGCATGCAAATACACCTGCCCTTTTGTGATGTCAGTCCTAATGTATGGAGAACACGCTGCCTGAACGATCTGTAGATATAGCTGCAGATCAGTTGATGTATCTATTAATGTGTATCCAGCTATTCAGTAAGTGAGAAAAGATTTTAGTTTTCTGAAAGAACGACTGCAAATGGAAATCCTCTGTTTGAGTTTTGTAGCTCATCACAAATATGAAATGTGGTTGTTTCCAAGTAGCTTTTGTTACTTGTCTAGGGATGTGCTCTTCCCACCATGGCAAGCCTGCATTGTTATGCCATTTTCCTTTGTAATATATTTTATGATGAATGCTCTATACTAACAGTGCAGTGAATATAAAGGCAACAACAGTTGCTCCATTGCACTCAGTAACATATTGGAGACAGCTGTGGTCACTTGAATTAATGCCAATTAATCTGCTGTGGTTTTTATTTGAGAAAGGGGAAGTTTTCCAAAAGAAAAGGATATTCCCTAATCTTTTCAAATAGTGTTTTAGATCTTTTAGGAAAACAGTAACTAAAAAGAAAGCCAGCTGGGATGAGAGTTATAACATTTTAGGGGAGTTTGTATGATAATGATATAGCTCTTAAGTCTGGAATTTGAGATACACACACTGGGCGAGCAGAGTTGGAGTGTAAAAATTCCGTGCATAAGCGGCCCACAATGTTATGCAACATCAAACAGAAAACATGCACAAGGATGGATTTCCTGTGTAACAATACATACCATGTGTATGGATATAAGCATATTTGCAGAGATTTACTTTTACATAAAGTAAACAATAACTGATTCTTAAAGCAAACCCCCCCCCCACCACCACCACCTCCGAAATAAAATAAAAATTACTACATAAGTAGTGTCCAAATAATATCCCTTCAATTCAGGACACCTAGGATTTACACAGGTTCTGTGAATGGTTAAATTCCAGAATGTAAGGGATATTATTGCAACCCTACCTATGTAGTATTTTTTATTTTGGAGTCACTGTTTGAGTGAAGACCCAGCCAACACAATTCAAAAAGTAGCATAGGCACAGACTGCTGAGACACAACCTTTGGAGCAGATCCAGGAATTGCAATCTAACTTTAAGTTGAAATGTATTGTCTTTATAAAACGCTAACTAGTCCAGATTTTATTTGGCATTTTTTAAATAAAAAAAAAAAACCCTTAATTTAATAATAATTATTTTAAGCTAAACAAAAAGCAAACTGTAGGGCAGTGATTTTCAACCTTTTTACCTTGCGGCACACTAAATAAGACTTTAAAAATGCCAAGGCACACCCTAAGATCCCCACAGGGCAAAACACATTGGCCACCACAGGAAAAAAAAAACATATTGGCCCCCACATTAAAAACAATCACACTGGTCCCCACAGGTAAAAAAAAATTAAATACATTGGCCCTTCACATGAAAAGAAGAGACCAGTAAATAACATTTGAACTGGTGGTGGCTGTAAATGGGTTTGGGCATCTCTAGATGTGGGGGCACACTTGAGAACAGCTCAAGGCACACTAGTGTGCCACGGCACAGTGGTTGAAAAACACTGCTGTAGGGGGTACACAGGAGGATCTCAAATGCAAAATCTTTCGCTAATGGGCAAAACCATGTGCACTGCAGTTGGGACAAATGTAACTTCTGCAGAATAAAATTGCAGGATAAAAATTAAGCAGCCAGTATTTACCTCCTTACTGAAAAACTTCCTTTACATCCTGAATAAACCCTTGTGTCTGCAGCTAGTGTGCAGGATGACACAAGCAAATAGCGGCTCGCATCACTGCTATATTTGTTTGCAATATGTCAATACTGTCAACTAAGGCATTGGCCCGAATGAAATGAGGTGTGAGTCCGGCACCCATGCGGGATGCCGGTGAAACTCTGTGGACAGGACATAAAATGTATCTAGTGTATTGTTTATATAACATCTTGCTGTGGGCAACATCCCATCATCAAAAGAACTCCTATCTTAGTAGATTTACCCTTGGGTGTCTCTGACAATTCAAGACCCCTGCCCATACTTGCCTACCTGACCCTCTCCATGCGGGAGAAAATGCTCTGTTTCTGGACTTCCCTGGTAATGTATGATTGCCATCACCTGTGGGGAGCTTGGTAAAGGTGTTTCACCACAGGTGCTGGCAATCATACATTACCAGGGAAGTCCAGGAGCAAGGTATTTTCGCCCGCATGGAGAGGGTCAGGTAGGCAAGTATGCCCCTGCCCATCTTGTCAAATAATGGCTCATACAGTATAATTTGTCCATGCAAGAGAGGGGGTGATGTTGGTGTATTATGCAATCATTACTCTACACGTAATATAAAATGTTATTATATTTAAATTATCATTTAAGATGTTATTAGTATATATTTATCCAAATATATGAACCTCTGAAACAAAACACACTGAAAGCTGCTTAGTCAAATTAGTAATGTCCCTCAGGTGCTAAATGGGAGGGAGTTGTTCTAGATTAGAAGATACACAAAAATATTTTCCCCCATCACACTAATAGACTGTACACAGAGTATGATTTACTCTACTTTTCTATTTTATTTTGCTTATACCTGTATAGGCAAAATTGAATCAAAATCAAACAGTTTTCAGCCGCATTTGATGCCAATTCGATCCTGATGCGCGCTCCCGTTTAGTCTATTTCAAATAGAGTAATAGAATTGCACAGGCAAGACTATATAGTACGGATTTGTACTACATCTGTACTATATCTATACTTCTGTATCTGTACTACTGTATATACTGTAGCTCAAAATCACATGTGTTTTGCTTGGCGTGTGATTCGATCCCGATTTATCGCACCATGTGTACACCCCTTTTGGGGCATTAGCAATAAGATTTGAAATACCACATAGTAGTAGGTGCCACAAGTAGGCAAGTTGGCTCTCAATTTAGATATTTGTATGTGCTATTATCATGTAGTTTGACAGTAGACAATTATACTGTATGGCCCATGAGTCGGCACTGGTATCATGCAGTATGGGTGTGGATCAGATGGTCACCAGCAAGTTGTTAGACAGTCATTAGGTCGACACCATTAGGTCGACATGTGTCTAGGTTGACATGCAGGAAGGTCGACATGAGTCTAGGTCAATATGGGTTAGGTAGATAGGGTCATAAGGGATATAAAATTTGAGAAGTAGTGATGCCCTGAGGTGGCCCAACCAGACAATCTCAGAAGTCCCCACGCCAGGGGCGCCGATGTACGATTTTTTTGGTGGGTGCTCCCACAGACACCCCACCCCCCAGGACTCACCTGTTGCTCGCAGTCGGGGATCCTGGCAGCGCCGCAGCGGGGTCCCAGCAGCGTATATGCCGTCAGCAGCAGGGTTCCTTCGGAAGATGGGAACTAGCAGCGGTATTAATACCACTACTAGTTCCCTTCCGCTGCAGGGACCCTGCTGCTGACGGCATATCCGCTGCTGGGACCCCCCTCCCCCGGAGCACCTACGGTTTCGGCACCCATGCCCCATGCCCAAACATTCACCCCAAGTAAACTGACACTATATAGGAGAACTTACTTGGTTATGTGCCTGATTCAGTAATGTGCAGTCACTGCTAGATTCATACTTGAAAACAAATTGGGAACAAGTGGGATTCGTCCCAGGTCGGGAGGCCAAAGATAACACTTCCAAAATAATAAGTTTGATACATCATCGCTCCTCTACTGACACCTCAGGAATTCTTCTTTCTACATATGCCGAGAAGGCGTTTGACAGAGTTGACTGGGGTTTTATGAAGAGTATACTTAAGCATTTAGGACTAGGTCCAATATGCTTACAGCGCATCTTAGCACTTTATGCCTACCCCGCTGCTAGAGTACGGATCAACGGTTCGCTATCGGATTCATTCGCTAATAATGGTACTCGACAAGGATGCCCATTGTCCCCCTTAATTTTTATTCTTTGTATAGAAGCCCTAGCCAGAGCAATTAGGCTGAACACGAATATAAGTGGGATCTCTTTATCTGGGTGTGAATATAAACTTGCACTGTTTGCAGACGACCTCCTGGCCACAATTATGAACCCTATAATCTCCCTCCCCAGCCTGATGGAAGAATTTAGATACTTTAGCAACCTTTCTAACTTTAAAATAAACTTCAGTAAATCAGTGGCCTTGAACGTCTCTGTCCCACCCGCTCTTGTGCGGGGACTCAAGTCCACATTTCCCTTTACCTGGCATACTTCTCATCTCAAATATCTAGGGGTTACTCTTTCCAATGACCTCTTGAGATTATTTGACCTCAATTTCACCCCCATCCTCAGTAAATTAAGATCAGATCTTCAGGCCTGGAAATTAAAACCATTTTCCTGGTTTGGCAGAATGGGAATAGTTAAAATGAACTCCCTCCCTAAAATTCTATATCTTCTCCAGACCCTGTCGATTAAAATCCCCCCCCCCCCCCCCCCCACCATGGTTCAGAGATGTTCAGGCCCTGATCAGGGACTTTATATGGGTGGTAAGAGACCTCGACTGAAGTTATCCCTATTACAGAGACAGAAAAATGCAGGCGGTGTCCATCTTCCAAATGTACGTGGCTACTATCAGGCTTGTATGCTGAGCAGAATACTAGACTGATCCAGAATGCACACCCTTAAACAGTGGGTTCAAATAGAAAGCCACTCACTACCCTCTCCTATCAATGGCCCTTATTCTAGTTCGGACGGTACGGCCCGCGTGCGGCCGTACCGCCGATGTTTTTATTCTGCACATGCGCAGAGGTCTATCTGCGCATGTGCAGCCCCCTTCGCCGCAGACGTATTTCGTCCGCCGCAAAGGGGGCGTATAGGGGCGTGAGGGGCTTCAGACCCTCATTTCCCTATGTGTACGCCCCGCGTTTCATGGGCGTTCCCATGCAAACGCGGGGCGTATGCATGGTAATGAGGGTATGACGCAGCTCATGGGGGCGGAAAGCTGACGTCGCCGGATGTCAGCTCTCAGCCCCCATACAAGCTAGCACACGGACGATTGTCCGTGTGGTCTCAGCTTGCGGGAGCTGCTGGGGCGTGCGGACCTGCCTTCGATGGTCGACGACCATCGAATGCAGGGGGCAGCTCCCACCATGGTGGAGGCGTACGCCTCCACCATTTTTATGCGGATCGCCAGCCGTCCGTGTACGGACGGCCGTGGCGATCCGTCTCGTGGGCGGGGTTTGGTTTGTGCGGCCGGAGCACCGTGTGCGGCTCCGGCCGCACCAACCAGAATAAGGGCCAATGTTATCCCATGGCTCTTTCACCTCCCCAACTCATCCCACCCCACGGTGGGCCCAACTTTGGCGTGTTGGAAGGTACTCCGTAAATCTCCGTCTGTCTCCTCACTTTCATCTCCATACATGGCTTTCCTCTATGACAAACGCTTTCCCCCAGGTTTAGATCCCAATACATTTAGGCCATGGCACAAAGTAGGCCTTTTCCGCATGGGACAGCTGGTAAAGGGGGGGGGGGTGGTGATTTCTTTTGAGGACTTACGCAAGAAATGGAATTTACCGTCAAGTGATTTTTGGCGTTATTTACAAACCCGCCGTTTTCTGTTATCACTTGACCCCATTACCCTTCGGTCCCCCACTCTAACCCCCTTTGAACTCTTATGCTCGTCAGAGGAACCCCCTTCCCGCCCTATATCTAAGATCTATAACCTCCTCTTAGAAGACGCCAGCCATGATCTCCCATATTTTACTAAAAGATGGAATGAGGACCTGGGGATTAGCTTAACAGATACCAAATGGGGAAAAATCCTACAGCTGGTCCATGCTTGTTCCCCCAGCATTCTGGTGGTAGAGACACAATATAAAATACTGTCACGGTGGTATAGATGTCCCGATACTATATCAAAGATGGGAACAGGTATACCCAATATCTGTTGGCGCTGCTCCTTAGGCCCTGGGAATCCACTCCATATTTGGTGGGACTGTCCCTCGCTACAACCCTACTGGAATAGTGTTATCTCTATTTCCACAATGATTCTGGGTGAAGCGGTTCCTCCAGGCCCCCTGTTTTGGCTGTTTCACTATACGCCGGGTTTTGTGTCTAGATATAAAAAACAGCAAAGGCAGTTATTCCTGTACGCTGGCGATCCCCCTCTACTCCAACAATCAAAGATTGGTTTCACAGAATAGATATGTATATGGACATGGAGGACATAGTGTCCTCTGCTGCAGATGATTATGACTACTTCAGAAATACTTGGGCTTTGTGGCTAACCTTTAAAGAATCTCCCTCATACGGGAGAGCACTGGAATCTACCACCTCCACATTACCTTAACTGCATTTTGTGTAAATTACTGTGTCCACAAGATTTGGCAAATGTACACCTAAAGGAAATAACATGTTCATTATCTTCTTTGTATGTAACTAGATTGTCACTACTGATGTGAATCGGATCTGTCCCCCTTCCCTCCTCTCTGATCTTTGTTATTACCCACTATTTCCCTTATTCTCTCCTCGTCCCCCTATACCTCCCTTTATGCGATATCCTATGTTACATTATATGATGTTGTTGATGACATTTTCTCGCTGTATCGCAATTTTGTTTGTTATGCTCGAAAATCTCAATAAACATATTTTGCTCTAAAAACAAATTGGGGCATTGGGAGAGGGGTGCTATTAGACTGAGGCAATCTCAAACTTCAAGTCTGTAGTTAAACACCATATCGTAAGGGGCCTGATCGACAGAGGTAACCTCAATCTTGGTGGGTAGGTTCATATATATGGACAAATTTATGCTAACAACTTCTTATATGATCATTTCAATATAAGTAATATATAATATTCATACCTCCCAACATGACCCTCTCCAGGAGTGAGAAAATGCTCTGGTCCTGGATTTCCCTTTCAATGTATGATTGCCATCACCTGTTTAAATTGTTTTGTTATGTGTATAGTCCTTCTTTTTATATAGCTGCTTTGCTCCCTTTAGCTGAATTGTGTATACATAAACCTTACTAACAACAGGCCTATCTTTACATGTGAAAGTATATTGATTACATGTGAGGTATGTTGATTGTGTATTATGGTTTATAATGTCTTGTTACCTGTACTATTCTACCTGACCCTCTCCATGACGGAGAAAATGCTTTGTTCCCGGACTTCCCTGGTATGTATGATTGCCATCACCTGTGGTAAAACTTTCTTATCAATTACCTAGCTCCCCACAGGTGATGGCAGTCATACATTACCAGGGAAGTCCAGGAGCAGAGCATTTTCTCCCTCATGGAGAGGGTCAGGTAGGCAACCATGCTCCCAACATGACCTTCTCCAGGAGGGACACAATGCTCTGTTTATGGACTGTCCTCGTAATGTATGATTGCCATCACCTGTGTTGAAATACCTTTCTTATTACTTAACATCTTCAACACAGGTGATAACAATCATGAATTAAGAGAGAAGCCCAGGAACAGAGTATTGTGTCCCTCCTGGAATGGGTCATGTTGGGAGCTATGGGGAAGGTCGACATGCTTTGGGTCAACCACTAAAGGTCAACATGCATGAAGATCGACATGACAGAAGGTCGACATGGGGTTAGGTCGACAGGGACGTTAGGTCAAAACATACATTAGGTCGACATGGGCTAGACCGACAGTCAAAATGTTGACATGTGGTTTTCACAGTTTTTTTGACACGCCATGTACTGACAGGCGGTATTTCATGCCCTACCATTCACTAGGGCATGGTGGGAAAATAAAATATGCCAATCGTACTGAGGTACTGTTCCAAAAGCATGGTGAACATAGTGGTGCACTTTTTTAGTGTACATGTCAACTGTGTTGACACTCGGGCTAAAAAAGTGAAAAACAGTATGTTGACCTTCTGATTGTCAACATTGCCCATGTCGACATAATGCCTCGTAGACCTAACCCCATGTTGACATTCAGACATGTCGACCTTGATGCATGTTTATCTTCAGTGGTCGACCCAATGCATGTTGACCTTCCTTGTGTTGACCCTATGACTCATACCCTTAAGGAAGTCTGAATTTGGCTGCCGTGCGGGATACAGGCTTCCCTTGAACATTATTATTAAAGGGACAATCATTTACAAGGCATGGTTTTTACCATGGTGCATTTACTGCCATACATCACTGGTACACCTGATTCCCATTCCGAACTCGGAAGCTAAGCAGTGATTGGCCTGGTTAGTACTCGTAAGGGTGACCAACGGGGAATACCAGGAGCTGTAACACACCGGATTGCAGAAACTACTTGGTCAAGGAGCAAATCATCTCTGTATATCTGGTCCGCCTTCTTCCCACATTTAAAATACTAAAAGCGTCAAGATTTAGAAAAATTATATCGCAAAGGCCACCAACACAAGGGTTGAGTGTCACCCGTCAAAAGTACACTTTAGTGAGAAACTTGGTCGGGAAATTTGTCCGATCCATTTAACCTACTCTAACAGTTTCTACATATTTTCTCACTTAGTGTGCCCAATTGAATCATTTTTCGCCACCAAGAGTTCATTTTGTGACTATTATCCTATTTGCATCATGGTCATTATGTTTATTGTTATTGTTATTTTTATTACTATGTGTCATGCGTACTGATATTTTAGCACACGTTCTTTAATAAAAGTTATATTTTAAAACATTCAATCCATTTCATTGTTTAAGTGTGCCCCAAAAACCCTTTTGTTCTCCCTTTGTCATCCTTGTGACAAAATATTTTTTCAGTTTTGTTGCTGAACTTTCTTTGGGAGCACCACCAACCAAACACCGCCTTTCATTTTACTTCTGAGCGGTAAGAACGTTGGTTCAATATTTAGATGTACGTATATAATTGCTAAAAATTGCATATTTGCCAGTGCCGAACCACACCCATATTGTAACCATTTAAAAAAGTCCCAGATTGGTTGGCAGTTCATTACATGCCGCCCAAACTCTCTGTCATCACCCATACATCCTTTATCTTAGGTCCAACAGGAAGCCAGTATCAACTGAATTACCTGTGACATCACAAATGCCTATACAGGGTTAAAGTGGTAAATTTTATTGCACCTGGAAAACCAACCCTTATTGTCAACATGATACAGTTGTTCCAGAGAAGATTTTGTTTGAAGTTGTGGCCCCCAAAAGAGCACTTGGGCATTACCGGCCCAATAACTGTTCTGTAGCCAGATCCTTCATATAAAGCACTCAATACTAGGGCGTATAGCTTTTTCATTTACACCCAGGAGTGTTACCTCATTGTGAAAAAACGTAACCGGTTTTAAAAGGACAAGCATGGTACTATTTACTCAGTACTTGACATGGGATAACTGGGAAGGTGACATTTTAGTTCCTACCAGGTCCTTAATTCCCATCAATTGGGAGAAACCAATGGCTTTATAAACCGAGTGTACGCACAGGATCCCTTCTAGTTCGACAGAAGTCATCAGGCTGAGCAACTGGAATCAGCAAGTCACAGGCCCCATGAGCCAATTCCTGAGCTTAATTTTGTAGTGTAAATGATTGCTGCTTAAAAAAGCTGCAGATTTCTTACCAAATCTCTCACTTTCTGGATCTCTCATCCTATTAAATTTCCCCCATATTTTCTCAATGACACAGAGTGAGCTGGAAGGGAAAGATGGTTGCTAAAAAGGAAGAACATGTTACTCTGGTCACTTGATAGGACCACTGTTTATTGTTGCTTGGCTTCAAAGAACAAGAAGGTTAGACTATTTGGCAGGTTGCCTCTCGCTTTACTATATGTTCCTATTAAATAAAAATGCCTGCCCAATAACTGTATAGTTTCATTTACTGAGGAAAACTTAATCCTTAAAATATCTAAGAACAATTCTCCAAACTTTTTCACACAAAATCCAATTTTAAAATAATGAACAAAAGGAAAACCCACCAATTAAAAATGAAATATCAAACTATGATGGTTTACAGCCCGTCATTGTGGTTTCCTTACCATTTGGGAAATTTAGTTAAATTATTAAAAAAAAATTCCCTAAAATTCTCAACAGAAATGTTGGCTTCTGTTTTCTCGGCAGAGCTAACTGGCCTGATTTGTCAGAACAGCTTGAAAATGAAGTGCTAACTGTTGGATTTTATTGAAAGGAAACCAAGTGGAACAACATATGTATTTTCTTAGGAAACTAAAAAGCTCACAGTCATGTGATGTTCCTTGGGGTAAATTCTTTGTTATGAATTACAACCTGCTTACTGATGAGTTGTTAATAAAAAGTAGACCTGTTGGCCATTATTTTTTTCCACACAGTACACACTTTGAATTTTTTTTTTAAGTTTTCATTAATATAATAAGTGTGAATAAACCTGTTTCCAATTTGTGATTATTTTCTCTTCATCGCAAAATGCAATTTCTTGTTAAATCTAATTGTATACTATCAAAATTGATAGTATTGAAACTCCAAAAAAGTACATGACGGTTAAAATTTTAATAATAATAATATTCTACCATAACATAACAGAATCATGGAAAAGGTATCCATGACAATTTTTGGCTTAAGAATCTGCCAGCTGTTGTTAAATTCAGTTGACCAAGTGGACGAAAGTAAACTTTTGAACAAAACTAGAAACAGATGGGAAACGAAGGTGGCAATATAAGTCTAGTTAGATTTTTTTCCCTTAATGTTAGCATCTGGTCACACAAGGGAGTCTGTATCTACTAATCATGCTACCAATACACCTTATTATTGCCAGAATCCCTAAATGAAATGTAACATTTAAATACTAATTGAACATTTTTTAACATTCTATTTCGCTTTCTAACATGGAAGTGGTTCTGACAAAAGTACTAACTTTGGAATTTTTTAGATCACTGTTTTGTAATCAGGGTCCAACCAGAAGATGAAAAAGTTTACAATACAAAATGTTAAAGTTTGCAATTTTTTAATGGAAAAAAGTAAGATTTAAACTATTAACATTTTGGTACTTGTTTCCTAGTAGGGCGCCCAGATTTCCTACGTACACTCAGTAGTTAATTTAGTTAATTTATTCACTGCAGTCTGAGTGAAATCACATTGCATAGCCCTTATTTGTGGCATGAGATGTGAGATGAGATGTCAGTAGTTCATATGGTAAAACACCTAAAACAGCACCACTCTCCACGTCACCCTGAAGCGTGGCGAGCCCCGCGATTTTATATAGTGTGGCGAGCGCAGCAAGCCACTGAGCCCGAAGCGTGGCGAGGGGACGCGGAATAC
Organism: Crinia signifera; assembly: GCF_055691185.1. Classification (NCBI taxonomy): domain Eukaryota; kingdom Metazoa; phylum Chordata; class Amphibia; order Anura; family Myobatrachidae; genus Crinia; species Crinia signifera. The sequence continues at coordinate 188,617,323 of NC_139219.1, forward strand.
ATGTAAAGTAATCCGTGTACCTTTGGGGGTATGAAAATGTCGGAGGATGCGTTCCGCTGCGCTCGCCACGCTTCGGGGTGCCGTGGAGAGTGGTGCTGTTTTAGGTGTTTTACCATATGATTAACTGAGATCTCATCTGATCTCATCTCATCTGATCTCTTCTCATCTTCGATGCGATTAGCCCACTAAGCAAATAGCTTAGTGGGCGCTCTGCTAGGAAACCAACATTTTTTATTTATTTTTGAAACTGTGTTTATGGATGGAATGGCGGCTCTTACCTGTGATTTATAAAGTATAAAGAATCAAACATTGTGTAATTAAATGTGCTCAAGTGTAAAAGTATATAAATACAAGGTAGTGGGGGATGCAAGAGGTGTGGACTGCACCCAGGTGGCACCTGCCAAATGGTGAGATCAAAGTGCAGGAGCTAGGTGCTGCACCGTAACATTATATGTAGCATCTGGGTCCTGTTACAGTGAAGGAGCCAACACTGCAACCATTAGACCACACCCCCTTTAGACAATATCCCCTATCTACAAGGCCATGCCCCTTTGCTCCAGCAGGAGCGCCTTAGGGGCACAATGAACAAGTCTTTCTCACTGGGGGGGTTATTCTAGTTCATTCTTTCTGACACAATCCTTCTTAGATGGACAAAACCATGTGCACTGCGGGTGAGGCAGATGTAACTTGTGCAGAAAGAATTAGATTTGGGTGGGGTTTTTCTTCAAAGTGAGATCTTTATTGCAGTGTAAAATCATGCAGTCAGTATTTTCCCTGCACAGAAACAAAAAAACTCACCCAAATCTAATTCTCTCTGCACATGTTACATCTGCCCCCCTGCAGTGCATATGGTTTTGTCCATCTAAGAAGGATTTTGTCAGAATGAATGAACTAGAATAAACCCCTGGGTGTCACCTCACCCACTGTAAGAATACTTTTTTTTTTAAAGTAACCATAAAGTACTAATCCTTAACTCCAATCTGCATGGCAAAGTTGGACACACCATTTTATAAAAATTTACTGATCCTTGTTTTTCGATCGCATAATCCAATCATGAGCTAAAGCAGGTTAAATGAAACTTTTCCCTAATTCTCTGTACTTGAAGTTTTACAATCACATATAAGTGCACTATGAGGATGCTCCTCTGCCATTTTGACATAAGTGCCTGTAGGCAAAGGATGAAGGGGATCATTGTCATTATTACAGAGTAGATATTCATGGGATATCACTTATTAAGGAAAATGAAGATAATTAAACAATTAACCTTTATGTACAATAAGATGCCCCAAGGGACATCTTGCAATGTTTATTATGTATTAGGATACTATATGTTCCATAATTATAGAAAGGACATACACTGGTGAGAAATAATATTGAGACTGTATAACAAACTCTCCGTAATACAATGAAGATAAAGATAAATAATGAAGATAAGTGTGTTCCCTAGGGGAAATAAAAGCAGTTCTTATTACACACAGGATAAATACTGGGCCCTCTATATTATTTTTATTTATTTTTTATTTATTTATTTATTTATTTACCGTTTCTTATATAGCGCAGCAGATTCCGTTGCGCTTTACAATAGTAGACAGTGATAAGACAAACTGGGTAACAACAGACAGACTTGGAGGTAGGAGGGCCCTGCTGCAAGCTTACAATCTATAGGGATATAGGGGGGAAACATAAGGACAGGCACCAGTATTTATCAGTTTCATACAGTATATTGCGCCCACATATTCCGCAGCGCTTTATATTATCTTGGGAATCATATGCATTCAGGGTAGACATTAAAATGTCTCACAATGTGACCCTGGTATACAATAAATTATGCTATTGAAAGCCAAAACTTTTTATTTTATTTTGTGAATTGCAAGGTATTAGTCGTGACTTCTTTACCTACAGTATTTTTTACTTGTATTGTAATATAATTGTAAAGTCTGTATTTTATTAATTGATGGATCGGTCTATGGATTGTGGTGATCATTCTAGAACTAGCAGCAATAGTAATAGTAATTTCACATCTTCTATAAGTTGAAACAAACTTTGGGCGTGATTCTGTTCGGATTGGCCCACAGCGAATTCCCTACTAGGACTAATGGTGTGGTTCTGCGCAATTGTATTGGCAAATATATGCATGTGCAGGGCCGCCTTGCAAGGCTCAGGCCATGGACAGGTTTTGCTGAATATGGTATTAGAATAAGTAGTAACAAGCCCAAATCATATTGAATGTTCAAAACAGTCATGCATGTCCTGCAACTTCCTTAGCCCTAGCTTCTCTCTATAGTAGTAATTGTAATGTGACTGATATAACCCTCAAAACAAACATCCATCTCTGTAAAGAACATTGGGGCTGAACAAAATAAGTGTTCACTGAAAAATCCAGAGGAGAGCCCATGAGCGGCATGTTTGTGTCAGGTCGCTCACATTTTGAAACCATGATAAATTCTGAGCAGCATATTCCCAGTATTTATAAATCATATGGCAATTGACCAAATGAAACAGAGAACACCTGCCAATAGATGCCAACATGCCACACATAAATTTTAATCTAGGACAGTAATCCAGACAGAGCAAAGAAAGACATATACAACAGTAATCAGGGCAGTGACATGATGACATGATGATATACAACAGTAATCAGGGCAGTGACATGATTATTAACAATTTGCATCATTGACAGTATTTTCATGTTCTACATAGTTTTCACAAATATAGCATGTACTAAAAGTCTGCAAGGTTGCTGTCCCGACAGTTGGGATTCTGACAATCAGTATACTGACATCAGAATCTCAACTGCTCAAATGCCCACCAGTCAGGATCCCGACTGACAGGGGCTATTCTTTCTCATCAGAGTCCACAACTCCCATAGATGGAGAATAGAACATGTGACAAGCCAATGAGCCTGCAGTGTGGCTAGAGCAGCAAGCCCACAAGGGGCTTCTTTGCACAGTATCGGCGGTCAGGATTCCGATGTAGGTATACTGACTGTCGGAATCCCAACTGTCGGGCCCGCATACCACCCCACCCAATAGATACCAGCAACAAATGCAGTGTCTTTCATTGTTTTTAAGACTCCTCCAAAGAGACAATGTACCTCCAACATAGGATGGAAGCTGCAGAATAGGGATACTTCTCTCATGAAATATACACCATATACAAAAAGCTAGACATTATTGTACATAGGGGTCAAGCAGCCCATACAGGCTGCTATGAGGGCGCGCTTTCCGTGCTGTACTAGCATGGATCACATTGCATTGCATTGCCTGTGCACACATTGTGCATGCAATGCGATGCAATTTGATGAAACCTAAGTACAAAAAGTATGTGCAAGCACATACTTTTTGTAATGTGCGATGAGGTGCCGCGGGAGCGCGCACCTCAAAGCACACATCCGGACAGCATGCATAGCAGCGTGTATGGGCAGCTTTAGACTGCAATTGCCATTGAGAATAATTTCTGGGAAGTCTCCTGCATTTTAGTATTGCCAAAACTGCAGATCTATTGATCATGTCTATAAAGCTGATGATGTTATCATGGAAGTTAGTGATTAGTGAAACTAATCACAATATTAGAGCCATATCTAAAAATAAACATAAATTAAAATGCTTACTGGCTAATGCAAGAAGCTTAGTGAGTAAAATCGGGGAGCTAGAAACGGTGATCAGTAGGGACGACTACGACATCATTGGTATTACAGAAACATGGTGTAATGAGTCGCATGACTGGGCATTAAACATGGAGGGATATACACTCTACAGGAAAGACAGGGAAAATAGAAGGGGCGGGGGTGTGTGCCTATATGTAAATAATAACTTAACATCATGTGAGAAAAATATGAGCACAGACCTGGAAGACGACAACTTGGAGACAGTGTGGGCAGAGATAACCGACAATAATAAAAAAACAAAAAACAAATTTATAATAGGGGTATGCTATAGACCACCAAATATAAACGAAAGGGAAGAGTCTCTTCTTTTAAACCAAATCAAACAAGCATCAAATCAGGGTCAGGTATTAATTATGGGGGATTTTAATTTACCTGACATTGATTGGGAAAACGAAACAGGTAAATCAGCTAGAAGCAATGGGTTCTTAAGCTTACTTAAAGACCAGTTTATTACACAAACGGTGGAAACTCCAACTCATGATGAGGCACTCTTGGACTTAGTTTTAACAAATAACACAGACTTAGTTTCAAACACAAAAGTAATTGAACAATTAGGGAACAGTGATCACAATATGGTTTCACTGGAAATCAACTTCAGTAAATTACATCAAAAAGGATCTGCAAAAATACTAAACTTCAGAAAAGCGAACTTTGAATTATTCAGGGAAGCCCGAACAGGAATTGGGAGGGAAACGGTTATGGAGGGAAAAAATGCAGAGGAAATGTGGGATACTCTAAAAAAGGTGCTTGATTCACTAACTAAAGGTAAATTCAACAAAAAAAGCCACCATGGTTGGACAAAGAAGTAAGGTCAGCTATCAACAATAAAACCAGAGCCTTTAAATTCTATAAAAATAACTTGAATGAGGAGGCGTTCGCAAAATACAAAGAATCAAACAAAACTTGTAAAGGGGTAATCAAAGCAGCTAAAATATTATATGAAGAGTGCATAGCCACTGAAAGCAAAACCAACCCAAAGAAGTTTTTTAAATACATAAACAGTAAACGTTTAATTAAGGAAAACATAGGCCCACTAACTGATACTAGTGGAAAAAGTGTTACTGAGGACAAGGGAAAAGCAAAACTGTTAAATGAGTTCTTCTCATCAGTATTTACTAAGGAAGAGCAGACTGTGGAACGAACGTTTACAACAAACGGGACAAATAAGCCAGATCTCATTGTGGATTTCACGCCGAAGGAAATAATACTGAGGCTAAGCAAACTCAAAACAAATAAATCACCAGGGCCAGATGGGATTCATCCGAGGGTATTAATGGAATTAAGGGATGAACTAGCTACCCCCCTACATTATATCTTTAGCAAGTCACTATCGTCAGGTATAGTACCAAAAGATTGGAGAATAGCAGAGGTAGTGCCAATATTCAAAAAAGGAAAAAGGAAGATCCCGCTAATTACAGACCCGTTAGTTTAACATCAATTGTGGGTAAACTATTTGAAGGATTTTTAAGGGATGGTATCCAGAAATATTTAGATCATCACAGTCTACTCAGTGCTAACCAACATGGGTTCGTGAAAAATCGTTCATGCCAAACTAATCTACTAGGGTTCTATGAAGAGGTTAGCAAAAACCTCGATAATGGAAATGCTGTAGATGTGATTTTCCTAGATTTCGCTAAAGCATTTGATACTGTCCCACACAAGAGATTGATTAATAAAATGGAGAACCTAGGATTGGGTGAAAATATCTGCAGATGGGTAGGGAATTGGCTATGTAATAGAGAACAAAGAGTGGTTGTGAATGGTGCCGTATCAGATATGATACCGGTACTAAGTGGAGTGCCCCAGGGTTCGGTTTTGGGACCCATTTTGTTTAACATTTTTATTAACGATATTGGGATAGGGTTACTCAGCAATGTATTCATCTTTGCGGACGATACAAAACTTAGCAAAGTCATCAAATCATCAGAAGATGTCACCATGCTTCAAAATGATCTTGCAATTCTAGATGAGTGGGCAAAAAAATGAAAGATGAGGTTCAATGTAGATAAATGTAAGGTTATGCACCTTGGGAGACACAACCAGTGTGCAAGTTACAACCTTAGCGGAGAGGAACTGGGTAATTCCATACTTGAAAAGGATCTAGGAGTCCAAATAGACAGCAAACTAGGATGTAGTGCCCATTGTAATGTAGCTACAAAAAAGGCCAACAAAATTCTGGCATGTATTAAGAAGGGAATGGAAACTAGGGACTCGAGGGTAATTATGCCACTATATATAAAGCATTGGTGAGACCTCACCTAGAGTACGGAGTACAGTTCTGGGCCCCACACTATAAAAAGGACATCATAGAATTAGAAAAAGTCCAAAGGCGAGCAACAAAGCTTATTAGGGGAATGGAGAATTTAAGCTACGGGGAGAGATTAAGCAATTTGGGACTATTTACATTAGAAAAGAGACGTTTAAGGGGGGACATGCTCAACATGTACAAGTATATCAAGGGCCAATATAAGGAACTGTCACGCACCCTCTTTTCTACTAGAAAGGAATCTAGGACGCGAGGGCATGAGTATAGATTAGAAGAAACAATATTTCATTCAGCTAGTAGAAAGAATTTCTTTACGGTCAGAACAGTCAAACTCTGGAACTCTCTTCCCAGAGAGGTGGTAACGGCTGGCTCATTAAATGCGTTCAAGGCAAAGTTGGACAAACATTTACTGGAGAAAAACATACATGGGTACAAATAAGAAATATAATTTGTCTGTAAAATACCAGAACCTACCAAATCAGCAATGGATATCTATACCAGGTTGAACTAGATGGACGCAAGTCTTTTTTCAGCCTTACCTACTATGTAAATATGTTAACAGAATCAGCATCAGCTTGTCACATCTGATGGGTGACTTTGAACTGAAGCTGGAGTGTAATGGAAGCTGGGTTCTTTACTGAGTTTAGACTGCATATAGGACCACTAGGGATAGTGGAGGAACCCCTCAAAGAAATATAGATCTGAAGAAGAGAAGCCAGGTGATAACTGGTAAGTATGGACTGGCTTATGCTGATCAATGAAGACTGACTGAGGTCGTCGCTGCAGGTAAGTATGCTCTGATGAGTATTACTAATACAGACACTGGAGAGGTTCACCAATGATAATGATGGCAACAGTAGATATCTTCCTGATGGTGGTAATATCAATATTGTCTCTCTGAACAATGACTGGTAACTGTAGTGATAAGGAGAGATGAGGAAGAGCTTATTGCAGGTGGACTGGATGGGAGGTTTTAGATGATCAGGTAGAAACAGGTAGCACTGTAATGAAGGATGCAATATCCTAATCAGGACACTGGAGTGAGTCAGGCTGCAGCAGATGTAAAAGCCGCAGATGCTGTGAACAGCAGAAGTACTCAGAGAACTAATAAGGCTGCCTCTCTAAGGACAACATTGCACTGACTAAATTCCTAGTCCAGACTCTATCTATATAGGCAGAGCACACAAATGATTGGCTGCAATGGAGTGATGTCATAAATGAGCTGACTAGGATTGGCTAAAGGAAGCGTGTGAATAATCCAATATGGCGGCGCCCATGCCGGTGACTGGCGTCCATGTGGAAAGGCCTGAGGCCTACACTGACACAGGACACTAGCGACAGACACTGCAGTGACTAAACCACAATTGTGACTCAGCAGTGTCCGCCGGTATGACACCGTGGACATCGCTGATCACACGCACTCGATGTTGGTTGGAAACCGTTAGGATTGAAGTCTCTGAGCAAGCCGAGAGAAGCATCTAGATGGTGACTAAGTATTTCTCAAACCCTGAGTCATGACACAGGCCAGGTATACTTGCGTAGACTGGGAATTTGTTTTAGATTTGCTGTGCAACAGCCAGGAGGGTAACAAGTAAATAGGTAAACGGTATACAATATAAACAATAAACAATATAAACAGGTGGGGGAATACGTACAGTCATACAGAAAGCTAACCCATGGGGACACCGTGTTAAATTATGTGCAGAGGGCTATGGTGCGACTAGAGATTGAGATGTTCAGGAGTTCACATGTCAGCAGGTGAACCGCATGAGGGAGGAAACTTTTTAGGTTTCTGGTGAACCTGGTGGCAATGGCCCTGTTGCATCTCCCTGATGACAGCAATTTAAACAAGCCTTGGTCAAGATGTAGTTAGTCCTTGACTATCTTCATCTCTTGCTTTTTTACTCTGGACAGGTACAGGTCCTGGACTGAGGGAATGTCTGCCTGATGACCTTCTTCACAGTTCTGAATACCTTTTGAAGTCTGCATTTGTCTCTCTTGCTGGTGAAGCTGTACCATACCAGTATTGAGGGGCACAGTACAGACTCCACAATCACGGAGTAGAAGAGGAGCAGAAGCTTCTGTGGGATGTTGAACTTCCTCAGTTGCCTAAGAAAGAATAGTCTCTGCTGCGCTTTTCCAACAATAGTATCAGTGTTGGGCCCCCATTTAAGGTCCTGGGAGATTGTGGCCCCCATGAACTTGACAGAGTGACAACACACTGTCAGCAATTGTTAGCAGAGGAACACCTACAGACTTCTTCCAAAAGACCACTATCATCTTGATGGTTTTGAGTGGGTTGAGCTCTATATGGTTGCTGCTGCACCATCGGGCCAACCAGTCCACTTCTTGTCTCGACTTCTCTTCCATATGATGTCAGTAGACACACACCAATAAGCTGTTTGTGGTTTTGCGATCTATAATTAAATCTGTTGGTCATAAATATACAGATTTCATGAGTTTACATGACATTATTACTACATCTGCGTCTTCTTCTGGAAGAATTCTTTAACACTGATACATTTCTATATATCAACACACCAAAAAGCACTTTGAAACAGCACCACCTGCTGTCCCTCCAGTGTAATCATTGAAACATTATTAATTAGCAATTTGTTGTCAACAGAAAAAGGCGGGAGGGGCCCTGAATAGAGACAAGTAATAGAGGAAAAATATATGTTTAAAGAGAGATAGCTTAGTAGTAATAGTTGTTGTTGTTATTGTTGTTGTATATTATCACATTAGAGATTGTGTAGGTCTACAACTTCTAAAAACCTAAAAGTTTGGGCTGGTGGTAAATAAATATCATGAAAAGAGAGACCTGTTTAAGTGAAAATAATATTTTCCTTCACTTTCAGACTTGAGGAGTATGGGTGCATTTGATGTAACCCAATGCTTCAATATGTGGAATATGTAGAACTTGAATTTTTCATATTAACCAGAATCTGAACTACTCATCTGTAAATAGGAATACCAATGTATGCTTTCATAATCATGTCACAGGCAAATCAATTTGAGTCGCTAATTATACCAGTCAAACATATGGAAAGTTGCCTAATAAAGGGAGATGATTGCTGCTTTTAATTACCAATTAAATATAGTCAATGAACAAATATAGTAATTAGAACAGTGATGGCTAACCTTGACACTCCAGCTGTTGCTGAACTACACATCCCAGCATGCCCTGCATCAGTTTTAGCATAGCCAAATAGTAAATCTAATGCAAGGCAGGATGGCATGTGTAGTTCAACAACAGCTGGATGGGGACATTTACAAAAATGTGTATTCTACTTCACATGTGATGTTGCTATGGGCAACCAATCAGATCCTCTCTACTATCTTCTAGAGGGTGCTAAATAAATAAGTAGATTCTGATTGGATGCCTATAGCAACATCACATGTGAAGTAGAATACACATTTTAGTGTCAAGGTTAGCCATCACTGAATTAGAGTATTGTCTGATGTGAGATATAAAAGTTTTAGTAAGTATGTTGACCATTAGGCCATTATAATGATTTGTGCCACTCTATAAGAGTTAAGCTGTGTACACAATATATCATTGAGGATATATAGTGCAAATTGCTTAGTGTGTACTCACCATATTGTTATGGACTTTGTGTCACTGACCAATATCATGAACGATATCGGTCAGTGTGTATGCACTATATAATTTTCCTACGCCACCGCCAACATAGTTCACAATATCAGCCAGTGCCAGGGATTGCTAAGTGTGTACCCAGCTTCACAGTCATTTCAACTATAGGGCTCAGTAAATATTGTCAGCATTATTTTAACAGAGACTAATTTACATTTTTTTCCAATGTATTTGAAAATGTATCACATTAGAAATGTCTACTTGTTCTTTTATCTACAGATGTAGACCGTCTCGGGTCATGTTGGAAACAACATAACAACAAATAAAAATAGCATGCAATGGATATTTTGGCAGCCATATTTTTCTAAGCCAGTGAATACAATAGTAACAATATGGAACCCGTGTTCAAAGCCGGGGCTTCTCAGCATTTGTTTACAGATGCTAGTATAAACAAGGAAATCTAGCTTTAGAGCTCTCAGCATGACTGCGACGTTGTGTTTTTCTTACAGGGACAGAAAACTATGCATAATAATCAGCAGGTTATTTGGTATTTAAATTCCAAAATGTGGTTTCAATTATAATAACCATCCAAAGACACGTTTGAATTAAGACTGGTTTTAATATTAACTCTATCATATTCTTGACTAAGACGGTCACATTTAGCCATCCGCATTTAGAAATAATATAGATGATGCTATTTACAGTATGTATCATTTGTATGCAGTGAAGAAAACCAATACCACTTTCAGATCGTACTAAAATCCCAGGGTATTGGCGGGATGCTGCTGGGTTGACCCAGGTTGAGGTGCGATGTGAAAGCACCAAGCCTAATAAACCAGGTCAACCAACCCGACAATTTGATCCGGTTTTTAGAAGGGTTAATCCCAGGTCACTCTGTGTATAATGGGTGACCTGGATTTAGTGTAAAAGTGCCTAAGGTCAGAACCGGGTTCGACTGGCATTGCGATCTGAAAGCGGTATTACATAGTTAAACAGTTTTACTTTTGAAATACTAAAATACCATAATCTGTTGTACTGAGGATTCCAGCAACTTTTTCTGGAACGTTCATCAAGATTTGAGGCCTAATCTTCAAAGTCACATTTATGCAACATACAGTATATTTTGCACACAAGTATTTTGCATTTATAATAAGCATGAAAAATCATACCCAGTGAAATGTGTTTTGAATCTTATGCATACTACATCAAAAGCAGCACTGGCAATTTTGGCATCTGACAGTTTATTAAAAGCAAATTGGACAAGGAGGAATCTGAGGCAGGCATGTTAACAGCTGAAAATATTTTCATTCACAATTTAAACACAGAAAATGACTGTGATCAGCAGGTTTTATTGTCACGTACTGAAAGTAGTATAAAGATGTAGCTATATATTTTATAATCAATGATTAAATCAAGGAACTATGAGCCTGAGGTAGTTAGCTGCCCCCCCAGTCAGAGTGAACCCCACCCTGTGTAAATCTGCAAGTGAATAGCAAAAATGTCATAATCCGGTGTCCTGTCGCAAATCCATACACAAATCACTCACCATCAAATTATTTTCCATCTGCGTAAAATGTGAGTGACGGTGCCCATACACGCACTAAATAGCATCACATCGCATTGCATGCGTTGTGCATGCGATGTGCATGCGATGCGATCAAAAGACAGTACAAAAAGTATGTGCAGCACATACTTTTTGTACTGTGCGATGAGATGCCTCGGAACGCGAATCTCATAGCACACACCGCACAGGGAAAATCGGTGCGTGTATGGGCACCTTAAGTCTGAGCCTTTCACAAATCTGCTACAGATACAGGCTGGTCAAGGCCAGTGCTGCTGTCACACAGCCTCCCTTAAAACGCTTGGGCACACCTGCATTTTTTCTGACACTCCCAGCAAACGGCAGGTGTCCACCCACAAACCCTGACTTCCGGTCTGTCAGATTGCAAGGGTATTGTGATTAGATATTTTTTACGCAATTCTGCACTTGCGCATGCGCGATATGATCCGTACGTATGTGCAGTCATTTGATAGTCGAACAGATTGCGAATTTGCACATCAGTGATCAACTCTGAAATCAGGCCCTATAAGTAAGTGGTGTTTCACCCCTGAAAACAGGCAATGTCTGCAAAGGCCCGCCTTCCTTCTCTCCCTTTACCACTCTCCCTCTACCTCATCTTTGTGAGCCTAAAAAAGGCCATGGTCTCTGCATTTCTGATGTGGAAGGGGTATAACTTCATATATAAGCATTTCCTGTTTCTGTTTTCATTGCCAAAATATTGTGCTCCTGTCAGAAATGCAGTTCCTCTTCCTGGATCATGTATTCTATTATGTACTAGTCATGTATCAGCCTTTGATTGTCCTCAAATATGCTGCTGCCTAATCCATATGCTTATTTACTCCTCTGTGTACTGTTGACCATCTTTTGCAACAGCCTCTAGTGTTTTAACCTATAACCAGCCACTGGACTCCAGTTCAGTCTTCAGACCATTACAATTTTTACCTCCTAGTCCCAAAGCCTAACTCTAACCTTTACCTTAACTCCCTCTCTCTACAGCCTTACCCTAACCTTCCCGCAGCACCTAACCATCAGCATTATGAGGCTGTTTGCATTGTACCTGTTGACTTGTTGAGTCATTTTGAAATTCTATTGTTGACATTATGATTTTCAACATGATTATTGACGACCATCTGTCCGAATATCCTACTGAAGTGTGTTGGTTGGTGTGCTTACTGTTACGTGTAGTGTACAATAGCCATTTGAGTGAACAGTATTTGTTTCACTGACAAAATGTTTTACATTTTTGGCTAACGATAAATGTATGAACAGCTGCCAGCCATCAGCTTTTACAAATCCTGGTTTCTTAGTGATATTAAAGTTAGACAAACAAGAAAATAAAACGAATGCAATGCAATGTTTACTTTCACAACACAAAATAAGTTCTACTTTGGGAATAATACATAAGTATAATAGTGATTCTTGTGAAAAAAATGTAAAATGGAGCAATGGAGTCTCAATATAAGTATCTTGGGACTTATGCGAAGTAAGACCTACAGTATGCCAGACTGCACAGCATAATGGGCTTGTTCAGACCTGATCACACGCAGGGGTTAAAGTGTGTGTGTGGGGGGGAACTGGGGGAACCGAGTTCCACCACTTGTAGTAGGGATGGGAACTAGTTCAACCTTCTTGACCCTGCACAGTAATTCTAACAGAAAAGTATTATAGTTTGCAGTAGGGGCATAGCTAGAACTTTGTGGGCCCCATAGCAAAATCTTGCAAGGGCCCCCCCACCTCTGCCTTTGCCATTACAATGCCCCTTAGGCAGGCAAAAGAAAGAGTGAGCAAACAAAGGCAGTGTTGGGAAAAGAGAGGAGTGAGAAAAAGAGGGGTGGTCAGGAGAGCGAGATAGGGATTCATGGAAATAAGGGAATAGGGATGGAAAGAGAAAGAGGGGGGAGTGGGAAGAAAGAAAAGAGGGGAAGCGTGGTGTTAGAGGTCAGGGGCAGGGAGATAGAGGTGAAAAATACTAGGGGCAGTGAGAGAGATTAATAGGGGAGAGACAGAGGTAAAGGGGGAGCCAGAGAAAGTTGAGAGAAAGAGGGTACAGGGAGAGAGAACAGAGGGAGAAATAAAGTCAGGAGACAGAGGGATGAGAGATGGAATACAGGAGAGTGAAAAAGAGAAGAGAGACAGGTAGGGGGAGAAAGATAGGTGATACAGAAAGGGGAGAGAGATGGGAAGGGAGAGAGTGGGAAATGGGGAGGGATAGAGATGGGGGTGAGAGAGTGTGGGGAAGAGGTGGGAGGAAAGAGAGGGGAAAGAGGTGGGGGTAAGAGGAGAGGGAGGCAGAGAGAGAGAAATAGAGGAGAGAGTGGGACTGAGTTAGAGAAAGAGAGGGATGAGGGAGAAGGATATATTAGTGACAGAGAGAGAGAGAGATAGAGATGGGGAGACAGGGAGGATGGGGAGTGCAAAAGAGGAGCCAGGTTGTGACACTGTATACCCCTCAGTCCTTTCCTCTTTCAGTGTTAGGACTTCTGATCTGCTAATGGGCTGTCCCATTAGCATATGGGAATGCCCAGCATTTCATGGGCATTCCCATGAGAAGGCTGGGCATTCCTGGGGGGTGGGCAACTGACATCACCAGATGTCAGCTGCCTGCCCACTTTCCCTTGAGCATACACGCACTTTTGATGGGCTGAAAACAGCCATTCTCCTCGCCATATTCCATACTCCAGGGGAATCCTTGTCTTCAGTGGATGGCAAGTCCTGAATGGTGAGGGCCACCGCTAATGCAGCAAGCCAATGATGCATATAGCGGCAACCCTCCCCATTTTGACAGCCGCACTCGCAATTTCCAACTTGCTGGAAAAACAGGTGGAGGTGGAAACAGCAAGTGCAGGGGGGTGAGTTGTTTACTGACCCACAAGCTCGCCATGGGGCATTGAATATACCCCAGAATGTTTGCTGGTCATTCCAATGATCTCTGGCTGTGAGGCTGTAATGCTATTACATCAAGCTTTAAATATAAGGAAGACAAGTTATAATTATTGAAAGCTGCATGAATCAGCATGAAAATCTAGTGTGGTGGATTGTTTGAGGAAGTGGGGCCCAAACTGATATCTTGCATAAGGCCCCAAGAGATCTAAGTCTGCATCTGATCTCAGGTGCGCATATGAATGTAAAATCTGCAAATGTTTAGGTGAAGTGTGTGAATTAAATGCCTTTTGCAAAATTGCACCTAATTGAATCCCCCCCCCCATAAAGTGAATTTTAGTTGTGGTGAGATTTTTTTTTAAATTTAAGGGGTCTTGTTTATTATTATATATATTTGTGATGTGCTATCCATATACTGTAGTCCTTTTGAAAAAAAAAGTCCTGTGTGTGATTTTGTTTTGTTTGTGAGTATAGTTTTTTGTTTTACTGTAGAATATTTTTTTTCTTTCTGTTAAGCACCATGGGGGAAATTTACTAAGATTTGTATTCTACTTCACATGTGATGTTGCTATGGGAAACCAATCAGAATCTACTTATTTATTTAGCACCCTCTAGAACATAGTAGACAGGATCTGATTGGTTGCCCATAGCAACATCACATGTGAAGTAGAATACACATCTTAGTAAATTTCCCCCCATATATGCAGAAGGAAAGACGTAATAATGTCACTGTATGGGTATTTAGTACAGCCTCATCTGCAATACTCTGTTAAATTCTTGAGGTCATAGCTCCAGAAGGATGTTAGTACCATAGAGACTGTACAAAGAAGGGCAACTAAATTGGTGCATGGTCTACACCACAAAACACCTTAACATGTATAGTTTGGGGCAGATAATAGAAAGGGAGAACACAATAGAAACTTTCAAATACAGTATATGGAGGTATAGGAGAGCAGACATTGATACTGGAGGGAGGTTTAGAGGAAACTTGATGAAAAATGGTAGTTGACAAGTGGAATAGCCTCCTATCAGTTTGAGACAGTATATCAATTTAAATATGCATGGGATAGACATAAGCATTTGCTTAGAAAGAAAGAAATAAGAGTACTTGTTTCCTAGAACGGCGCCCATCGCGGGCATCGCATGTACATCGCATGCCATTATAATGGCATGCGATGCGATGCCCGCGATTTTACATAGAAATGCATGTTAAAATGTAAATCGCGTCGGTCGCATCGCATTCGACGCGATTACCGATTTTACATAGGGAACAATGTTAAATGGCCCACAGACCCCAAATACCCACCCTGAAGTGTTAAATGGCCCCCCCAATTGTAAACGCCACCCCACCATCAACGTCAACCCGAAGCGTGGCGAGCGCAGCGAGCCCGCGAGGGGCGGCGGTACGCGTCCTCCGAGCTTTTCATACCCCCACTATCCACGTCGGCGTGGAGTTGAGAATAGAAAGTGTGGCGAGCGCAGCGATCCACCGAGCCCGAAGCGTGGTGGGTATTTGGGGTCTGTGGGCCATTTAACATTGTTCCCTATGTAGAAACGGGTCAATTGGGCCATTTAACATTGTTCCCTATGTAAAATCGCGGTAATCGCGTCGGTCGCATCGCATGCGATTTTTATGCCGCATGCAATGCGACCGACACGATTTTTTGGTTTGCGATGCCTAAGATCAATATCGTGGGCGCCGTTCTAGGAAACAAGTACCGAAATAAGTATCAACCAGGGTTTTAGGTAAAAATAGGGACACACAAGATGGGTCAAATAGTTATTGACTTATACTTATCTTACATTAAATGATATGTTT
Source organism: Crinia signifera (assembly GCF_055691185.1). Taxonomy (NCBI): domain Eukaryota; kingdom Metazoa; phylum Chordata; class Amphibia; order Anura; family Myobatrachidae; genus Crinia; species Crinia signifera. Next base: position 188,633,111 of record NC_139219.1, read on the forward strand.
CTATGGTGAGGGACATCAAAATCCTCCATATCCCAACTGGATAATATTCCTATCAATCACTTGTTGCCAGTCAAAATAATTTAATTTACCTGCGGCTTCAGCAAACAGTAATTTATTTGGTAGTCTTGCCAGCGGTTTTAGGGTGGTTTTCAAAACTGTGGGCAAATCCAAGGTTTCTATTCAATTCTATTTTATTGGAGAGTTTGCTTTACAATAAAATAGACAATTAAAGCAATTAAAATAGACAATGAGAGCAATTATGGACACTGCACAGAGGGCCAGATACCCCATGCACACATCAGCACATCCTTCACACAGATCCTCACTCTCACACACCTAGGAGGAGGTGGCATCCCCCTGCCACACGTAGCGGCATCTTCAAGATTAGCATGTTCAGACAGACAGACATGCTTCAGGAACTTTAGTGGGGGTATTCAATCGCCGGCGACCATCTCTCTCTCTCTCGACAGCATTGAGCAGGGTTTCTCGGCAGAACGAGCCCGAATTCACAGGAGTTGCAGCTCGCCTCTTCCCGGCCGCAACTCTCGGCCACGCCCCCTTCTCATCCCACTGCAGGCGGGACATTGAATCCCGCCTGCATGTTCTCGGTCGAGCTGCCGAGAATGGGACAGGACCTACACATTGAATACCCCCCCATAGTATGTAAGGCTTCATACTATGTAAGAACAAATAACGAAACTCTGCAATACTACAACAGGCATGCGGCCAGCATAAGTATACAACGAGTTTATCATAAAGCGGGAAGGAATGCAGAAAATTGCCTATGTAGCCGTGTCCGCTCACTGTGTAAGTCCTAGTTTAATGCAAGCAGTACAGTGCCATTCCCTGTGTGAAGCAGGGGTGGTTCGTTATTATATATATAAGTTCCATAAGGTGGCACCGAGTGATCACATCACTCTTCAAGTAGAAGCAAGCTTTCAGGTTAATCGCCCTTCTTCAGGCTGTATCCAAAAACGTGTACATTTAACAAGTGAAAAGAAACATGGTGCAATTTGAACTATAAACAATGTGGTTTGAACTGAAAAGTTCAAAACGCATCTGAGAATCACGCCATGTGTGGGCACCATTAGAAATAAAAAGATACAATACTTGTGAATGGCCTTTTAAATGGATAGTTCAATGAGTATGCCTAAATGTTTTTGACACAATCAAGCACTCAATACAGATGGAGCCCCTCTCATGCCTGTGGGGGCTGGTGATAGAATCTAGCGAGCGCAGGCAGTGAATGTGAGGGGCTCCATCTGTACATTGGCTACTTCCTTCAACCCGTGGTACAAAAGATACCCTCTGAGTCCCTGCTGAGAATTTCAAAAAAATGGGGTAGCCACCAACTACATGGTTTTTATGTACTGTACATCTTGAAATCATAAGCTTGCTTTAAGTATTTACAAAGAGTGCAAAACCAATTAGACTCAAAAAATATAAAAATGTATTAACCAAATAAAAATTTAAATATAATTGTATTCAAAATACCCATAAAAACATGTATTCGATTCAATATGGGATATTGCGCATCACAATCCGTTTATTACCTGATTTTATAGAGTGTCATGCTTAGCCTTTTTACTGAGAAGAAATGTTCTGTTAATAAAAGGAAAATAGTTCCTTATTTGGATTCTTCCACTCGCTTTAGATATTAGATTTTAAATTTAATATATGTGCATATAGAGGAGAGCTCAATAGGGATAATTACCATTGATGATCCTGTGTTAGTTAGGACCAGGGAGACTCCATTATAACAGACGGTCCCGCTACGATTTAGTGCACATTTTTTAATAATGAAAATGTGCAATTTTTAGACATGGTTCCAAAAATACGGGGGGACAAAAAGCATAGGGGTCCCCCATATTTCTGAAACCAGCCCCGGACTCATGGACCGGTCCTGGTTCGAAAAATATGGGGGACAAAAACTGGGGCTCCCCCATATTTTGGAACCAGCACCAGGCTCCAACAGCCAGCGGTGTCATGCCACAGACTGGGAGACGCATACAGCCAATCAGGGCTGAGCTGCTTCCACCAGCACAATGACAGCGGCATTCTCCGCTATCAGTGCCAAGGGGACGTGGCTCACACCCACTGTCAATGCGGGGTAAGCTGCGGCAGAGGATCACCGCTGGAGCAAGGAAGGGTAATGTATATTGGTGTAAAACTAATGAATGTAATAAAGCTGTACTATTCTGGGTGTGTGTGTGTCTTAAGGTTAAGGGGGGCCATTAATGTCTTGCGGTTCACCAGCATACAGGGCATTTTGAAGAAGCACTCTGGATATATACTGAAAAAAAGTATGGAGAAGGCAAATAGAGGAATAAATATTCAGCAGCTTATAATGGATGTTGAGTTATAGAAGAGGTTACTCTAGGTTAAAAAAGGTCCAGACTAGATGGCCAACTGGTACTTATCTGCTAACACATTTTGTGTTTGCATGTTTAAGAACATAGGCCCTTATTCTAGTTGATTTGGACGGATGCGTATTTCGGACAGGAACCAAGTGTATTTAACCCCACCTACCGTACGGATCGCTCACACCGTCCGAATGCGGTAAGACGCCGAGCGAATGGACCACAAGTGGATGTTTCATGTGAACAACTCCCCATCTGTGGGAACCTCCCCCATCCTCCAATGGTCGCCGACCATCGAATGATGGACCGAGCCAGCCCTGAGTGCTCCAGTCCAATGGGACATTTTTCCATATGAAAGCAGGGATATGGGCGGGCATCTGTCAGCTATCCGGCCACCCACACATGCGTCACGGCCGCATTACCATACGTACGCCCAGCGTTTTCACGGGAATGCCCATAAAACGCGGGGTGTACCCATATGGTAATGAGTCAAAACAGCCCTTCACGCCCCTCTCCACCCCCTGCTCGGATGGGTCCAACCGATCATTTTCTGCATGGAATTCACACCGTGTTCGGACGTGCGAGGTGTTCACCAAACATCGGCTGTCCGAACGCACACGCAGCGGTTCGACTCAATCAGAATAAGAGCCATAGTGTCCTACAGGATCTGGGACAGTCTGCAACATGAACTAAGATAAATGTTTAGCAATCAGAAAAGCAATACCCATAAACAATCCACAATCCAGTTAACATGCAGAAAGGAAGCACCTTTCGGCCAATGAATCTTAAAGACCCTCAATCTAAGGTGGGCAAGAACTTTTTTGTTTTGTCCGTAGTGTTGAGGCCCACTCACACTCCATGATACAAAATCTATAGAGGCAGAGGGAGGGGCTGGAAGATGTGAGGAAGGAGGCATAACTAAATGTGCCGTCTCAGGGAAATAAATGAACCTGAGGTTACAATCATAAATCAACCCCCTTCTCTCCCAGTTATCGATTAGAGAGGGAAAGAATACCATATATGTTTAAGATAGGATGTGTGCAACAAACTAATTTATATAGTGATAATTCAAAAAGTAAATGATAAAGTTAAAACAATAACACAATATCAGAAAATTTACAAACCAAAATTATAAATTCTTGAGGGTATCTTGAGGGTATCTTGAGGGTATTGAGGGATTCTTGAGGGTATCTCAGAGCACAATAATCAATACAACACAAAAGGGGCAGATTGATTAAGCCTGGTGAAGTTAGGAGCTGATGAGCTATTGCCTTATTACCTTCTACTTTATCACTTCACAAGACTTAAAAACATGTTTTAAAATGTGAAAGAAAAAGCTAAGGTGAGTTATCAAATCTCTTAAAGGTAAGCAAGAAACATAAGCTGCCCACACAGTAAGATATTTTAAATGATATGGCCATTTCCAAACCAATTGCAATGCCCAATCATTTAAAAACTATAAATATGTGGGCGCATGATAAATAAGTAAGTTCTTCCAACTATGGGTATACGAATGAATACACCATTGATAGAACTCATCTGCATACATCATTCCCCATACACTTCAACAGTATGTGCAAATTTACTATGAATTCCTATCTCATATCTCCTAAGTATTTTGTCCTAATTCGGATGGGAACTGAGATTCGTAAAGAGTTTGAAACAGACCATGTTTTTGTGGTGAGTTTGACATGTGCACCAAACAAGAAAACAGAGTGGGGGAATCTGCCGCACAGGATTTAATATTGCTATTAATAGTATATGTTGTGGCCCCCTATTATTATTATCATCAGGGATGTGCTACCACTGACACTGATAATTTATTAAACCCGCATATGCATGATGTTATATAAACTCCACCACTGTGGTGCTTGATGCACCCATCACTGAGGCCAGTATTCAATGCCTCTGATTCGCCATATTTTCTGGGGAATCAGGCAATTCCCTGGGTTTACAGGGAATTTTCTCACAGGAAAAACAATTCGCCCTATTCAATGGACACAATTCTCTGCAAATGAAGAGCGAATGTCTGGCGATTCTCTGTTTGTGATTCTCCGCGATTCGCCAGCGGTTTTCAATGGGGTTTTTAGTGGAATTCGCCGAGTGTGTATTCAATGCTGAAGTGGAGAACTGCTTTCTCCAGTGATTTTCCCCCGGATTCTCCATTTTACATTCCTCATCTTTTTTAGGTGAACTGGAATGTGATCTTTAAAAATAAAGCATTCTTTATTTTTATTTTGGTGTCAAAAAAATCAGATTTTTTTTTCTGTGAAGGGGCATGCTATTTTTATTCATATGCTTGCAGCACATGAATAGATTAAAAAAATTATTATTATTATTTTTTTTTAAACAATTTTTTTTTTACACATTCACCAGCAGGGGGCCGAGCCGGGAGCCGCTCATTAATATTCATATATTCACTGCACACTCGTCCTGATCATTACATATGCATGCCGGCGCGCGTTTCGCTTCCCGCTTTTGCAAGGCTTTTTCTTTGCCTTGAAGACAGTTGGAGTACTGATCAAGGAAGGTTCCTAAGGCAGCAAGTCATATTGGTGAGACAATAATTCAAAATGTCTCATTAACCTCATTTAAAAATATGGAATACTCCTATGGTTACTGTCAACTGATGACACCAATTAGTTTTTAACACTGTACAATTTTTGAAAGATATATACATTTAATTATTGTTATAGACCTTTGTTTGCCACACAGAATGAAGTTGGGTTACACAATACTGTCTGTGAGCCTGATTTTAGGTGTTAAAGTGGTGTTATGCTATTAGTATGTCGGACAGCAAACCAATTCGGAATGTTCAATAAAATGTTGTTTACCATGGCAAACACATTACACTGGTTTAAAAAAATACATCATGAGTTATGTGTAATATATTTGCTGTTTTAGTAAAACCATGTTTACAATTTTTTGCTAAAGAAAAAGGAATGTTAATATTATGAAAAACATACAGTATGTGTGTGTTTATTACCTTTATGAAAAAAGACAAGACTTTAAAGTAAACAGCTTAACTAATGCAACCATGAACTATTAGAATTAATTTTATTTTGAGGGCCATTTTCAAATGGAACATAACACTTTACTTAAAATGAATAATAGGTGTGTAAATTCATATTACTGTATTGGTTTTGGTTTTATAAAATCTATTGAAGAAAAGATATATGAAAATACGGGCAATGATTATCGGGTCACACCAGCCTGATTTTTCTTAAATTGGGCCTAAGATGTTGTTTAAGTTTGAAAACATTTTCCCAGAAAAAAGCTTTTGGGATTACTTTCCACAACACACACACACACACACACACACACACACACACACACACACACATATATATAATGTAGTGGAAAAGTAGCACTCACAAAATTCAATAATTATTTGCTGGGGTGCCCAGAAGCTCAGGTTCTAAACGTTTTTCCATAAGGACCAATAATATCCAGTAAACAATAGGGAGCGCACTCACCAGACTTTTTTAGAGTCCTTTGTTAAAAAGCAAGACTTTAATAGTACATCTTTAAAAGGTTATTCGATGTTTTGGGTCCACATCTGACCCTTTGTCAAGACACAGCAACCACAGGTATCCCAGAGACAGCTTAAAACCAGACTCCCTACTCACCAGTTAAGTACCATAAAACCCCTCCTCTCATGGGGTAACAGCCAATCAGAAAAAATATACAATCAAGGGAACTCAGGTGATGACACAGGTGGTGGCTGTAAAATACAAATGCACTCACCCCAGTTGATATCTCATAGTGCAGGGTCCGATCCGGGACCTCCTGTACAACGGCATGCGGGTCACAGATCCGGAAGCAGACAGCTCTGCTAGCTTCCTGTGGGTGCGTGCGTGCGTGTCAACAGACGCGATTCGGCGCTACCCGACGTGACATCCGGACAGGCATGCATTCCAGCTCAGTCTGCTGGATGCTGCCCTTCCTCACTTCTGCGTTCCACAAACCCGGAACTTGAAGCGGCACCACTTGCTTATTATAGAGGCAGATGGAATATAGTAAACTGCATTTTATTTAGGAGTGCTTAAGCAGGGTCCATGCTCTATCACCCCCACGCGAAGGTGGAGCTATCCAATCAATAACCATATATCTTAGGCACGATACTTGATGTTTTGCTGCCAAGAAGTGTGCTGCCACGGGCTTGTCTGTAGAGCCTGTTTCAAGCGCCAACTTTATGGATGAACGGTGTTGACCCATCTTCTCACGTAGTGTGCGAACGGTCTTGCCCACGTACATCAAGCCACATGGGCATTTTAGATAGTAAATAATGTGGTCCAACAAACAGTGGAGTCTATGTTTTAAAAAGATTTTCTTTCCACTGTGTGGATGACAAAAGTAAGGGCCAACCACAAGTGCTCGACATGTGGTACAGCCCAAACATCGGAAACAGCCTTTTTTCTTCGACAACCATTGGGTCTCAAACGGGTTGGTATGTTTAAACGATGTACGGTATAGTGTATCTTTTAGATTTCTTCCACGGGAGACACTGATAAGAGGTGGTCTTCTTTGTAACTTATTAAAGGCTGGATCCGTCGCCACCATGTGCCAGTTGTTTTTTATCGACCTTTGGGTTGACGCCAAATGAGTGTCACAGTGGACATTTAGTACTATACGCTCTTCAGTCTTGCTTTTTACTTTTTGAGAAGAGGACTGGTGAGTGGCTCTTGCTTTAGTTAGACAGTTAAGGACGTCTTGTCTTCTGTAGCCTCTTGTCACAAAACGGTCAGTACACTCACTCAGTTGTATCTCCGCTCGTTCAGGGTCGGAGTTATTTCGTAATACTCTCAAAAACTGTGTCACCGGTAAGTTTGATTTTATATAGTCCATAAAGCTGGCACTCACATCTGGTATATGTTAGTTTGCTGGAGTGACATCTATAGCCATAGGTTATATTGCAAACCTTATGGTAAATACAATATCTTGACAATGGTCCCAGAGGAGGACCGTAACGTCGATACCTTGTACCCTCTGCCATGTTGCCTGATTAAAACTCTCAACTGACATAAAGACTGATATAATATTTTGGAATATAAATATATATATATATATATATATATATATATATATATATATATATATATATATATATATATAGACAAAATGTGATGCTCGGCACAGCCTCATATAATTGCTTGTAGTTCGGGTGCTAGCACTGTAAGTGAATACAAGTAACCGATGTGGTGCGGCACTCCCGGAATGATACGTTCAAATTGGTAAAACAGTAGCTATTTATTCAGCAACGTTTCAATGCTCTAACGGCATTGTCATCAGGCTACCAGAATAGACAAAAATCAGACATTTTATGCTCACCCAGTGATCTGCAGACGGCGTCCGGAAGCCAGGCAGCGTTGCAGCAAAATGACGTCATCCTCTTCCGGCATAGAGCCGGACGGAGTACGACGTGCAGTGACCCATCACCATAGTTACAGCAGAAACATAAACAAACATGATCTGTAGATGGAAACAGAAACATATACTCTGTGTTACAAAGGGATATCAAGTACATATACGTTAATAAACTCCTGCATAAAAGGGAAGAACTTCTCAAGAACAGTATGGTAGGTACGGCAGACAGTGTAAAATATAGAAACAATATAACAATACATAAGGACCTTACATAATGTATGACAGACGGATACCACAGTCTGTAATAGGGTAGATATCCCAGAAAACTCATTAAGCCCTTGTGGTGCTAGAGTGCCCAGCCGGGCTATCCAGCGTGCCTCGCAGCGCAATAACGCTAACCCTCTGTTGCCACCTCTAGGTGACAGAGGCACATGGTCTATCCTTCTGTATTTTATAGATGCAACACTGTGCTTGAACAAGGCAAAATGTCTGGCGACTGGCTGATCGCTAGTCCCAGATATGAGTGCTTTTTTTATGGCAGACCTATGAGCGGCCATGTGCTCTTTAAAAGAGCGTTTAGTTTTGCCTATGTATGATAGACCACATGGGCATAAAATTTGATAAACAGTAAATTGCGTATTACAGGATAATGTATGTCGAATGAACAATTGTCTACCTGTCAGAGGATGATTGAACGTGGTACCAGGGATGAGGTACTGACACGTTACACAAGGGCAACGTACACAACCCAATTTCCTGCTGTTAGTCTTATTACACATTGGGGACGCCTCAGATTTAACGAGTGTGTCTCTAAGATTTCTGGAGCGTTTATAGCTCATCATAATTTGAGTGTCACTAGTGCCTGTGTCAGGGTCCGTTTGGACAAGGGGCCAATGTTTTTTTTACAATCTGGCCTATGGATGGACTCATCTGGTTATAAGTGGTCACCGACGGCATGATTTTATCTTTGACTGTTGTAGATTTAGTTTTGGAGAGCAATTCTCCTCTGTCAAGTAGCATAACTTTAGCCTTAGTGTTAGCTAGTTCAGCTCTAGGGTAACCCCGTTGAACAAATTGTTCAATCATAGTGTCCATTTGTGCAGATGCCTGAACAGGATCAGAAACAATTCTCTTGATTCTAAGGAGTTGTGAATATGGCAAACTCCTTATAGTAGCCCTGGGGTGGCAACTTGAAAAAATGGAGGGTGTTATTCTTGTCTGTTGGTTTTTTGAACAGACTGGTATGTATTTTACCTTCATTAAGCTCAATCATCACATCAAGGAAGTTTATCTGCTGGGGACTATATTCAAAAGTAAATTTAATGGGGCTATCACTAGTATTATGGCTGGTAATGTAATTAACAAGGTCTGTTGCCTGTCCTCTCCAGAATATCAAAATATCATCGATATAACGAATATACTGTAAAATGTTATCTGAAGTTGCGGAATCTCCAAAGAAAAAGCTCTCCTCAAACTCAAACATAAAAATATTAGCATATGAGGGGGCCACTGCCGTCCCCATAGCCACGCCCCTTTGCTGTAAAAAGAATTGGTTATTATACAGGAAGAAGTTTTTAGTTAATATCAAGTTCATCAATTCCATTATTAACTCAATATTAGGACCTTGATATGTAGCATTTCCTGTAAGAAAACGGCGTAAAGCCGCCAATCCCATTGAATGGGGTATTGCGGTATATAGCGAACAAACGTCAATGCTGAACATACACACATTGTCACCCAAACTCTGTAAGGTCTCTAGATTCCTTAATAATACAGTAGTGTCCAGCAGATATCGTTTATGCGCTTGTATGCACGGTTGGAAAATACTGTCCAGATAAATAGATAATGGTGATGGGTCACTGCACGTCGTACTCCGTCCGGCTCTATGCTGGAAGAGGATGATGTCACTTTGCTGCAACGCTGCCCGGGTTCCAGGCGCCGTCTGCAGGTCACTGGGTGAGCATAAAATGTCTGATTTTTGTCTATTCTGGTAGCCTGATGACAATGCCGTTATAGCATTGAAACGTTGCTGAATAAATAGCTACTGTTTTACCAATTTGAACGTATCATTCCGGGAGTGACGCACCACATCGGTTACATATATATATATATATATATATATATATAGATTTGCGGCAGGTCCGGCACTCTCTCCTATGGTCCTTACTGCGCCCGGTGGCTTCACGGATGAAGGAAGATAGAGAACACAGTGTGCGGCACTCGGTGCAAAATGAAGATACTCTCAGTCAGGTAGGCTTAGGTTAGCAACGTTTCATTGTGTTTTGAATTTCATCAGGATACAGTATCTTCAGGTGTGGCCGCTTGGGTCCACTAGCATACAACAAAGATATTGCGAGCGGCACTCAGAGACTGGATCAGGAAGTAACACTGCAAATACGTGTTTAATGCAAACTTCAACGTTTTGGGGCGCTGGTCCCCTTCGTCAGGATAAACACAAGGTGTCACACACAAGAAATTTATAGAAAAGACTTACCCCCCTTCTAATCACTGCTGCCCCTCCCGCTGCTCCGGGTCACCTGGCAGTGCAGCGCGATGTCCATTCCCCCGTACTGCAGCTTCCTGTTTCCGGAGGAAACGTGTCATCCTCTCCCTGCCGGTTCCCATGGCAACGTTCGGGTTAACAATCTGAAATAACCACATAATAAACATTAAAACCGCAGTTATATGCTGTGTCGTTATTCATTGTTTACAAAGTGCTTAATGTAAGTGATTTGTTGCATCAGTGCTCATGTTTTTAAAAAAAGGGGCTGTACTGCTTAAGCCTGGACGACGGCTGAAGTAGCCGATATTGTGCTGAAACAAAACTGTCGTTTAGTTCATACATATATAAGAAATTACATTTTGCTTCCCTCATGGTTCCCCTGTAAGAGCTGTTCAGTCCCAAATTGGATTATGGTGGGACCCATCCCACCCGCAACTATTGTGCTGGAGGCATGGTCGACATGCTGTGTCGCCACTCCCCTCCTACACTTGGTGGTTTTCTTTTGTCTACCCCGATTATTTTAAGGGACACACTGTTTATGATCACTAGTGACCAGCTGGCATTTACAAGTGGGGGGTCCTGTCAGGGTGGGCATAGAAAGATTGTAATTAGATAAAATTAATCAACCCCAAGTGCTCATTGAGTCCCTTGGGGCGCATGATACCCAATCTGTAAATCCATCGGGTTTCCAAACGCAATAGGGCTTTTCTCCTGTCACCCCTTCTCAGGCTTGGGGGGACATGGTCAATTATCTTGTATTTTAACATGGCCATGCTATGTTTGGCCACCACGAAGTGCTTGGCTACAGGGTTGCTCGCCAGCGCCAGCACCGAGTGCTGCCCTAATTGCTTGTCTATGCTGTGCCATGCGGACCTTAAATTGGCATTCCGTTTTGCCAACGTAGTAAAGTCCGCATGGACACAAAATAACATAGACCACGAAGCGACTGGTGCATGTGAGGGGCCAGTTGATTTTGATCCTTTTCCCCGTGTAGGGGTGTCTGATGGAATCCCCAGTCTCCATGTAACTGCAAGTCGTGCAGTTAATGCACTTGAAGCATCCATTGCCCCTTTGCAAAAAATGGGTGGGTTTGGGTTTCTTGAATTTATATAAGTCTGTTTTGACCACTAGATCCCGTATATTTTTGCCCCTGGAATAACTGGGCATAAGGCGTTTACTGGCTAGCTCTTTTAAATCCCTATCTGTGGTGATAATTGGCCATAGTTCTTTGGCCCTTTTAGATGTGTGTCTGCTGTTAATATTAAATTGATTCACCCATGGATAAGGAGGCTCTGATTTCTCAATTTTTCTGGGAATTAGTAATTCTGCTCGTGGTCTTGCACTTGCCCGCTGCCGTGCTTTTGCAAGCTCCCCCGGGGGGGTATCCCCACTGTTGGAATTTCAGGGTCATGGCATCCAGTTGGTGTTCCCTTTCTGATGCCTCACTGTTGGTCCGACACACCCGTATAAACTGAGACATGGGTAACCCCTTCACTGTTGCCCTGGGGTGGAAACTCTCATGCCTAAGCATGGTGTTTCGGTCATTTGGCTTGGTGTATAAGCTAGTTGCCAATTCTTTCTCTTTTTTTGTGATCTTGATATCGAGAAAGCAGATCTCGTTTTGGTCATGCAGCATGGTAAGTTTAATGGGACTGGCTGATCTATTGTGGGCCTCGACTGTGCTAACCAGGCTTTCTACTGGGCCCTGCCACAAAATCAAAATATCGTCGATGAAACGAAAATATAACCATAGATGCTGGACCGTTTCCTGGATGACAAAGAACAGGTCGCGCTCGGTCTCCCACATGTAGGTGTTCGCAAACGTGGGAGCCACCGAAGACCCCATCGCACAACCTGTCCTCTGCCTCCAGAACATGCTGTTAAATAAAAAATAATTATGAGATAACGTAAATTCAAGCAATTGTAACACAAACTCCACATCTGGGCCCCTGTAGTGGGGGTTCCCCGTAATGAGGTGTCTCATAGCCTGCACACCCTCCCTATGTGGTGAGGTCCACCGGTGCCTCAGGCATGGTAGTCAATTTTTGTAATAGCATGGAAGAGTCCCGTAGATGGGTGGGCGTGTGCTGGATGCACGGCTGGAAATATGTGTCCAAGAATATGGCTACCGGTTCGCAAAGCGACCCCCTGGCCGATATGATGGGTCGACCAGGAGGCCGCGTTGCGTGCTTGTGAATCTTGGGTATTGAGTAAAAAATAGGCACTGTTGGATGAATCGTGGGTGATATTACACCCTCCTTGACGGCCTCCTGCAATATAGTCGCCAGTGATTTCTGGTACCCATCCGTGGGGTCCCCATTGAGTTTCTCATATGTCGACTCATCCCCTAGGAGATGGTGACATTCCTCTACATAGTCAGCTGTGTCCTGTATGACGATGGAGCCGCCCTTGTCGGCTCCCCGTATAATAATGTCCTGTCTTTTGCTCAGGTCTTTCAGGGCTTGGTTTTTCTGGTACGTCAAATTATGGTGAGGTAGGGTGGATGTGTATCCCACATAGGGAGGGTGTGCAGGCTATGAGACACCTCATTACGGGGAACCCCCACTACAGGGGCCCAGATGTGGAGTTTGTGTTACAATTGCTTGAATTTACGTTATCTCATAATTATTTTTTATTTGACAGCATGTTCTGGAGGCAGAGGACAGGTTGTGCGATGGGGTCTTCGGTGGCTCCCACGTTTGCGAACACCTACATGTGGGAGACCGAGCGCGACCTGTTCTTTGTCCTCCAGGAAACGGTCCAGCATGTATGGTTATATTTTCGTTTCATCGACGATATTTTGATTTTGTGGCAGGGCCCAGTAGAAAGCCTGGTTAGCACAGTCGAGGCCCACAATAGATCAGCCAGTCCCATTAAACTTACCATGCTGCATGACCAAAACGAGATCTGCTTTCTCGATATCAAGATCACAAAAAAGGAGAAAGAATTGGCCACTAGCTTATACACCAAGCCAACTGACCGAAACACCATGCTTAGGCATGAGAGTTTCCACCCCAGGGCAACAGTGAAGGGGTTACCCATGTCTCAGTTTATACGGGTGTGTCGGACCAACAGTGAGGCATCAGAAAGGGAACACCAACTGGATGCCATGACCCTGAAATTCCAACAGTGGGGATACCCCCCCGGGGGAGCTTGCAAAAGCACGGCAGCGGGCAAGTGCAAGACCACGAGCAGAATTACTAATTCCCAGAAAAATTGAGAAATCAGAGCCTCCTTATCCATGGGTGAATCAATTTAATATTAACAGCAGACACACATCTAAAAGGGCCAAAGAACTATGGCCAATTATCACCACAGATAGGGATTTAAAAGAGCTAGCCAGTAAACGCCTTATGCCCAGTTATTCCAGGGGCAAAAATATACGGGATCTAGTGGTCAAAACAGACTTATATAAATTCAAGAAACCCAAACCCACCCATTTTTTGCAAAGGGGCAATGGATGCTTCAAGTGCATTAACTGCACGACTTGCAGTTACATTGAGACTGGGGATTCCATCAGACACCCCTACACGGGGAAAAGGATCAAAATCAACTGGCCCCTCACATGCACCAGTCGCTTCGTGGTCTATGTTATTTTGTGTCCATGCGGACTTTACTACGTTGGCAAAACGGAATGCCAATTTAAGGTCCGCATGGCACAGCATAGACAAGCAATTAGGGCAGCACTCGGTGCTGGCGCTGGCGAGCAACCCTGTAGCCAAGCACTTCGTGGTGGCCAAACATAGCATGGCCATGTTAAAATACAAGATAATTGACCATGTCCCCCCAAGCCTGAGAAGGGGCGACAGGGGAAAAGCCCTATTGCGTTTAGAAACCCGATGGATTTACAGATTGGGTACCATGCGCCCCAAGGGACTCAATGAGCACTTGGGGTTGATTAATTTTATCTAATTACAATCTTTCTATGCCCACCCTGACAGATCCCCCCACTTGTAAATGCCAGCTGGTCACTAGTGATCATAAACAGTGTGTCCCTTAAAATAATCGGGGTAGACAAAAGAAAACCACCAAGTGTAGGAGGGGAGTGGCGACACAGCATGTCGACCATGCCTCCAGCACAATAGTTGCGGGTGGGATGGGTCCCACCATAATCCAATTTGGGACTGAACAGCCCAAACAGGGGAACCATGAGGGAAGCAAAATGTAATTTCTTATATATGTATGAACTAAACGACAGTTTTGTTTCAGCACAATATCGGCTACTTCAGCCGTCGTCCAGGCTTAAGCAGTACAGCCCCTTTTTAAAAAAACATGAGCACTGATGCAACAATTCACTTTGTAAACAATGAATAACGACACAGCATATAATTGCGGTTTTAATGTTTATTATGTGGTTATTTCAGATTGTTAACCCGAACGTTGCCATGGGAACCGGCAGGGAGAGGATGACACGTTTCCTCCGGAAACAGGAAGCTGCAGTACGGGGGAATGGACATTGTGCTGCACTGCCAGGTGACCCAGAGCAGCGGGAGGGGCAGCAGTGATTAGAAGGGGGGTAAGTCTTTTCTATAAATTTCTTGTGTGTGACACCTTGTGTTTATCCTGACGAAGGGGACCAGCGCCCCGAAACGTTGAAGTTTGCATTAAACACGTATTTGCAGTGTTACTTCGTGTATCCAGTCTCTGAGTGCCGCTCGCAATATCTTTGTTATATATATATATATATATATATACCGTATATACTCAAGTATAAGCCGAGTTTTTCAGCCCTGTTTTTTGGCTGAAAAAGCCCTACTCGGCTTATACTCGAGTGTGGGTCTGGGCAGGCATTTGCCTGGGGCATCTGGAATGCCTAGGGGCCGGCTGAGGGTCACAGACAGTGGTGGGTTAAGGCAGAAAACAGGCTGTGGTATTGCGCGGTCAGCTCAGACATATGCTGAGCCTCTGCAGCGAGGGAGCGGGTACCTTCAGAGGGACAGGCGGCAGGACGCTGCACATAATAAATATGCTGGTGTAACGCTGGAGCGGGTACATGCAGAGGGACAGGCGGCTGGACGCTGCGCAGAATACATATGCTGGAGTGACGATGCGGCCGACCGCTGGCAGAGCTCACATACTGTAGCTACGGCAAACTGGATTACAAGCACAGTGTGCAGACTGCAGATACGCGCCGCGCGCTGCGCGACCAGTCTGCACACTGTGCTTTTAATCCGGTTTGCCGTAGCTACAGTATGTGAGCTCTGCCAGCGGTCGGCCGCATCGTCACTCCAGCATATGTATTCTGCGCAGCGTCCAGCCGCCTGTCCCTCTGCATGTACCCGCTCCAGCGTTACACCAGCATATTTATTATGTGCAGCGTCCTTCCGCCTGTCCCTCTGAAGGTACCCGCTCCAGCGCTCCCTCACGCTGCAGAGGCTCTGCATATGACTGAGCTGACCGCGCAATACAGTAGTACCACACTATCATATTTATTCTGTGCAGCGTCCAGTCTGTACTTACAGTGGATGCGAGGAGGCTGGGTGCCACTGTCAAAGATGGCTGCCGGTCCTTAAGGAGTGCTGCTGAGCATGCCCAGAGAGAGCAGCTCTTCCCATGGGCCTTTGCGGAGTCTGAGATTTGTTGCTCATGACTCCGTGAAGTGTGCCAGTGCAGCCAGCCACCTTCCTTAACTGAAGTGCAGGGGTATATTTAAAAAAGTAAGTTTATTTTAAA
This sequence comes from Crinia signifera, assembly GCF_055691185.1. Classification (NCBI taxonomy): domain Eukaryota; kingdom Metazoa; phylum Chordata; class Amphibia; order Anura; family Myobatrachidae; genus Crinia; species Crinia signifera. The sequence continues at coordinate 188,649,014 of NC_139219.1, forward strand.
TAAAGATTTGTGTCCAAGAAAATAAAATATAGCAGACTGTCCACAGGGGCAGATTTATAAAGCCCAGTGAACTGAAAAGGTGGCTGGTAATTTTTCACCAGCCAATCAGCTACTAACTGCCAAGTTACAGGCTGGGTTTGAAATATGAGCGTTAGGAGCTGATTGGTCGGTGATAAAGTACCAGCCACATTATCACTACACCAAGCTTAATAAATTTTCAATTGTTTTGGTTGACCCTCTTTTCCACTGAAAGAGCTAGCTTGTTTACTGTGTTTCTGTGAAATAAATATTCATAAACATTTAACCTACTGATGTGTCAAATAAATTTACCAGTAGCTGTGGCATTTCCCACCCTAGGCTTATACTCGAGTCAATAAGTTTTCCCAGTTTTTTGTGGTAAAATTAGGTGCCTCGGCTTATATTCGGGTCGACTTATACTCGAGTATATACGGTGTATATATATATATATATATATATATATATATATATATATATATATATATATATATATATATATATAGGCAAATAATGGATTGTCAACAGCCTCCTTGGTGGTGTGATGTGTTTTGAAGGCCCTAACAAATACATTGTCCCAATAATAATAATAATAATAATAATAATAATAATAATAATAATAATTAATATCAATTTTATTTATATAGTGCTTTTCTCCCAAAGGACTTAAAGTCACTTAAAATACATCAAAAACATGGTACATTGAACAAAGGCATTAGAATTGCATGAAGTTGGAAAACAGAGAGAATTAAGGACTTAACATAGAGAGTATATTAAGCATACTGCTGGGTTGGTGCAGACATTTTGGGCAATAACTTCTATGGGTTATATATTCCAACCATAAAAGGTACCAGGCACGGCAGCTGTCTTGGGTGCACAATGTAGGATTACGTTACACCTAGAAGATATAAGAGATAACACAAAATGGGTGGTTTCAGCGTCCTAGTGCTAGTGTCCCACTGTAACCATCGGGTCCATGTGTTATTCATCCTATCCGCAGGCATACCCATCCTATAAGCCACAAAAACAAAACAACTTCATTGTGAAAGACATATGTTTCCAATATTTACCTGCCACTTCCTCATAAGGTCCAGTGTCTGCAAAGAGGCGGGTGCAGGTAGATGTGGCCCTTGGTGCTGCAGGAAAAAAAATGTAATGTAATCAATTTTTGTGTTGCAAAAATATGGCAGTATATTTTATTATTTAGACCAGGCATTCCCATCCATGGTTCTCAAGGCACACTAACAGTGCAGGTTTTAGTGATATCCAGGCTTGAGCACAGGTGACTTAATTAGTATCTGAGTGATTCTGATTAAACCGTCTGTGTTGAAGCCTGAATATCACTAAAACCTGTACTGTTGGTGTGCCTTAAAAACCGTGGTTGGGAATGCCTGCAAATGAACAAAAATATACATATTTTGTTGAGTCGTTTCTTTACAAAGGAATGAACTTGCTTACATTTTATGTACTAATGTCATGTTTTATAACAAATGGTATTAAAAATAGTACTGATGTGTGATTTTACTTAAAAAAAATTCATTTTGGATTACAAAATTTTACATTTTGGGTTACAAAGCAAAATGTATTTCATGCATAATAATTATTGTACCACAAGTCACACAACAGCTACATATGACAATAAAACTGGCCAAACCACGTAGCCTGCGTTTTTAATACACCAACAAATAATTAGTACAGTATGTACAAAACCATAATGTCACCATTTGTATTGTAAATCCATATTTATTTTAAAATATTATAATTTTACTTGCAGGTTAATATGGTATGTAGGACACACCAACTAACACACTCTCAAAATAATTTAAAGAGAACATATCAATATATGGTACTTGTTTCCTAGAACGGCCACAATCGTGAGTGATCGTGGCTCTTAATTAAGGGACACGATCCTCACGATGTGGCCGATTTTTTACAATTTTTTCACTTTGATTGACAGAAATCGGGTCAATCGGTCGGTCGCGACCAATTAAAATCGGCCGCGATGCGACCGACCGATTGACCCGATTTTTCCATAGACTTCAATGTTAAAAAATCTTTTAACATTGAAATCGGTCGGTCTTGTGCCATTATAATGGCATAAGATGAGATGGACTTGATTAAGTCCATCTCACATAGGGAAAAATGATAAAAAAGGTGAAATGGGCCAATATGACCCATTTCACATTTTTTATGTGCCCGCCATGACCCCACGATAGACGTGAACCCGAAGCGTGGCGAGCGCAGCGAGCCCGCGAGGGGCGGCGGTGCGCGTCCTCCGACCTTTTCATTCCCCTACTATCCACTAGGGCGTGGAGTGAGAATATAATAGTGTGGCGAGCGCAGCGAGCCACCGAGCCCGAAGCGTGGCGAGCGCAGCGAGCCCCGCGAGGGGACGCGTATACCTGTGAAGTTAGACGCGTCCCCTCGCGGGGCTCGCTGCGCTCGCCACGCTTCGGGCTCGGTGGCTCGCTGCGCTCGCCACACTATTATATTCTCACTCCACGCCCTAGTGGATAGTAGGGGAATGAAAAGGTCGGAGGACGCGCACCGCCGCCCCTCGCGGGCTCGCTGCGCTCGCCACGCTTCGGGTTCACGTCTATCGTGGGGTCTAGCACACTTATTAACATTTGGGGGGGCAATTGAAACAAATCTGGTGAAAAAAAAAAAAAAATCGGGTGAAAAATCGGTCGATCGGATCGGTCGCATCGTATGCGACCAAATCGCATGCGATGCGATCGATCCGATTTTTTATCTTACGACCACAACGATCTAAATCGTTGTGGCCGTTCTAGGAAACAAGTACCCAATATATTAAGAGAAATGCTGTTCTAGGTTGCCCATAGCAACAACACAAGAATGCTGATCCTAAATCTTTTTTTTTTTCAAACAAAGCTGTCACAATCTGTACTAGTTCAACACATTTGAAGACAAGGGCCCAACAAAAACCATACCTTCATTAGTTTCTTAAAAATATTCACTAATAAAATAAATCACACATTAAACACATATAACTGTAAATCATATAATTAGTTGTACAGCACACAAACATGAAATATACATTTGATATAAAACACTACTCACGAGTTTAAAACAAACATGTATGAATTTACAATATGGAAATCGATGCAAAATACATACGTTCATATGAATCCGATTACAAATGCAAATACAAATTACACCAATGTATTCAAATGATAATGACATCTGAATATACGAATGGCGCCAACCCAGCAGCTTAATACATTTTGCAATGTACAAAACTACACCTCAAATAGGCCGATCTCATTTGATGTCATTCGGACACAAACTCGGATGACATCGAATGAAACTCGGAAACGTCGTAAATTTTGACCTAATTCTCTGATTATTTACTCAATAATTCTATGTGTGTGCGTGATATTGTTTGGCCAGGAGTGATCTGGATTTCAAGAAAAATTGGGTAAGAGATTGGATTATTCATAAAAATCTAACCGTATGGGGGCACCTTAAGGCTCAGACCGCACAGCAAGCGGATGCAGCTGTAAATTCAAGACTACAGTACATCATATGAAAACATGATGATAGAGAGGGAGAGACTGAATGTATAGAGGGAAGAACAGAGTGAAACTGGTGGAATAGAGGGAGGGAGAAGGGAATATGGGGGAAGAGAGTGGAAAAATCCCCTTAACAACATTTACAGTAACAATCCAGCGAATGATGGGTCAATGGCACAATACTAGATATATACTATATACAGTTTTACATTTTATTTATCCCTTGGGCTATACTTACAAATATTGCAGCCCAGTTTCATTGCCATTGTCTCTATTACTTTTATTAAAAACATATTTTAATTCTATTATTTTTATACTAAACAGAACACTGAGAATCAGCTGGAGTCCTATTTACTGATCTAGGAAGCTGTACAGACCAAATGTGTTAATATTAATAAAATAAACAACGCTGATGTCATTTGAGGTTGGAGTAATACAGCTAGATTCCTTCATCAAATAGCAACTGCAGTTTCAGCTTGTTGGCTTTAATAGAGACATTTAATGTGAAATGTTAAAACACAGTGGGTGATATTTATATAAAATCTCCAAGAACCATGGTATTTTGCTTATGTGGAATATGATGGCATTTTGCCTAGATCAAGCGACCAGCAGATTAGCACATTAACACTTTTAAGAAATATGCATTCATGCAGTCCTCTCTGAATGTGGTCTTTGACTTTTTGTAGCCATGCCTAATCATTTTCAAATTGACACTGTTACTCATAAAACTTTACATAATGTCCAAAGGTTTTATCCCTAAATAACACCTTACAAATTGTCTGTGGTAGCTTTCATACTGTACTCTACTATTGTAAACACAGATGAAGATGTATAGAAAGCACCAGACATTTTAACCAACTGGTATAACTATTATAGTTTTTTATTAATTGAATAGTTCCCTTTTTTTTAATTTGTGTGCAAGATTTTTTTTTTTAAATAATGTTTATTACTTTTATCCTCAGATAATATGGGGTAAAACTTACTAAGATGGAAGTTTGATTGAAGATGGGATGTTATTTGGCTGTCCCGCTGTCCCTCCACCGATTGGGTGGAGCCGGAGATCACAGCTGCTCTGCAAGCACACAGCATTACTTTAGTGCAGGCAGGGAGGGAGCTAGAGGCTGCTCACTGACAAGGGGAGCACTGGGCACAGGGCCTCAAAATCATAAAAAGGGGGTTGTGGTACTAGGCTGTGCCCCCTCTACCAGAGGTCACACCCACTCACCCCTTGGCTTTGCTGCCTTTTCGCATCAGGTCCCAATTTGACAAATATAAATGTTGGGAGGTATGCCTTCTAGAAGATAATAGAAACTGAATAGTTGCTAGGGGCAAAGTGTTTCTAGAAATGTATATCATTATTGACATTATATTTTAAATATGTCAAAGAGATTAGTTCACTTATAAAGTGAAGCTCTTGCTACAAATGAATGCAAATATGTACTGTATCAGTGTTGACCTGCTTTGCTGTATGTAAATGATGTACTAAGACAATAACATGCTAAGTATATGTGTCCCGATCAGTGGTGTAACAATAGCGGATGCTCCTCCGGCTCCAGTTAGAATGTCACTTGCAAAATGGCTACCCCCCTCACAGCAGAGGGTTATTAAGGATGCTAAAGGAGGTGGCATCCTCCTATTGCATCCTAAATAACGGTCTGCTGTAAGGCGGCCATTTTGCAAGTGACATACTAACAGGAGGAGTGCTATGCTGGGACTGCAGACAGGAGGATCTGCTGGTCCCGGTGGGCCATTAACGTACAAAGGACCAGGTGGCAGCAGATGCAGTGGTAAGGGGGGCACATAATTTAGTGGTGGGGGGCGCCCAAATTGTAGTTACGCCATTGGTCCCATTTGAAAAGGAGATTCATGTTAGATACTGTAGTTTATCAGAAGAAGCAGAGAAGAGCAAAGATGGTAGGAAGCTGAACTGGGAAAGTAACAGAAGTGCAGACAATTGAGAAATTAATTTATCAAAAGAAACATTATATCATACCAAAATCCCAAACTAAACAGAAGAGCTATGCTGGCTGACTCAAGAGAAGATGGGGGAGTGTGGACAGGAATAAATGCTTAATATGTAATGTACTGATTGGATCAGTTCTTAAATTCAGATGTGGTTGGAGGTGAGCCCTGATGCACAAAGTACCAATGTTTGGTACTTTGCATATGCCCAGGACACATCCTGAACACGCACACCTAGATTCTTCAGCACAGGACACGGTATCAAATTGTCAGTGTTTGACAGTCAGATGTTGGTTGGCGGTAGAGTACGGAGGCGGCTACAGGCTTCATTTGTGAAAAGGGGGGCCTATCGCCATCTATTAGCTGGAGGGAAAAGGTCAGCCATCTCCATTGTTGCATGGAGATTTCCTGGCCTGTCCATGGGTACTGCAAGTGCCTGATGGTACCAGAAGATCCAATACTTGGAAGCAGTTTGAATCAGTAATATAACATGAGGCATGATGCTCCTGAGGAAGCGGGAGGTTACAAATTGTCCAGGGAAACGCGTTGAGATTTTTATCTATTGCTATACTGGGACTCTATCATCCACCATTGAGCTGCATTTGCAATTATCTTTATTGGACACCTGAAAACCTAGAGCGCCATCTGATACATTGGTAAAGTGGTTTAACAGACATCTGGGATATCTAGCCCGATCCCTAAGGACCACACCAGAGGACAAGTGGCTGCCATCAGGATACCTCAATACAAAGAGACTTTGAGCGGATGAATCTTTACACAGCAACTAAAGGAAACTTTATTGCCTTCTTCAAAGCTCCTTAAAATATATGGAGACTATATCAATGGTAATGTGCAAAATCTTTACCCAGTTTTTTATTAATGAGTGACTAATATAAACTAAAAATCTTTCTTATTGAATACACCACCCATGATATTTTGTGTTTGCATTGTCTTAGTTATATTATATTGTGTTTTACATTTTATATTATTTGAGGTAATAAATTATTTTCATCTAAGAGAACCGTCTAAAATTTACTGTTCACAGCCAGCGCTGGCAGATCTTTTCTTGTTCATTGCTTTTTGGGGACTGACCACCCCCTGCCAGCTGCTGATAACTGCGCACCACACATTTTCCCTTTGCCTACTTTAGTTGCGTATACTGTATGAGAGTATTAACAAATAATGGGCCTAAATCCCTATGGATATCTACTGTGATCCTCAGCATAGTTTCCCAATGGCAGGTTAGGCAGGATGGGTCCTGTGATTGCATATTTGCTATGTGATTGCCTTTGCCTGATAGAGGGTGGGGCAGGGGTGGCCTGCCTTTGCAGAAAATATGTTGATTTGCCTATTTTTCCGAGAGTGGCCAGGCCAAAGACTGCGATGGGAGGCACAGTTTCCTTGGCCTCACAATCAGCCATGTGACAGGCAGCCTGAGTAAGGTTAGACTTATGGTCCATACACACTGGGAGTTATTGCCCAGCATGCATGGACAGGGATGATCGCTGTCATCGCTGGGGGGAAAGCTGCTCAGTGCATACACACTGAGCGGCTTTCCCCCTGCCTGGAACTGTCAGCACGCGCGGGGGGTGGGGCGGCTTTGCATAGTGCAGCGCTATGTAAAGCTGTCCACAAAGCTGCTCATCTGCTGGTAATTCCAGATGATGAACGGCTTTCCTGGCTATGATGTGGGAGCACGTCACCGCTCACCGTTCTTCACTGGGCCACACACACTGGGTGGCTTTGAGCTAAAAGCCGCTCAAAACACCAAGTTTAAGTGGCTTTCAGCTCAAAATCTCCCAGTTTGTTTGTATGGGCCTTTACTCAGGCTGCAGTATTATGATGTTCCTCTTAAACTGTGATCACATTGCAGTTTAATGGGGTGCCGGACGGGATCCCGACAGTCATTAACCTGACGTCAGGATCCCGACTGTTAAAACACTGACCACGACCCCCATAGAGGGAGAATAGAATAGGTGGCGAGCGTAGCTCGTCACCGTGCACGCAGAGTGGCGAGCGCAGCAAGCCCGCAAGGGTTTTTTTTGCGCTGGCCACGCTGTCTGAGACCAGGCAGTCGGGATCCCGGCGTCGGTATAATGACTGTCGGGATCCCAACTGTCGGTAAATCATACCACACCCAGTTTAATGAGATCACAAATGCAGGCAGGTGATGTATCCTCCTGCATTTGCTTTGTTAAGGATCGCATATGGTAAACTGCTGCAAGCAGCCTCTACCATATGTGATCCACATTGAACCAGTCCCAATGTCTTTAATTGATTTTGAAGAAAAATATTTCATCTTATTTAGAATCAGTAATTTTTATCATAAGCTCAATAACCACTTACCATAACCAAAATAATTAAAATAATTAGCAATGTTTAGTCACAAAATAACATATGGACTGTGCTGTAATATAACAATCATCAAAGGTCATTTCTGCAATTAGTTAAAATATTAGATTTAATTGGTCTCTTTCATTAATCTGTTTAGGAATTTGTTTCAATGTTTTGGACATAAAAAGCAGATGTGTTGAATAGCTGGGTTCTTTTAGGGCTGGAATGAGACATGAATCAAGTTATAACTCCTATAAAAACAAGGAAATATTGCTGTAAATACTGAACATTTTACTTTATTTAAAATAAACACTAAAACACCTCTTATTGAGTTGTTTAATATGGGGAATTTGTAAAAACACAGCTCAAAACAGCTGCTCCAAACAATCTAGCTTTTTTTCTGGGACCTTGCAGACTACACAGAAAGTTATGAAAATAATCCTTCCAATTAGTGTGTGGTCAGTGCACCTGCAACAGAGATTGGTCCAAGGAATTGTGGCAGCTAATGTCACAGAGAACAATTCCTGAATTCATCAGCATGGACTTGTTACAATATTACATTTACACAGATGTTAATCCCTAGGGTGCAAACAACATACGAATAACCCCACTAAAATCTGAAGAGCATGAGAAACAAGAGTTCAGATCAGGAAAGCTGTTAATTTTCACGTATTACTGGTATCCCAGTTGAAGCTATATTTTCACATGTGCAATAAATTTAATATTGCATATCTCCACATCTCTGCTACATACTCCTAAAGCACAGAGACTAACATCTCATTATTTTGATGAAAAATGACATCAGTCAATGAATGTGTAACTTGAAGTCATATCCAGATGTAATTAAATTTATCACCTGCTCTCCTTTTCACTTGCACTCATTAGCTAGTGGCCTAACACTTCCACTACAGTTCTTGTGTCTCAAAATCTATTCTTTAGGGAAATGTTGTGGTTCAATCAGGATTGTAGCGCTTTACAGGGGAAAATGTAACCAGATCACAGATCTGTTGGGCCTCATTTTCAAAGAGTTCACTTCTCAGCATGTGCCTGTGGGGAAATGCTTTTGAAGACGGGTCCCTTAGAGAAAATTTTATCTTTACCTCTGTACACTGAAGGATTTGATGTAATCTGTGGTACTCTGTGAACATTATTTATGAAATTATTTATGGCCATCTAGGCGGTTATGGAGAATCAATTCGGTATAATGTTAAACATACAGAGGCGCCTTTGCCTTAATCAATTTTGGGAAATCACTATATAATGGGACTGTATGCTTTTTAAGAAGGGGATAAATGTTAAGCATTTATACACATTTGATAAAGTTGGAAAATAATTGTTAAAAAATTGTGTAAATTATATTTTAAAACAATATACTACATAACTAAAAGTAAGTTGGCAGCAGGATATTACTCCTACTGTATATTTAATTGATGAATATCCCCAAACCATGTCTGGTATTATGTGGGTGGTCCTCCCTTTGTTGTAGCAGCCGCAACTCTTCTGCTAAAGTTGTCCATTCACTTAATAATAACATTTTAGATCAGCCTATGAGACCACTGCTCTGAACAATTTTTGGAAGACAACACGTCCACTTATTGTAGGAAATGTAATTCTATGTATCTTTTGCTTGCAGCATAATACTAATGAATGCCAATGCCAACTAAATGTTTGAAAGAGAAGCAAAGATAACCCCACTGTAACAGCAGTTATATGGAAGTGTTCCAGTGGGCCAAGGCACCTTTGGGGCCTCTTGTGGCTGGGAGAGGGTGACTGGTGGTGTGGGTGTGTTTGGGGGTAAAAGGTGGCAGGTTGATGTTTTCATACCTCCCAACATGACCCTCTTCGGAAGGGACAGAATGCACTAGTCCTGGACTTACCTTTAATTTATTATTACCATCACACCTTTCTTATAAATTAACCTGTTTAAAATAGGGGATGGCCATCTTACATTAAGAGGAAAGTCCAGGAACAGAATATTTTGTCCCTCCTGTAATGGGTCATGTTGGAAGGTATGTGTTGTGGGCGTGTAAAGGGGTTAAATGTTTTGAAAAAATTTTCAGGGCCACTTTAAATTCACACTCTGCCCATGACACCAGGGAAGGCATTATTGTGGAGTTAGCATAAACTTGTAGACACAGCTGCAGAAAAATACACAAGGATGGCTACAACTGTATCTCAACCCTTCAACACACCCCAACCCTTCAACACACCCCAACCCTTCAACACACCCTACTGTAAAAAAAATAATAATAATTATATTAATAACCTAAATGGTGGAAGAAATTGTTGTTAGATGACTTTACCCCTTATAGCAGCTAATGACAAGAAGTGTGGAATATTTTTAGATTAGCACATTGGAATATTTTTAGATTAGCACATGTATATATCAAGTGTATAGCAGAGTTACTGACACAAATATAAACTGTAGAGTTGAGCTTTATTTTAGACATTCCGGTGTGGGATATTAGTGTGACCTGTGTATACTGCTAAATGGTATATTAGATACATGCTAATGGGCAGGGGTGCTTTAAGAGAGGAGGAGGGGTGTGTGCAGCCTCCTCAGTTTGGGCCCCCACTAATCTCTGCTGTTAGCAGTGCCGCGCCATGCAGTGCAATAGAATCTGAGCTTTAGAGCGATTTCAGCAGCGCTGCTACTTCCACTACAGGTATCCGGAGGTGATGAGTATTAAAAAAGTAGTTGCCGTGTATGCAAGTTGGGCCCCCCTGGGACTCAGGAGTCTGTGTGGGTTAACCTACTGTATATCAAGTGATCCATATACCAGGTGTGTAATATTGATGTGACTTGTGTATATATTGTGTATCACTGTATATCAGAGTATATAGTGATTTTTTTTTAATTGTTATCACCTATTGATTGTTTCCCATTTTCTGAATTTTTGTACCCCATGCCCCCTGTCCCCAAAGCCTTAATTAAGTGCTGGATAAATGTTAGTAAATGAGCTTTATTGTATACAAATGTCTATATAAAACAGTTAACTATAGGCTTCTAAAGGCTACTTTCTAAAGTGACTATCATGATCGTTAATAATATGCATTACTAGTTACCAGCCCATGAAAATTACGGAACAACATAAACAGTAATGCTGTGTACACACGGGGGAGATATATTGCTCAGCCATATATTGCTGAGCAATATATGGCTGAGCAATATATTGCTCAGTTTCTCCTGTTCATCAGCGACCAGAGATGGTCGCTGATGAAAAAGAAACTGCCCGGGGGAGCCCGGCAGTGGTAATCAGCTGGTCGCAGGAGCATGTTCCTGCGACCAGCGATCACCACGGGGTCAAAAACGGGAGCGCGCACCCGGCGATATATCGCCGGTGCACACTCCCATTGCAGGCAATATGGTCGCTCAGCGACCATATTTCCCGCGATTTTGGACAAAATCGCCCCCGTGTGTACGCACCTTAACCGCTGGCTTTGATTGCCCGAACACTCACTTGAATGAAGCCTTTGGGCACCATCTAATAGCTGGTGATGGGCAAAACCTTGAATTCCCCCCATAGAGCATTAGCCTTTTATTGTATATGATTAAAAAAGAGCTGAGAACAGATTTAAAATTCCAATATGTTTAGCTGTAAAAGTCTAAATCAAACATAAAGCTAAACAGAATAATCCTATTAATATTGAAAATGTACTAACATTACACAAATCAAGAAATTTTTACCTTTTTGCTTTGTTTCACTTTTGCCCAGTGAAATATAAATGTAAATGTCGAAAAAGAATAATCTAGTTGTAATTAAAACCATAATAGATTTGTCATCATTAATCAAATGAGATTTACTGAATAATCTCACTGGCCTCAAACAATAATATTTGATGACAAGCATAATTAAATAAAACATAAGTGATGAAACACTCAGCATGTTTTACTGAGGTAGTCCAGACAGCTAGTTATTAACTGTTAACCAAACATTGTTTTGGCAGAAAAGCACAATACTAGAAATGCATTAAAGGCTAACGTGGGAATGGCTAATCAAAGATCTGACTGTGAAGCATGGATCAGTAAATTCTAGTGTTCCTGTTTTGTATTGTAACAGAAAGGGCTAAAACTGGAAATAATTTAAATGATGTTCAGAAACTTTAATTCGGTGAATACAAGCAAATTAATACTAATCCATTACGTATTAATCAAATACGTATTTTTAACTCACTGGTTGCAATTTCAACTAAACCTTATGGGTCATGCATGTCAACATAATACTGCCATCATTCATTATGTTAACATGAATATGTTGACATTGTTAGAATTTTGACTTTGACCATGTTGACATTCATCATGTACTGTAGATAATAATATTAAAATATAAATATACTGTCCCTGGTGTTCCAGTTGTGACTTACTGTCTCCTTGCAGCTGCAATGACATCTTCCAAGTGCCGAAACTCATGTGATGGTCACTTGAGGTCAGACCTCAGATACTCTGGCATTCCAGTAATCATTTCTCTGCTATTTCTTAACCCGCCTACCCCTAACCCTATAACCTACCCCCAGCAGCCCACAGCCTAACCCTAATGTCAATATTTAACAATGTATATATTCTACCTGTCAACATTCTGAGATTGTCAACATTTAGCAATGTCTCAATCACAAACCAGATCTGTACGGAAACACGATCCCCGCAACCGGAAGCCGCCGCACGGACCCGGACATAGAGGGAGAAGACGCTACTACAGATCCCCACCTAAACAGTAAAGGACAGATAGATATTTCTAGCACTATTAATGGGCTTGCTGGTCCTTGTAGTACCACAAAAGAATGAATACCTAAAAAAAACCACACACCATATTAAAGTTTAATACATACTACATACACACATACATACTCACCTATAGGGTCCCCCGTAGGCCTGTCCTCTTCTCCAGTAGAATCCATAGGGTACCTGTAAAAATAAATTATACTCACCTTCTCATCTGATTGGGACCCTTCATTCAATGCAGGCATCCAAGGTCTAAAAAAAATAAAAATGATTCCCCATCTCCAGCCGGACTGAAGAGCCACAGATGTGTTGTCACTTGCAGCTCCTTTCCGAGAATGAGGGAATCCCCGGTGATGTCAGTAACTGGCTCCTCCCTCAGCCAATCAGGAGCAGGCTCTGAGGGAGCTCTGCGTCTGATTGGCTCTGCTCGGCTCTATAGAAGCCCATAATAAATTCATAAAATGGGATTCTATGGAGCCACTCAGAGACAATCAGGCACGGAGCTCCCCCGGAGCCAGCTCCTAATTGGCTGAGGGAGGAGCCAGTGACTAATGTCACCAGGAAATCCCTCATTCTAAGGGAGGAGCTGCAGTGATGCGATCTACTTCGGAATGGATGGTGACTATCATTTTTTTTCACGAGTACCCTATTGATTTTACTGGAGAAGAGGACAGGCCTGCTGGGGACCCTATAGGTAAGTATGTATGTGTGTATGTAGTATGTATTAAACTTATACTTTAATACAGTGTGTTTTTTTTTTTAGGTATTCATTCTGTTGTGGAACTACAACAACCAATGGGCCCATTAATGCCCCACATGCTGAGGCTTGTGGTTCTCCAAGTCCCTGCATGTGGGGTGGGGGCCTGCTGGGACTTGTAGTTCCACAAAAGACCACAATACTTTGATTCTTATTTTTACACTTTTTACTGCCCACCACCCACAGCCCAGGGGTGGTGGGGACCACCCCGCACTGACCAACCAGGTTGATAATGTTTTGGCCGGGGGACTTAATGTAAGAAGTGACCCCCCAGCTGTGGCATGACGCCACTGGCTGTTTGAGCCCAGTGATGGTTGCAGATATATGGGTTACCCCTACACATTTTGTCTCCCTTATTTTGAGAACCAGGACAAGGCCAAGAGCCTGGTGATGGTTATAGAAATACAGGGGGACCCCAGATTTTTTTTCACCCTTGTATTTCAGCAACCAGGACCGGCTCAATGAGTCCGGGGCTGTTTATATTAAAAATTCTTTATTTTGTACTTTTTTAAACAGAGAAGCATCGCACGATTCTAACTGATCTATGCAGACTTCAGCCAAATACATCTCTAAAATTACGTTTATTTCCAGTTGTATTTACTGCTGAATTTGAAGCTGAATTTATGATTGTAATGATTGTAATGAATGATTGTAAATTTGCCGATCACATAGAACTCTATGGCCATATATGGCTGAGCTCTATCGATGTTGTAATCATTCGTACAGCCGAATACGGCTGAAATTGCCATTGGTAAAATGGCAAATCAGCCGAATTCGGCTGTTTGTATATTTGCCGGAAGCCAGGCATATATCACATCAAATTGTTACATACTGGTCCATTCATACCAATTCACGGTTAGTAAAATTTCCATACTTTGACTCTACTTTACTCTACTCCTTTTACAAGAGATAGCAGGAATGGCTATATTTCTGACAAATTTTCTTTAGGTAGGAGTCTACTGTATGTCAAGGCTGCCTGCTTTCATCAACTTTATTTTCACTGGCAATATTGCCTTTTACTTGTATAATTAGATGTAAATCTGGTATATGTGGTTTATGCAGAGATATTATTTTTGGCTGTTGAACACAACTTTCTCAAAACTTTGCTTCTCAATGGTTGAGAAATTTCGATTTTATTTAGGCCTTAAAAATCAATTGACCCAAGTCAAATACTCTATTTGTGGAAATGTTGTACCTCAAATTATCTGACCCAAGATAAAATTTCAGCTTACTGCTTCTATCACCATGCACACACAGACACACCCATAACAACTTTCCAAAACCTAAGATGAACTTGTAGAGGTGGCATATTAGAAGTTCAACAAATTGTTTGCATTAAGTTCAATAAGGATGCCTTTCAATAAGGATGTCTTTTCGGAGTCATCCATTCATCGATCATTTTCATAAAAATTGGACAACATATCTCAGTTTAATAATACCAGCTATAAGAGCAATACTGTAACTAAATGAAGTCTTAGATGGACGGTAGACCTTCCATATTTGAAACTCTGCTATTATGCTGCATAGTCAAAACATCTTTGCAACTGGTTATGTGAGTTTTCTAATGTATTACCATTCATAAACCAGCTCTGTTCCAGTCACATTACATCCATTTTGAATTCTTTTCGCTGCCTTACTGTAAGATAGCTAATTGATTTTAATATTGGCTTACTGAATTTCAAATCCATTCATAACCAGAACCCAAGGTACTTGAAGTAGCTTCTGATTTCTTACTGCCGTTCTCGATTGTGATTTGCAGATGATGGACTACTACAGCAACTGTTCCTAGAATGTCTATAAGCTTTCAGCGTTGTGGCTCAAACTGTATGGAACTCTATTCCCTGCACAGTTCAAGAAGCCTCCACTCTAGAATCCTTCAAAATACTTCTGTAGCCTTTTAAAAATATTTACGGTTAAGCTTGTTTTTTTTGTTGTGCCGTTAGGGGAAATGTAAAGCACTTTGACTAATATTGGGGGAAAGTGCTATATAAATAACTATTATTATTACTAACCCTTTGAGTGCCAACATCTCTGTGAGAGATATTAAAAATGCCAGCATCACTCACATTTGTTATATAAATTAAAATAACAACTGTTGTGTAAAAATAGATTAGATTTCCTATGTAAGGTAAACATTACAGGTTAATTATGATTAATAAAAATGTTTGCTTGCCAATTTTCACACCTATTTAGACAAATGCAATTGGAACTCAAAGGGTTAATATTACAAATATGTTTTTGGAACGGACAGTACAGTAATAATAAACCAGGTTTAATAAAAAAAAACTGGTTCTTTAACAAGGGAAGCTGGAGTAAAATCTTCACATATATGGTATTTAATTGTATTAGGGCAAACACGAAGAAGCAATGGCATTACAGAGATAGTCATTTCTGTTTGTGGCTATAGTATTACCCAAATTGCAGTTGGAATTTATTGTTCCAAAAATATCTTGTTTTTGAATTAGAAACTTTAGTTTATTGCATCTCAAAGAAAAACTATTCTCCAAAATATGGGTAAAATAAATTACATTTTAGGATATATACACTTTTGATTAGGAAGTTTGAATAAAATATTTTATTTTAAATAATGATAATGGATTTTAATGTGACAGATATAGTTCTACACATTGCACCTAAGATTATTTAAATTTCTAAACATATTTATTTGTGACGGTGTCTCTCTACAATAGAAAGATGCTTAGCACTATGATGTCTACAGCTATAGCCAAACATTTTAGAATGAAACGAGCATTGGTTTTTAGAAAGTTTGCTGCTCCAGTGTTTTTAGACCCTTTTGTCAGATGTTACTATGGTATATTGAAGTAAAATTACAAGCATTAAGTGTTAAAGGCTTTTATTGACAATTACATTTTTTAAGACCTCTGCAATTCACCCTCGAGTTTGACAGAGTTTATGGGTTTTTGTTTGTCCACCCACCTCTTGAGGTGTGACCACAAATTCTCAATGGGATTAAGGTCTGGCCATGGACCCAATTTTCAGTTAGCCATTTAGGTATCATTTTTGCCTTATGACAAGGTGCTCCATCACACTGAAAAAGGCATTGTTCATCACCAAACTGTTTTGGTACCATTCTTTATTCATGGCTGTGTCCATAGGCAAAATTGAGAATGAGCTCACTCCCTTGGCTGAGTAGCAACCCCACACATAAATGGTTTAAGGATGCTTACTGTTGGCAAGACACAGGACTGACGATAGTACTCCCCTTTCCTTCTCTGGACAAGTGTTTTTCAAAATGCACCCAACAATCTGAAAGGCGATTAATTAGAGGCAATGGCTTTACCCCAGTCATCAGCAGTCCAATCCCTGTACTTTTTGCAAAATATTAGTCTGTCTTTGATGTTTTTCTTGGAGAGAAGTGGCTTCTTTGCTGCCCTTCTTGACACCAGGCCATTTTCCAAAGTCTTTGCCTCAACCATGGTGAACAGAGGGCGAATAATGATTTCAAGAACCACATTCCTTTTAAAGCTCCAGTCAGTTATTCTAACTCAATCAGCATGGCAGAGTGACCTCTAGCCTTGTCCTTGCCAACATTCTCACCTGTGTTAATGATAGAATCACTGACATCATGTCCTTTTGTGGCAGGGTTGAAATGCAGTGGAAATGTCAGGGCAATTAATTGCAACTTATCTGATCACTCTTCATGACATTCTGAAGTATATGCAAATTGTCATCATTAGAGGCAGAAGACTTTGTGAAAATTAATATTTGTATAATTTTCAATACTTTTGGCCATACAGATGGAGCCTGCCTCCCTCTTCCTGGAAAAATCCCAAGACTGTCTCTGCTGATGATCCACCAGCAGCAAGGTGCTCCATCTGACTGAGATGCGCGTGCGTCTCACACACACGCACGTCTCAGTTTCCGGGCGGCGGGGCGATGGGAACCCTGTCATTCTCCGCTTCAGGGAGACGGACATGGTTGGGGGGGGGGTGCGGGGAGGCGGTGGGGACCCCGGGTGACCACGACAAGCCGGCGGGTATCCGGGGGAAGTGGCGGGGACCCAGGGGAAGCGCCGTCGGAAGGGGACGCGCGCGCATCTCATGCGCGCACGTCCCCTTTTGCATATCAGATGGCGGCAGGTGGGGGATGGCGGCTGGCGGGGGATGGCGGCTGGCGGGGGATGGCAGCTGGCGGGGGATGGCGGCTGGTGGGGAATGGCGGCCGGCTACATCTGTAGCTGTAGGAGCATGGGTTCAAAACATTCAACAGAGGACATCCCTAACTAAATGTTTGTTACCTGTGGGGACAAGTGTGATTGTTTTTATATGAGGGCCAATAGGTTTGTTTTTTTCCTGTGGGGGCCAATGTGTTTTGCCCTGTGGGGATCTCATGGTATGCCTTGGCAATTTTAAAATATTATTTAGTGTGCCGCAAGGTAAAAAGGTTGAAAATCACTGATCTATCAGAAAATAATGTCTGCTCCTTGCCTCTTTGTAAATATTTATATTGTATGCATTTGTGTGCATACCATTTATAATATGTGAGAAAAACAAATAATCATTCAGACATCTGACCTCAGCTGGGAGGAATATATGAAGTTATTGCTTTTATGTATTTCCATAAAAATACCAATCAATGCATTTGAACTATAAACTCAGACACTGAGGAATTATGTCAATTCTAGACATAAAACACAAACTAGCCCTAATAAAAGCAACATGTTTTTACAATAAACACTTCTACATAAATACGCTATAAATCCATACTTGTGGGTGTCATATTTAAATTAGTTCTTCACAGACAACAATTGCCTGTTTTTCTCTAATTAAAAAAAAAACAATTATGCCTTTAAATATTTAGTCTATAATCCTCTTTCACACTTTATGTGGAAAACATTTGCCAGTAGATGAGTGCTGATTTCATGTTATATTTCAAGTTCAATTAAAATAAAACTTCTTTACTTTTTATATGAGCAAAGCCATACTTTCAGAAGTGAGAAGTAAAAACTGTGGAGCTGTTTGTTGAAATGTACAAATGCTACAAGTAAAATATTCAGCTACTGATTAAAAAAAAACACACACACACATCCATGGTACATTAGCCTCGCAATGGAAATCAGTGTGTTTGCTTATGGCACCTTTCCATCATTAACACTTTTGCAGTCACACTTAGAGGAGATCCAAGGGCAATAGGTACAGTCTGGATGTCTGCCTTGCTGAACACTCTGTATTCAAGTCACTGCGAGACAATATGTCTTTGTGAAGGTAAATGAGTTCGCACTCTGACCTTTAAGGTGGCATTGATGACTTCAGTCAATTCCCCCAACATTTCTTAACTACCCCAACAGAACAGCTTATCATCAAGGGTTAAATTAACATATACAACCAGAGAAAGATATTAGTATGTTCTGAACTCCTTAGTTACTAAGTCTGGTAAATAATGTTACCTGCAATTCAATTTTTTCTTGTGGATGAAAGTAGCATTTCACATTATAATTTCATGTGAATAATATGTATTTCCACTCATTTAAACTGAACACACATTCCTATAATATGACAGAGGAGCTCTTTAGACATCTAAATCACAAGCAAAGTTGAGCAGTTGTCATCACGGCTAACTGCTTACAGTAAAGTGTCTGTGACACCACATTAGTACATTCATTGAGACAGCAAGAATCAAAAATGATTAGGCCTAAGAAAAGTCTACAAATCTAGGTCTATTGTTCTCACCTAAGGTTGGCCACCCACATGGATTGGTCATACAGTGTTTGTATACTTGTAAAATAGCATTTAAGACATCTAAGCACAATGTTGAAGACAAAGGGACAAGTACAGCTACAGCACATCTAAAGGGTATGTTATAAAAATGACACATCACCGCCACTATAGTTAACTATACTGGCTGTGCCACTGGGCAAATGATATAGTGCATACACACTGAACGATATTGATTGACAGTATTGTTCAGTGACATCACGGGGACGCCTGCTATGCATTCAGTCGCTGATGATATAGTCAGATTTTACTGCATAAACAGATGACAATGATGAATTAATCCTTAACAATGTGCAATTGTACAATGATGCAAGCACTCTAAACATTTTTTAGATAATATTGCTCAGAAGGGCCCTTTTGAGCGAAATCTTTTTAAAAATTGTGTAGTGTGATGGGGCTTTACAAATGTAAATAAGCCCCAAAGTATTTAGTAAGATCTACTTGTTGATGAAAGGACACTGATACTTTTAGGTCTTGCCTGAGTATTGTGTTTTAAAAGTTGTTCCACTTAAGTGCAGGGACAATTCAGTGATGATCCCACTGAGTAGCAATCTCCTTGACTCCATTATGAGTCACTAGAGTGATGTACATTATGTCAAGCAGTCTCCCTGACAATTAGGGAGAGTTGGAAAATATGGGTTGGTGACCATAATCATTGTACTGTATGTACAGTCATTGGCAAAATGTCCAATTTGGATACTTGCATGGCTTTTGGTTATCAATCATAGTTGTGCCCTTATAGATTCCAGGATGTGTCCTAGCGCACTATAATATCAAATTAAATCTCCATGATCCATGAAAACTTAGATCTGAGCTAAGGCTAATAATTTTTAATGCGCTAAGAACAGTAATCTAACCTCTGGAAAACGGGAGGATTGCATTTCTTCTTTGTTTTCCAGTTTAAAATGTGTAAAATGTAAAAATTAATACAAAATATAAAATGTTGCAACATGATTATATCTTGTGCCAATTTATTGAACAAAACATCTGGGTTGTATTAAAAAATTACAGAAATTGGAAAAGCTTTCTAGCTCCAATACTTAAAGACAAAGATAGAAGCAGATCTGTTTGGTACATGGTCTTGGCTGTTTGATAAACTGAAGGGGTGTTTACAATGCAATATCTCCAGGAGAGATAAATTGCAGGCAAAGGGTGTGAGTTGAAGTTGCAGCAGTATAGAAACACCTGTAATGGCACCGCATCTTGCACCTTCTCATGGCCTGCTCTCCCTCTGAACTCACACAAATTTGTACACATGGAGCTTCAAACAAAAATGTGCGAGTCCAAGATGCGACAAAAAAACTTGTATGCAAGAGAACTTTGACTGGCATTGGATTCAACCAAGATGTTTAGTCTGTAATTACAGACGCACAAAACGTTTAGGGGGAAATTTACTAAAGGAAATTTGTAAAAAAAATAGGTGTATTTTTATCCAGAAATACACTTATTTTTGACATTGACTATCCCGAAAATACGGCAATTCGTATTCGTATTGATAGCACATCAATACGAATACGAATTGTCATATTTTCGGTATAGTCAATGTAAAAAATAAGTGTATTTCTGGATACAAATACACCTATTTTTTGTACAAATTTCCTTTAGTAAATTTCCCCCTTAGGGGGAAATTTACTAAAGGAAATTTGTAAAAAATAGGTGTAAAATTAGGTGTATTTGTATCCAGAAATACCCTTATTTTTGACATTTACTATCCCGAAAATACGGCAATTTGTATTCGTATTGATAGCACATCAATACGAATACGAATTGCCGTATTTCCGGGATAGTAAATGTCAAAAATAAGTGTATTTCTGGATACAAATACACCTATTTTTTACACCTACTTTTTACAAATTTCCTTTAGTAAATTTCCCCCTTAATATCTACAAACACTGTAAACATTACATTTTTTCAAGTGTTCATCAGACTATGCAAAGTTGCATGCACTCAACCCACTTACTGAGCCAGCAGGACCAGCTTCCAGTGACTTAAAACAAGTCCCACACATTTGTGTTTTATTTTTGGGAGCATGAGGAAGTCGCAGGGGCCAGGTCTGGACTGTATGGCAGATGTCCAAGCTCCTGAATGCATTCATGGGGCAGAAAATCTACCATTTTCATGGACTTGGATCATGTTATGATGGAAAAGGACAACACGTCTACAAGTTCTTGGAAATGGCTTTCAGCACTTGAGCCGGGCATTGTTTTTTGTACCAGTCCCCAGTGATGTTGCACTGCTGCATGAATGGTTATGTAGCTGCATGACCAGTTCTGGTCACTAAAACAGATGCTATCTATTTGGCCCACTGTGTTCACATTTGAACTTAAGTGGCGGGTCACCTCCAACTGGGGGCCACTGGACAAAATGTTGTTTGGTCTCCTCATCGAAACTGTAAAGCAGGATTCATCACCACTTATAATGTCCGAGGCAGTGAATTAGCAACTGCCATCAAACCTAGCCAGCCTTTTGAGGCACCAAATCACCTGAGCCTCCTTCTGCTCCCGAGTCCGCTGATGGGGCAACCAGCACGGAGAAACTTTGCTCGGGACAAGCTTTTCATGGAGTATCATATTTCTTTCCAACAGTATTTGGGTATACTTGGTTGCATACCCATAAGAGGGTGGTGTATCAGAATCTCTACATCCTTGTTGAGAGCAGGTCTCTTTGAAGCAGTCTAGAAAAAGTTAAAATTTTATTAATATTATTACAGCAAGTTTTCAAATTACTTTTAAGATATTTAGGTACAATTGTATGTTTGTAAATGTTACATTATAAATAAAAATGACCTATATAAGCAGTGGCGGCTTGTACCACCCCCTGCCACTGCTCCTCCTGGTCCCCGCTGCAGCTTTCACATTCCTGACACCTGTACTATGATGACAAGTTCTAGGACTGTCGCATGCGCAGTACTGACTTCTATACTGCACATGAGGCCAGCTTCTATGGGCTGCTTCAGCAACAGCCCATAGAAGGGAAATCACGTCCCAACGCCTGTGACTACATCGGGAGCGGCGTATCCATAGTGCTGATGTAGGTACTGCACATGCAAAGACCCCGGGTTTTATGGGCTGCTGCTACGCAGCCCATATAGAGGTGTCCCAGAGGGAGGGAACACCTCCCAATGGGACTGCCATGGTGACTGGCAGGTCACACTTCCAATAGGAACTCAATGCCAGTCACAGTGAAGCCAGTGCAGTCTCACAGACTGCATCTGGCTTCACTACAGTGGTGGATTTTACCTGGGGAAGCTGCAGCCTTTCAGCCCATAGGTAAAAACCGCCACTGTATATAAGGGTTAAATACCTTAAATGTATTATCCTAATTAGGACAGCAGTGCAGGTTTTTTTTTTTTTTTGCATTTATTCATTGTAGATTGGACAATATTCCTTTTGCTGCTACATTTGTGTCCTTAATCCTTTGATATATCAGGTGCTGGGTATAACTTGGTTGTACATGTTCAATATCTGGTTCACTGGAACATATCACAGATACAGAAACAGAATTTTCTGCCTCTATTTTTAATTTTTTTAATTGTTTATTTGGCATAGACCAATATACATGAGAAAAAGCAGCATTTATTGTATAAAAGAGAAAAATCTTTATATTCGTAAGGATCAAGTAGAACTATACATAAAAGCAAACAGTAAGCCAAAACAAAATAATATTCAATTGCAATTATAGAGTACGATTACATTATTTGAAGTAGTTGTTCCAAAGGATTTTTCCTGAAATACCCCAAAATTGGGAGACGGTAAAGTCTGTCAAAAGAACATCTTTGAAGATCATAGTCAGGTAAGTTCTGTGAGCTTTAATCAGTCTTCTGGTAACCCATTGCAGATCACAAGTTTCGGACATCTGCGCATGCGTGAACACTTAAACTGCATTTGCCTGCTGATCACAGTTTAAGCTCCGACAAGGGGCAGCATCGGGGGTGGCGTTGAGATGATGCAGAATTAGGGTGGGGGGGAGCAGTGTTTCCTTGGAGCAGCTTGGAAAATGCAGGCATTTCCTTGCCATTCCAATGGATGCATAATGTCAAATGCAGCCGCTGCAACACTAAACATGGTGGAATTGCGACATATGCTAGGCTGCATTTGTGAGCACTTTGCTGTGGAGAGAAACAACATAGAGATATAATGTAAAAAACATATACAGTATCTTTGAATGCATCTCAATACAGAGGTATACTGTATCTGTTATGCATGTACAACACATGCATAGGCCCCTGAGTCCAGTAGGCTCCACACTGCTCTCTCTTCACCCATTGCAATACGGCAGCTGCCAATGCAATTTTGATGGCAATTTATTTGGATGTATGTTGCTAAAGAATTTTCTGCACCCTGGCTATACGTTTGAACTATGGGTCTAATGCAGAGCTAATCGCAAATGCAAAATCTTTCTCAAATTGGCACTGTATGTGGGGCAAAAGCTGCTTTATTTTTGCAGTGCACATGGTTGTGCTCATTTGAGAAAGGTTTTGCACTTGCGATCAACTCTAAAGTAGGCCATTTATCTTCAGAGGGGAAGGGCCCATGGAAATTAGCAAAACAGCAGATTTTCTTAAAAACTAGAAAAGCTCCAGAAATCTAAAACCACAGGAATTTGTGGATCTGAACTGATCTGAAACCTGGTCCAGTTCTCCCTTGTAGATCTGATTAGATCCCATTAGAACCTAGCCCTGGTTTGGCTCCTCCTATGGTTCAGAATTCGGATTTTGAATACAAATTTTGGGTTTTGGATTACAAAATTACATGATTTTAGCAGTTTTTATCATTTTATAAATTTATGATACGCGTTCTCCCGACCTGTTCATACCCCTACTATCCATGTCAACTGGACTAGATTTTATAAAGTGTGGCGAGTGCAGCGAGTAAAATGAGCCCAAAGCGTGGCGAGGGGGCGTGGATTACTTGACGTATATTCCGCATCCACTCGTGGGGCTAGCTGCGCTCACCATGCTTCTGGCTCGTTTTCCGAGTTGCCTCGTGGGGTCCCCACGCTTCGGACTGCCGTGAATAGTGCATGAGACGCACTTGCGCCCGCGTCCCCACTTTGTGCACGAGATGCACGCGCTACCGAACCCCTAACCCTGACCGTCTCCCTGAAGCAGACATGTGTAGGGTTGCCGCAACCCTGCTGTATGAATTACTGATATGCACAAGCGTAAGAGATGATTGTACATCTCAGAGAGATGGATCGGCCCTCCGCCGGCGCCCGCATGATCACCTCTCTGCCGGCGTCCGCCAGCGCAGGGGATCTGGCAGTTACCGGCGCTGTGTGAGAGGCGCTCACTAGGCTTGCCAGGGACACAGGGGACAGAGCTGCAGCTCTTGGAGACAGTACAGTGACTACACTGCCTGATGGGGACACTACACTGGCATACACTGACAGCGTAGCATAAGGTGGTGCCATGAAACTACACAAGTACCACATTTATTTTTAAATGAATGATTATCCATCGATTTTTAACTGAACCCAAACACTTAATATAATTGCCCAATGTTATGATCCTACCTACCAAATATTTTAGTAGAGTAATATATCATCAGGTAGAGGATTACCACAAGGGGACAGGACAACCCCACAATGCCCCATCCAAACCACCCAGCCGCCCAGCAAGAGCAGTTGGAGGCAGGGCCGGTGCCACCACTAGGCAGCCTTAGGCATTTGCCTAGGGTGATGGCCACTGGAGGGTGGCCACTTGGAGCAGCCCCCCCCCCCCCCCCGGTCAGGTGAGCGTCTCCCCCTCTCTCTCTCACCAGCCCCCCCGTGCAGCGACGCTGCGGCCATCTCCCCCGCCACCCGATCGCCCACACCCCCCCGCCCAGTGGAGCAAGATGCTGCTCCTTCACTCTCCCCCCCCGCCGTGGAGCGTAGTGGCGCCGACGGCTGCTTAACCCCCTCCCTCCTCCCGTGGAGCAGGTGAGCGCCATGGCGCCCCCCGTCAGGAGCGCTCCAGTGCCCGCACCTCCAACCACCGGCTCTGGTTGGAGGTGCCCCACACCCCAAAGGTTTACCCCACACCAGAGTTGCTATATAATTATAAATGCATAAGTATCTTATCTGTATCTCAGCTTTACAGACTGTTCAGTCAGCAAGTGCTAGGTCCCTATTTAAAAACATCAAAGACAAAGGAGATTGGTGCTAATATGTGGAGGTTGGGGGGGAGTCTGCAAAGATATTTATTGAATTTAATGTATATACAGCAGCAGATATAGACTGCTGTGAGCCAGCAGCAAGTCACATGACAGAAGCTGCTAGAACCAGCTGAGGTGGTCAGTTAGGGCAGTAACCGAAGTGTCCTGAGGGGAGCAGTTGTGAAGCAGGGAGCTGCGCAGGCCTGGCACCGCGTCGGGGTACGTCGTGGCTAGTTATACCCATACAGAGGTGGCACTAGAGCCAGTAAATTGTTAGCAGTGACAAGAGCAACACACAGGAGCTAGCAGCCTAGGTGACCTAATGAAAAATCCAGGCACAAAACAATTCAATCTTCAGTCAATTGTCACAAACCTGCCATCTACACTAAGGGGGTTATTCTGGTTGGTTTGCACCCCAAGCAATTTTTAGCCTCTGCGCATGCACATTAATGGGGCACGGCAAACCGCTTGTTCGCTGTCACGTTCACACCCAGGAGTGCAGGCAGGGGTGGCAGCGAAGGGACGCACCCATGGGAAAGCCCAGCATTTCATGGGAATTCCCATGGAAATGAGCTGATGATGAGAGTGTGGGGGCGGACAGCTGATGTCAGCAGATGTCAGCTGCCCACCCACTGCCCGCATAGGGCACTCATAGATGTGAGACAGTAGATAGGTGTCTTACATCTGCGAGCACTGAAGAAATCATTCCATGGTCGGTGATCATGGAATGATTTCCTCCCAACACACAAGCTGCGAATGGATGTTTATTCAAAACATCCATTCGCATGTATGCTGTGAAACTCAGAGTGTGAGGGAGGCATGTGCGGGCAATGTTTGGTGGACTTGCAAAGCTGTGTAATTCGCAGCTTTGCGAGTCAACCAGAATAAGGCCCCAAATCATCAACTAATAAAAGACAGAAACCAACCTTATTTAGGGGATTATTTTGGTTCACTCTTTCTGATAAATTCCTTCTTAGATGGACAAAACCATGTGCACTGCAGGTGGGGCAGATGTAACATGTGCAGAGAGATTATGTGCATTAGATTTGGGTGAGTTATTTTGTTTCTGTGCAGGGAGAAACTGGACTGCTTTATTTTTACACTGCAATATAGATCCCCACCCAAATCTAACTCTCTCTGCACAAGTTACATCTGCCCCACCAACAGTGCACATGGTTTTGTCCATCTAAGAAGGAATTTGTCAGAAAGAGTGAAGCAAAATAACCCCCTTAGTGCGCATAATGTTTACCTAATATGTCATAAATGCAGCAGTTTACAGAGTAAACATACATTAGTATAAATATATTCATGCTACTGTATTCATATTTTAAGATAAAAATAAGTGTCTATCAACAACCTTCATCTATAATTCCTATAACCTCTTTGTCCTTATTGACACCTGGATTTCACCTTCTGGCATGACCTCTACTACTACTCTGTACTATCAAGGCATCTTTCGCCATTTTACCTGGTCTGGAGACTGACCAGGTGGTGGTGTGGGCATCCTTGTTCCTTCCAGCTACACCTTCTGTACTGTACCACACAAATGCTACTCTCATTCTCCTCCTTTAAAGTCCATTCCATTTGCCTTTTCTTCCCAAGATTTGTGTTACAGTCATTGCAGTCCCCAGGCCTCTCAACCCACTCCATTGATAATTGTGAAGGCTGTCACCCTCATTTGCCTCTATTATGATTTGCCCTCCCTTTTCTTTAACATCCCCATTGGCAATACATTTGATGCTGCTGCTTCCCAACTTATCTATATTACTTTCTCTTTTGGCCTATACCAATACACATTATCCCCCACCCACAGTCTTAGTCATTCTTCAATAATGTCTTCTCCCACTGCTGCAACATTTCTGACATTTCTAATTATTTTTTTTAAAAAACAACATCTCTTCCTCTCCTTGGCCTATTACTCCTTCCTCTGTTACCAAAATTTCCTTCATCAAATGCAATCATGAAAATCTTGATCTAGCCTAATTTTATTTGTATCTTCAATCACTCATCTATCACTAACCTGGCCTGCCCAAACCACGTTATTACCCTGTACAGCCAATCACTTGCTTCCTTCCTTGACTTCTCTATTCATGCCCGGTCATTCATCTTCCATCCAAACACTAATACTGGCACAAAAAAATAACCAGATGCCTCAAAAAGTGCCACCACACAACTTCAATGTCTTATGGCTCCCTATAGTAGTGTCATCATCTCCCAATACTTAAAATATTGTGGCTCTTTGCCACCTTCTACTTCATTCTCTGCCCAACTCCTCTTTCCCTCTCTTACATTAATATTATCTCTCTCTTCACATTTATTGTAGAAACTCCAACTTTCCCTTCCAGTGCTCCTTTCTTTCAGTCTTAACTCCCAGCCTCTTCACCTATGTCTGCACACTTGATCCCATTCTGGTCTACCTCCTCCACTCTCTTTCTCCAACATCTGCCTATAGTTTGCCCACATTTCAATATTTCTCACCTGCTCTGGAATTTAACCATCCTCTGGTGTTTTGCCATCCTCTTCAGGTCCTCATCTTAAAAAAAACTGCTTGACCACATGTGTTTCACAAACCCTTTGTCTAATCTCTCTGTTTCTTTGTCTATAGAAAAAACACTTGAGAGACTACACCTGCCTCTACACCTTTCACTCAGCTAACTCTCTTGTTGACCCATTCAATCCAGCTTATAGTGTACTTCTTCAAATCTACTGAAACCGACATGACTATATTTACCAATGACCTCCTCTACTATATCCAAAGATTGCTTCTTATCTTTCGCATGGGTTAGCTTTTGCCCATATTAGCATATAATAGCAACTGCACATGGCAAATCAGTGCAGCAGGAGTAGGAAGAACAACCACACCTGAATGCTGAATGACCCCCAATGAGGACACTAGTACATGAGGCTCCACCTTAAAGTAGGGCAATGTAAACATGGACATAACTCATTACTTTCTCTATGGTATGGACAAAGGGTATGATTTCAATATGTACATAAACCTAATGGTTTAAACACAAATCCAATAGTAAGGTCAATGCCCAGGAACCATTCTGTGTATGTGCAGAATGAGTCCTACATATTTGTTTTCAGTCACTCTTTAGCATTAGCATGATTGAAATGCTGCAGAAGTTAGTGGGTGGATCAGGTGTAGTGACCTAGAACGTTCTGCAAAATGGGGGTGTCACCCTTTTTTATAAGGCATGGAAGACATAGCATCTTCATTGACAGACACAGGCTTTCTAAACTTGACTTATCAGTTCCAATGGCAAGTCTAAGTAGGCTTAGGTTTAAGCAGACGGCCAAAGCGTACAGTATTCAGCACTCGGATTGAAGCACTCAGATTGCAGATGCAATTCAGGTGGGACTACAGACATTATATAGGAATACATGTACCTCATCATATCATACTGTATAATACACTATATATAACAAACAATAACACAAACTCTAACAGCGCTCCCAGTTTGCACCATGTATGTGAT
The DNA here is from genome assembly GCF_055691185.1 of Crinia signifera. Lineage (NCBI taxonomy): Eukaryota > Metazoa > Chordata > Amphibia > Anura > Myobatrachidae > Crinia > Crinia signifera. The sequence continues at coordinate 188,677,689 of NC_139219.1, forward strand.
AAAGTAAAAGGTACTGTCCCTTTAAATGATTCCAAAGGAAATACGGACTCCAATTTTCATGTATCTGTAGACAAAACACTTGCTCATGCAGCCAATGAAGCAAGCATATTGCCAGGGAAGTGAAGAAAACACATTTAGTGCAGATTGTTTACACATAGGAAGAATTGCAGAAAAGATGTAAACTCACAATATGCAGGTGGATAACAAGCATAGATATAAATCTCCCAGGCAAAGTCAGCAACTCCTTGTGCCACTGATAGGTCTCAGGTAGAATTCCAGGCTTTCCCCGATAACACATATAAGAGAAAGCCAGAGAAAAACCACAATGGTGCAGGTCATTCAAATATAAAACAACTTTAATATAAAATGCACTCACATGGAAGAGACATTGAAAAGCATAACATATAGATTCCCAGGCAACAAACTAGAACACTGCACAGGTTACCGTCCCTGGTAAGAGATGGAAGTCCCACTGACCCTCCGGATAGGTCAGAAGTCCAAAGCCAGGTAAGCCCCTCCGCAAAGTACCAGTCTGCTCGGGGTCCAAACAAGTGCCAAAACCACGCTAAATGCGAACACTTCTGATAAAGGATTTTTTTCAAAAAATATCACGATTTTGGAAAATGCAATAATGTGTGATATCAGAACCTTACTAAAAATCGCATGCCATTAAATGTCACAATTTACATAATTTAATTTTTTTTTTCAAGTTTGTCAATAAAAAGCTTTTATCCTTGGGGTACCATGAAAACAAATGCTAATCCACTAGGGGCTGTGGGTCAAAAAAGTTTGGGGACCACTGCACAATGCACCTAGTACCCCCACACTAATATCCCTTTTCCACTAGCAGAAATAACCCAGTAATCTCCGTGGGGACGCACATCTACCCGGGTTTTTCTGCTAGTGGAAATGCTCACTGTCAAATAACCCAGTTTGGACTCCCCCGCAATCCTACCCAGGTAATCACCAGGGTAGCACCCAGTTTGCACCTGGGTTCAGTGTTAGTGGAAACTCTCCCAACCCGGTATATTTGAAAAACAGAGATGATTGGAGCTTCTGGGCTATCTTTATGTGCATATTGTACATGTTTATGTGCACTTTTTACATGTCTAGGTACACCAATGGCTCAGGTGTACTGCAAACAACTGTTTTCACAATAGTTTTACATGTTGTGTGTGAAGACACTTTTGAAAAGGTTTCATATTGAATATTTGGGACTAAAATAAAAGCAACATTTTTTAAATAAATATTTCTGGTCTATTCTTTAATCAGAAAATGTTTTGTTTATTGGTAGCCCTTTAATGGTGGCCCTGTTTTATGACCTCCCCTTTGGTAAAGCCCTTTAAAAAGGCCTTTTCTCATGTAATATATAGGAAAAAAACAGGCCCTTACCCTGGTTAAGTGTAAACGGGGCTGATCCAGCAATTTACTGGGTAGCACTGTAGTGGAAATGTGTCTTAAACCCAGGTCCAACCCAGTATCGATCCGGGTACAAATGACCAGGTCTGACCCAGGTTGCTAGTGTAAAAGGGGTATAAACAACATACAGATTTGATGTACCAGATACACATACTGTATGATGGGATGTCCAGGTCCCACCTGTTCAGAGTGCCTCATACACCTGCTCACCTTCCATGTTACTTGTTTTTTCCTGCTAAAATAGCAGGGCCACACTCAGTTCCTGCTTCCTTTCCCTCCAGCAAGGGCTGGCTCATTATACAATTAGTACAGGAAGGGGAGAAATGACCATTATAGTAAGGAAGAATAATAGAAATAATAATTAATAATTATAAAAAATAATGTGAATACCAGCAGCCCCATTACTTGTGATGGACCCATTGGGAAAAGTCTTGGTAAGGAATAAGGACTTATACATAAGAATACATTGTAGTACTTTCATAATTACCTTTTTACGGACATGTAAATAATAAAAGCACTGGTTCAGAGTATATTTATATATCGCAGGACTTCTTAGAGTTCTGAGTAAAAGGGAATGCCCTATCCTCATATCAAGGAGAAGTTGATGCCTTGGAGAGGCAGAGATTGAGAGGAGACAGAGGGGTATGCAATCCCGGCTGTCGGTCCCTCCTGACAGCCATGATCCTAGCCTGTTTGCGGTTTGCCCGACAGCAAATTGGCAGGTGGGATTCAATATACCGATCTGCGAAAAGGGGGCGTGTCCACAAAAACGGCCGTGGATTGTCGATCTATGGCCGGGATTGCGACAATCCATGGAAGTTATCTGCAGAACGGGCCCGACGGCTTTTAAAGTCTGGCTCTTTCTGCAGTGATCCCTTTTCAATGCTGTTGGTAAAGACCACATTGAATAGGGCCCTGCCACTATTTCCCCCATTGGAAATAGCGGCGGAGGATTGCATACCCCTGTGAAGGTGATAAAAAATAAAGAAGCAGGGGAGAGGCAGGGCGTGAAGCAGTGGGTGACAAAAATAGATAGTGGGAGACAGAGAGGCTGTGGGTGGCATTGAGAGGTAATGGGTGAAAGAAGAGTATGGAAGAGGCAGTGGGTGACACTAGTAAATGTGTAATGGAAGATGCAGTTGTTGATGCCAAGGAATGGGCGATGGGAAGGAAGTGGGTGATGCCAGTGGGAGGCAGTGGGTGACATAGAGGATGATGGGAAGAGGTAGTTGGTGACAACGTGAGGGTGATAGGATCTGACTGTGTTCCTATATGTGCCCTGTTTTGGACTTGTATCTGTTCCTCTATATGTACCCCCTTCTACCTCTCAATGCCTATATGTGTGCCCTCTTCTGCCTCTTTCTGTAACCCCTTACTGTATCCATTTGTGCCTCTCTGTGCCTCTATCTGTAACTTCCTACTGCCTCTCTTTGGGATATATACGGATGACCAGCAGTTTGGATGCCAGTGGTCAAAACACTGGTGCCGGCATCCAGATGGAAGGAATCCCTACAGGGGTCAGGAAGTATTCTCAACCACTGACACTATTGGAGCCTGATACAGTCACACTGGAGGCCTCGCATTTTGTGTACCTGTGGCAAGACTCTTTTATTGCCAATCGCATGACCCTTTGATTCCTGCCAGTGGGACATTTTGATTGCCGGCAACAGGTCCATTTTATTGCTGGCACCGGCCCCCTATGATTGCCAGCATTTGGTCACTATGGATGCCAGTGGGGATCCTTTGCTTGCCTGCAGGGATACCCGTAATAAAAAATAAAAATCCCCCAAATGACAGGGGCCACATGAATGAAGAATAATATGTAATCAAAGCGATATGCAAAATGGCTCTCACTGCCACCATAAAAAGGCAGGACAAATCACCCAGCACTGACACTGATAAATGTTCAAGGGGAGCAGGACAAGGGCAAGTGGGGCAGGATGGGGCAGAGTATGGATAGACAGAGGTGACCTGAGGTAACAAATTTGAGAAAATATACAGTTATAGTATGTTGAAAAATATATTGATAGTCATTTAACCATAAAAATTACAACTACAAATTAAGCAGATCTCCTTTATAAAATGTATCCACGTCTCTGTGTTGCACTTTTTCTCCCTCCAATTGTGTCTGCCTCCCTCTTTATCTCTCTCTCTCTCTTTCTCCTGCCCATTTGTTTTTTTCTCTTCTCTCCCTTCTCTCCCCCCCCCCCCTCTCTTTTTAGACTGAAGAACCTCCTCCCCTGCAGGCCAGTCTTCATTTCTTCCAGTTGTTGTAATGCAGACGAGACAGATTAAATGCTGCACTTCATTAGCAATTCCAGACAACTTTATATCCGAATATGTTATATTTCACCTGAAGCTAATACAAAATATTGCTTTCCAATTAAAATAAAACCATAGATTCATGTTCGTCATTAAATGCCAGTACTAGTTAGTATATCATCTCACATTTCACAATCGTTACAGGCGAAACAGTTTTTTAATATAGTTTTATAATATTTTTTTTCCTTTCAGATTGCACTAGAAAGTAGCAAGCACATTAAGAATAGTAAGTATATTTGAAATATAAAATAAACACTGAGGTTCAATCTTTGGTGCCACAAGTCTCTCACCCCCCACTATAAAAATATTCAGTACTATTTTCTAAACAGGACTCCCACCTTCACACAGTAAAACATATAACTTGCAATCTTTTCTTGTTTTGCATATGATTGGTAGCATACCTTTAAGCTGCTGTAAGTAATAAAAATATATCTGTGCAAGTTGGCTGTAAGAAATGCCAAAGTTTCACCTAATAAAATTTTGGTATGCCTCAATTTTCAAAGTAAATTTGATTTATTTGAGCCACCAGCCATCTGATGACAGCTCTGTGTTTTTTATATGAGTCATGTCCCAAGGGAACTGGAGTATGCCAATAGTATACATTGGACTCGATCCAGCGTCCGCAAACAGGTTTTCATTAGACTTTGATGCCATTTGCATTGGGTTGTAGAGAGGCTGCTGAAAATCTGCCTTAGTTTGGGATCACTCCTTTTATTTAAGAAAAAAAATAACAAAGATCTTTTTCTAGAGACTTTTTACGCCTCCACATTGAAGGTACAAGTTAATATTTAAGGCAGCAGTAATCTGTTATTGCAGGTGGCCCTGCTTGAAGGACTTCCGTATTTTGAGAATGGATCAGACAAAGTGCAACAGCTTTTATTGAAAAATTGCCGAATTTGTAAATTAGAAACACATTTCATTGTGACTTAGATTAAGTTAACTTGCCTCTCTTACATTGGAAATTCCATGTAGCTGTAAAAAGATTGTTCAAATTTCCAATTTTGTACAAATATAACTTACTATATAGTAAGTTTAGCTTTTTTTTATTAAAAGGTTATTATATATTTATGTTAATACTTGTGGTACAACCAAGTAGGACTTGGTTCCTGTAATACATTTTTAACATGTACAAGTTTTACCTGAAATTGCAAATATTAACTGGGATAGCATAAAAAAATTAATCTAGCTTTGGGGCTATTTATGTTTATTTTTATTTTTTATTACTAAACATAATTTTAAGATAAAAACAAGACTATTAAAAGGTGTGTATAATACTCACAACATTACTGTATATATTTAATTAGGGGTCAAAATGCTGCCTAGAATGGGAATAAAACAAGTCCCTATTACTTGTATTCTTTGAATAAATACAGTATAGTAACAAGGGGCCATATTCTAGTTCACTCTTTCTGACAAAATCCTTCTTAGATGGACAAAACCATGTGCACTGCAGGTGGGGCAGATGTTACTTGTGCAGAGAGAATTAGATTTGGGTGGAGTTTTACTTCAAAGTGAGATCTATATTGCAGTGTAAAAATAAAGCAGCCAGTATTTTTCCTGCACAGAAACAAAATAACTCACCCAAATCTAATTCTCTCTGCACATTTTACATCTGCTCCCCTGCAGTGCACATGGTTTTGTCCATCTAAGAAGGATTTTGTCAGAAAGAGTGAACTAAAATAAAGCCCAAGGTAACAAGATGGCTGGTTCAACTTGGATAGCATATATGTAGTAGCTTATCATGGGACTGATTCATTGCTGGCTGCAATTTTGTAAAAGTTTAAAAAACTGCAACCCCCGCGGTGGTAGGTTGTAGGGGGCACGCATAGGGCAGGCAGCCCACCCAGCGATGTGCCTGCAAACATTTGCGGCACATCACTAAAGTGCGAGCGATTTGCTTCGCAACAACTCATTTGCACATGACCAGCAGCTCCCTGGCTGCTCAGCCTAACTGTAAAGCCAGACACAGGCCAGGCCAGCCATGTTTAGGGGCGCAGATCTTGTATGTGACATCACACACCCTCTGCGGTCATACCCCGGAGCAGCCCGGACATGCCTGCATTTTTCAGGGAGTTCCCAGAAAAGGCTGCATCACCACTGCCATCGCTGCCCCCCTGCGCGTCATCAGCAGGTGATCTCAGTTTAAGTGTTTGTGCACATGGTGCGTACCCACATGCGAAAATGTTTGAAAATTGCCATCTGTGATTTTCAAGAATCTGCGTATGGGTCTGAAACTGGCCCCAAATGCAATACCTAAGCAATGCAAATGCATCAGGAGGTGCAATGCAGTCACAGTTCGAGAGGAACATTGTGACCATCGGTCGCAGTCTCCTTCTGCGAATCAGCCTGAGTAAGTCTAACCTTACTCAGGCTGCCTGGCGCAGCCTGGCTTGTGAGGCCAAGGAAACTGACTGCCCCTTTCAATAAAGCCTCTGTCTGTAACTCAGGCTGAGGAGTTTGCTGTTCTGGGCTGTGATCGCAGGACCCATCCATTGGCATAATGTGGGCATAATGCAGATTGGATCGCTTATGCGATTCAACCTGAATTTGGCACAATGGGGGTCATACTGATTGACTCAGTAAGCTGCAAAGCTCGCAGTTTTCCAAGTCCCTGTGATGCTGCCCAGCAAATCCCCATCCCCCTCTACCACCTTATCCCCTTGAAACCATGTGAGGGTATGTGTTAGGAAGACACATCCCCTTTCATGTGTCCGCAGAGGATAAATCATTAGATGGTCCGCGACCATCAAATTATTTACCCTGCCTTCACAAATATAAATGAGTTGACCATCGGTTCACAGTGTATGAACCAGAATTGTCCCCAATATGCCTTGGTACGATTGGGGGGCTGGACTGCACACTCTACATGGGGTATCGGTAGGTGGAAACTGTGTGGGTGCGTTTATGTAAATAGAAGACTGGTGTGATTGAAGGATTAAATATTTATTTGAACTGAATGCATTGGGGGGAGCCCCAAAAGGGGTAAGGGTAGTTCTCGGTGTTAGGTACGTGGGGGGTACGTAACCTGTATTCCCACAGTTAGGATACTGCCCTGTCATACAGGGGGGGACTGGGAGGTGTGAGAAGGGGGTCCTGTAGACTGTGGTGTACAAAGCCCACAGTCTACAGGACCCCCTTCTCACTCCTCCCAGTTCCCCCCCAGTGTGACAGGGTGGTATCCTAACTGTGGGAATACAGGTTACGTACCCCCATGTAACTAACACCGAGAACTACCCTTACCCCTTTTGGGGCAACCCCACGCATTCAGTTCAAATAAATAACCACACCAGTGTACAAGTCTTCTATTTACATAAACGCACACACACAGTTTCAACCTACCAATACCCCATGTAGAGTGCGCAGGTGTCCCCCAATCGTACCAAGTACCCAAGGTTTGTGGACAAACCCAGGACTTGCAGCACCAACCCATCCCAACCCCCTACAGCCCAACCTGTCTTGTCCCCGGGTAGAGCGCAATACACCCACTTCCATCCCACCCAATATGCCTTAGCACAATAATGGTGTAAAATGTATGCAGGAGTACTAAAGTATAGAAAAGGGGAAATATATCAAAGTATGGAGATATATAAAATGAAGTACAGGTTGAGTCCCCTTATCTAAATATCCTTTATCCAAATATATATATATATATATATATATATATATATATATATATATATATATATATATATATATATATATATATATATATATATAAGCGAATAGCCGGCACTTGCTTTCACAGAACTTTGCAGGGGTGGTGCCTGAACGGAACAGGATACATACAGGCGAAAGACGGCACTCAGCCACCTTCAAATAAATCACGGAAGCTCAAATGTGCATTTGCAACGTTTCGGGTTCTTTTATTAAACCCGTCGTCTGTACTGCCTGATGACGGGTTTAATAAAAGAACCCGAAACGTTGCAAATGCACATTTGAGCTTCCGTGATTTATTTGAAGGTGGGTGAGTGCCGTCTTTCGCCTGTATATATATATATATATATATATATATATATATATATATATATATATATAGATTTGTAGTTTGACGTGGCACTCGGAGAGCTGGCAGAGTAAATAAATCACCACACGGTTTCCAACATCAACGTTTTATTTCTTGTCGAAATATCGTCAGGATGTACATATGTATATATATATATATATATATATATATATATATATTTTATAAAAATCTACTGGGGACATCTGTTACAGCACTACTGAGGACATGGGGGCAGATGTATTAAGCCTTAACAAGAGATAAATGCAAGGGTGATAAGGAGAGATAAATGTCCAGCCAATCACCTGCTAACTGACATGTTATAGGCTGTGTTTGAAAAAAGTCAGTAAGGAGCTGATTGGCTGGACGTTTATCTCTCCTTATCACACTTGAATTTATATCTTGTTAAGGCTTTATACATCTGCCCCATGATATGTAACTGACACTACTGCGGACATCTGTAACAGCACTACTGAGGGCATGATTTGTAACAGCACTCTTGGGGACATAATATGTAACTGGGACTACTGCAGACATCTGTAACAGCACTACTGGGGACATGATATGTAGCTGGCACTAAATATGTGCAATAAAATTATTGCTTGGCATTCAAAGTCAGTACCTGAGATTGTACACAAACTTTGTTTCATGTTTTGAAACCTTGTTTTATGCACAAATAAAATATATTTGTGTGTATTTCATGTGTTTGATGTGTTTGTACAACATAAATGCAAGATACCGCAAAATAAATCATTGAAATATAAAAATATTCTGAAATACGGAATAATCTGTTATGCAAAATTCTTCTGATCCCGAGCATTTTGGATAAATAGCTTCTAACTGTTATGGTACAGGCTACATTGAAAAAATTACAGGAGATAAATGGTTGGTACTTTATCTCTCTTCAAGCTTTGATAAATATCCTAAAGTCTAAAACAATAATCTGCCTCTGTTTTCTATATATTTAAATATAATGTACATCTGGAACATGCATAATACACATATTCAATATAATGCTTATACACAACATATACACAAACACAGAACTTCAAATATTGGTGTCCCAAGTATTGGATGTATAGCTATCATGAGCGACTTCTCCATATATTATATATGTATGTATATATATAGGGGTCTTGAGGACCGGCACTTAGAACATCCAGTAAAAATAAATGGTAAGGTGCCTTCCACAAAAAGGTATATAGCTGCGATTTCCAAGTAAATGAAAACAGGAGGCGGCACTCAAAAAAAGGTGAATAACTGTATTAAATCATAACAGTGCAAAAAACGTCAGTATTCATTGTCTACAGTTTCGGAGCTGACGCCCCTTCCTCAGGACAACTGACAACTCAACATAACCAAACAAAGGTGAAGTGCAGAAAAAAAAGCTATATTTTTTTGGCCGCTAGGCGGCCAATAGAATCAGTCTGAGGAGAGGCGCGGAAGATGAAAATCTCTGCGTCTCTCCAGTCCGTGAGCGGGTACCAGCCGGGAGCAGCGCGTCTGGAGCTGAAGATGCCGGGGTCTTCGCCGGGGACAAGGTGAGTAGGATTTCCTTCCTCAGGTACCCCTTTGGATTACTACGGATCCAGGACCCCGGAATCTTCAGCACAGGAGCCCCGGACCCCGGACCAGCCCCTGAACCAGGACCAAGGCCCCAGAACCGGACTCTTCAGCCCAGGAGCCCCGGACCAGCCCCGGAACCAGGACCAAGGCCCCGGAACCGGACTCTTCAGTCCAGGAGCCCCAGACCAGCCCCGGAACCAGGACCAAGGCCCCGGAACCGGACTCTTCAGCCCAGGAGCCCCGGTCCCCGGACCAGCCCCGGAACCAGGACCAAGGCCCCGGAACCGGACTCTTCAGCCCAGGAGCCCCGGACCCTGGACCAGCCCCGGAACCAGGACCATGGCCCCGGAACCGGACTCTTCAGCCCAGGAGCCCCGGACCAGCCCCGGAACCAGGACCAAGGCCCCGGAACCGGACTCTTCAGCCCTGGAGCCAGGACCCCGGACCCCGGATCCAGGGACCGACCCACGGGCTCAAGGTAGGTAAGTATCAGTATGTGTGGGCTGTGGATGTATTAAACGTTTATTTTTCTGGGTGTCAGTGTGTGTTTTATTTAACTATTTCTTGTACTGTGGAACTACAAGTGCCAGCGGGCCCTTTAATGCCCCGCATGCTGGGACTTGTGGTTCTCCAAGTCCCAGCATGCGGGGTAGGCTTGCAGGGACTCATAGTTCTACAGTATAAGACAATAGTTTTTATTCTTTTTTTACACTTTTCATTAGCCCGATGCCCACCACCCAGGGGCATCGGGGACAGCCCCGGACTTTCAGCATGGGTTGGTAAGTCCTGAGGGGGGGGCCCTTCTTTGGGGGGGTCCCCACTTCCCCAGGACCCCTGCCCATGCTGACCAGCCAGGGGGATAATGCTTTGGCCGCGGGACCTTATATAATAAGAGTCCCCCGGCTGTGGCATTACCCTGCTGGCTGGTTGGGTCTGGTGCTGGTTCTTGAAATGCGGGGGACCCCTAGTCATTTTGTCCCCCGTATTTTGTGAACCAGCGCCGGACCTTGAGCCTGGTGCTGGTTTCATTAAATCTAGGGGACCCCTATTTGTCGGGGACCGTGATTTTATGTCACCAGCCCCGGCTCAATGAGCCCGGGGCTGGTTATGCTTTGGCGGGGGACCCCGCGCATTTTTTTTTTTTTTAACTGTTTAACCCTTTTTTTCCACCAGAACCATGCACAGATCTCAATGATCTGTGCAGGATTCTGGCTAATTTGCCCATCAGAACCTGGTCTGATTTTTGGGCGAATTTTAGACACATTTATACAAATCGCATACCATTAAATATGTGATTTGTATACTTTTCAATGTGAAAACATCTGGATGCGATGTGCTGCGATAAACAGCCATCGCATTTCCAGAATGTCCAATTTGTTGGCCAAAATCGCACTTTTTTCACATTTTCGCAGCTCATTAAATATGCGAAAATGGAAAAAATGCGATTTCGGACATTTTTGTGAAAAAAATCGCAAAAAAAAAAATCTCATTCCATAGAATGTCACCCTATATGTACTGTACATTATGTCACATGGACTGATTCACAATTTTCACAGAAAGAGCCAAAATTCACATTATGCCACACAGTGTCAAAAAGGGACATAGAGACAGGGAGGAAGAGTGACAGGGAGGGACATTAAGGGGGAGAGGAAGGAAGGGGGATGGAGAGGGAGAGGGAGAAGGACAGGGAGAAGGACAGCAGGGCCATACAAGTGGGACATAGAAAGGCCGCAGGATAAGTTTACCTTACCTTAGGCTGTGCAGAGGCTATGTTTGGCAGTGGCTGTGCGCAGTGGCGTAACTATAGCCCAGCATCCCCTGCGGTGGCGGGGAGGTGCTGAGAAGGTGTGGGCACCAGGGGGTATGCGGGGCTATAGTTACCTGCTGCTGTCTGCCCGGCCACTGGCCAGTACCCCACGCCTCCCCGTGCTCCCCTCCTGCCGCGGCCGGCGCTTCTGTCAGGTCCGGCTCCTGCAGCATATAAAAAGTGACTCTCAGAAAGTTTTTAAGGTTGCTAGGAGGCCGCCGCCTACTCTAGCATCCTCAAAAACTGTATGCATTATGGGGGCAGCCATTTTCTGAGAGTCACTTTTTATATGCTGCAGGAGCCGGGACCTGACAGAAGTGCCGGCCGCAGCAGGAGGTACTGTGCACATTTAAAAAAAACACTTCTGACCCAGTGGGAATGAAGTGTCAGTATGCCTTACTGCCACATACCAGCCCACTTTGACCACTGCCTTTACACCAGGTACTTATGTGCCCTGGTAATCAAGCAGTCTATTAAGGGGTAACCATCCACCATCTATGATTAGACACAACTATGTTTTTCCACAAATGATAAACTATTTTTTTTTTAAACATAATTTATACTACGCACAGGTGTACCATGGAGATAGAGGGACAGGAAGAGAGGGGGACAGGGAGGGAGAGGTACAGGGACTGTAGGGACAGGGATAAGGACAGCAGGGACATAAAGGTAGGGAAGAGACAGGAAGCGGGGTAAGATTGCCTTACCTTAGGCTGTGATCTGCAGCAGTGCGGAAGAGGAGACTGTGGCCATGTGAAGGAGGTTGTTGTCAGCGGCTGCAGCTGGGCAGAAGAGGCTGTGGTCAGTAGCAGCAGAGCAGAGGCTGTGGTTGGCAGCAGCAGTGGTGTGGAGGAGGCTGTGATATGCTGTGGTGAGGAGGATGTTGTGGTGAAGACATAGAGAGTGACAGCAGGGACATGCAGATGGGGAGAGGGACAGTGTGGATGGGGAGTGGGGAGATGGACAGCCCAGATAGGGAGAAGGACAGCAGGGATGGGAAGTGGAACAGAGGGGATGTGGATGGGGAGAATGACAGCAGAGATTTTGAAAAAGTCTCCAATTTCCATAGAGACAAAACGCGTTATACACATATGCCCCCAGCAGTGCTGCTTATACATATGATGCCCCCAAAAGTCCCATTTACACACATAATGCTCCAGTAGTGTCATTTAAATAATGCCCCAGTAGGGCTATTTACAGAATGCCCAGAGAAATACTCACTTCCCCGGCAATTACCGCCTCCACTACAACCGGCTCCTTCTCTGAGGGGAGTAGAACAGAGATCACGATTCTCCCACCCCTCACTGACTCCACCAGCCATTTCAAATATGGCACCATCTCATGAGGCATTCGGAGCTCAAAACCAGCAGCCATCTCTAACCATGGCTGTCTGTAAGCGAGCTCTGATTGGCTGATGGCCAGCACCACATTTCTCAAAGGTGTCTAGAAACAGCTGTGATGTGAGTGACCCCCACGCCCCCTAGACACTGTCCTTCAGCTCACTACAAAAGACTTACCTCATATGCTGGGTTGTCACAGATAGTTGCAGAACTGATTGTAGGAGACCAGCCTCCAGTTGCTACAGAAAGTCAAGACCAATGACTGCCTTCTTCTATAGAGTCCAGACCAGGCCTGTGGGCCCCCAGGCCCCACCTCTCCCAGGCCCCCAGCACCTAATCAACATCTATAGCACCTCAGCATCATAGCACATATTCAGCCCTTGAACACTGTTCTCTATCACTCAACATTGTAATCAGAATCTAATTACCTTCCACAGTCCCTAATCACCTTCCCAAGCCACAGCCAAAATCACTATCATAAGCCACAGCTACCATCATCTTTCTCAGAAAGGTGATGGAGGAAATGATCACCCTCCATTTAATGGAGATCCCACATCTGGTGCCGACAACACCTACTACTCCAAGATTACAGTGCCCCTAAGGGCAATTCAGTTCGCCATCAGTAGGACCAGCACAGGAAAGCTAATTCTGAAGTACCTGGGGCACCCAACAAGAAGAACTTTGAGTAGTTGCAAAAACAAGTGGGGTTTATGAGTCTCCAAACCACCTGTAACCTGCTTTTCTAACTGTGTGGTCCGCTTGTTTTTTTTTAGGAATTAGATTTATAAATGTCACCAAATAAACAAAATGACATCAGTGTACTCCATAACAGTATTGTACATTGATATATATATATATATATAACAAACCAAATCTCTAATACCACGCTAATAGTAATGATCGCCAATCGGCCGCCAGCAATACTCAGCCCCCTACTAGTGGGGCTCACCAATCCAAATATACTCCCAATAGTATTGCCAGGCGCCCTATGGTGTTTCAATGGTGATTCCTGTCTCTCTCAGCTATATAATTCATACACAATAGGTTTTAAACATAAAACATTTATTAAAAGAAAATATTTAAAACACGTTTTCCATATCCAGTTCTTTATCAGAGGTGAAATTTTCACAAGATTAGGGATGGAACATAAACCCAACACGTTTCGTTTTGTTAAGAGACTTCATCAGGGGTATACATGTTTTAAACCAATCTTTAATAGGTCTATTGATGGTTCTTTCCCAGTTGTACAGAGAGTAATATATATTGGCCCTCTGGTGGAATAAATGGTTCCTCCTGTGTTAGGTGGAACGCTTATTTTGGTGCACACCCTTTTATATGGGATATTTCGCTAAACAGGGGCTCTCCTATAATCCAATATTGGAATCCAATTCAAACTACCATCATGTGCTCACATCAAGACTCAGCCTGTAAAAGTTTTGCAGGCTGAGTCTTGATGTGAGCACATGCACCTACTTCACAGAAGCAGCCTGATTGTTTTCCCGAATAATAATATTCTAGAGGACCAATTTTCCTAATTATTAGGAGGACCAACAGAGGTCATTATTTGATGGTAGTTTGAATTGGATTCCAATATTGGATTATACACAGAAAACTGTAATCCATGCACTCAATGGGGGAAATTTATTAAGAAGGCTGATTATGGGCGATCCCGTGTATGATCAGGTATGACCGGGATCGCCCATAATTGGATGAGAATATGAACGGAGAAGACAGCTAATTTCAAAAGATGCCATATTCTCAGGAATCATAGTTTCAGATGGTGAATTGATCCGTATTTGGCTGCCGAGTTTCCCGGCAGCCAAATATGGACAATTAGTCAGATCCATGCAATGCTTCTCAAGAAAAATTATTAAATAATTGGTATTGGTATAAGATGGCATGGGTTCCCCCATGAACATAACCAGCCCCAGGCTCATTAAGCCGGTCCTGTTTGCAGAAATACAGAGTAAAAATCAAATGGGGTACCCATGTATTTCTATAACCAGCACCAGGCTCTTGGCCCAGTCCTGGTTTCAAAAATATGGGGGACAAAAGGAGTAGAGGTCCTACATATTTCAGAAACCAGCAGCGGACTCAAACAACCAGCAGTGAAATGCCACAGCCGGCAGAAACTATTTAGATTAGTTCACCCAGCCAATACATGACACCCTGGCTGGTCAGCCCAGGCCAGGTTCCGGGGGATTAGGGAGCTCAATAAAGGGGTCCCCCCATGCTGATGGCGTAAAAAAAATATTAGAACAAAGTGTAAAAACTAGCATCAGGTTCAACTACAAGGCCCAGCAAGCCTACTTCTCATGCTGGGATTGGAGAACCACAAATCCAAGCATGTGGGGTATTAATGGGCCCGCTGGGACTTTGAGCCCTACTACATAACCAATACCCCAAGAACCAGAGGCATAACTCTGGGAGGCAATGGAGTCATCTGCAGCCAGGCTCCTGCTGCCAAGGGTGCACTTCTCCTCCCCTGCCAGTTTGAATTAGTTAATTGAAAGCCATCAATCTCTCTTCTGTTGCTGGCTCCCCCTCCTAACATCATTTTTGCAAGTGTCACACTCTGTATTAGAACCCATAACATGTCTTACTAAAGAAAGACACCTTACTGCTTGAGCTATTTGGGGGCACCAATATTTATCTTGCCTCGGGCAACTAGAACAAACTTATGCCACTGCCAAGAACACACAATTATACTCACCATCCCTCTGGTGTAAATCACATCCTCTTCATTCCAGTAGCATCCATGGGTGTGAACGAAATAAAAAACAAATCATGAGACCAGCGGACTGATGAAGCTTGCAAGTGTGTTGACACTTGCAGCCTCTCCCAGAGAATGAGGTGACGATATCAGGACAGGGCTCCTCCGGGGGCTCTGCACAGCTCCATAGAAGCCCATGTTATGAATTTAACATGGGCTTCTATGGTGGGAACTGGCAACTCTGGCTGACCGCAAGTGCCTTCAATGGAGTCACTTTGCGCTCAGCCTGAGTTGCCACTTCCTACCATTCAGGCAACACCCACCATATGGAATACCCTATAAGACTCTCCTCTAGCCTCCAAACAATCAAGTGTTCCCTGAAAACTCAACTCTTCAGGCAAGCTTATCATATTCCAGAATCCTCGCATAACTACCAGTAGCATTCATATCTAATTTTATCCCTTGTGTATCCCTCTTATACCTATAGATTATAAGCTTGTGAGCAGGGCCCTCCAACTTCTATGTCAACCTGTTATTACCCAATTTGTTTTATCACTGTTGTTTCCAATTTTAAAGTGAAAAGGAATATGTTGGACTATATAAGAACTGTAAATAAATAAATAATATATAGAATATGGTAGAATACAGGTACCCAATAAAGGGTTGGGTGATACTAAAATCAGATGATAAAGATTATACTAATATCCAAAAGAGTTGATTAGTTTGCCAGGTACTCCAACTGGTAGAGGTAGAGAAGAGGAGGTGGAATCAGAGAAACAAATATTGAAGGAATGGTAAAATAGATAGGATGACAACCAAGAAAGGGCTGTTTCTTTAAGACCTAGGGCTTTTAGTGTTTGTGTGAGAAGAGTATGGTTAAGAGTGTCAAAAGCAGCAGAGACATCTATAAGAATAAGTAGTGAGTAATGGCCTTTAGACTTAGTAGTGACCACATCATTCACTACTTTAGTCAGTGCTGTCTCTGTAGAGTGTTGGGAACGAAAGCCTGACTAAAGTGGGTCCAATAAGTTCTTAGAGTTAATAAAGTGTGTGAGGTGAGTGTGGGTAAATCTCTCAAGGAAGCTGATCTGAAGACAGATGACTGATCTTAGTTAAGGTTGGTATAAGCACAGGAGATATAGCTTTACTTATTTGTGGGGGTTATGATCAAGAGGAGAGGGAGTTGTCATGTTGTCATGCATACTTACCAAATATGCTTTGAAAAATTAAAATAACATAACATATAGGGAGTATCCAATGTAGCCTGTAACAGACTAAATTATTATTACTTATTCCAGTATTTAGCTAGAGTAATTAGGAAGATGGTAGATCTATTGTATCTTCAGGGTTTTTTCGATGTTCTACTATACTGCAGACAAGACCAATATCTATTGCTGGAAACATGCTAGCACCACAGAATAAAGTTAATTGAAGGCTTTATTGAAGAAACATTTTATTGCAAAGTGAAGCAGATTCGAAAGAATGAATACATACTTGGAGTATGTGGGATTATTGCCACTGATATGAGCATTAGTAATCTGCAGTCTAAATTACAGATAGATATTGGAGCATTGCAGATAGCACTGGAACTTCAGCCCTGGGTGGGCCCTGTCCAGGACTGACCAGCCATGGTGCTCATGGTATGGCCTGGGGACCTTGTGTAAAAAGTGTCAACCGGCTGTGGCATGACACCACTGGCTGTTGGAGCCCAGTGTTGGTTCTAAAATGCGAGGAACCCCCAGTTTTTTTGTCCCCCATATTTTTGGAACCAGGATCAGTCCAGGAGCACGGGGCTTGTTTCAGAAATATGAGGGAACCCTAACATTTTTGTCCCCCATATTTCTGGAACCATGACCGGCTCACTGAGTACGGGGCTAGTAGGGCTCAGGAGGGGCCATTTCTTTTACATTTTCACTTTAACACATTTGTTTGGACAGAACCATGCACAGATCTCAAATTCGCTTCTCTGAACTCGCAAAAATCGCACCCAATTACATTTGTGATTTTATAATGGGAAAGCTACTTACTTTATAATGGAAAAACTTCATAAATTACTTTATAATGGGAAAACATCTGGATGTGAATTGTTATGTGCAGTTTTACTTATAAAACTTTTTTTGGCCAAAATTCGCATAAGTAAGAAAATTGCACCCTATTACATTTCACCCCTGTTTTATGTAATGTTGACATTCAGAATATTGATATGTACCCTATATACACATCTGACTGTCGACATGGTCATGCTGACATTGTGCACATCACCACTCAGTACATCAACATATCATTTTTCCAGTGTTAGAGCCCTAACTCTAACCCTATCCAAATCCTAAATATAAACCTAAATCCTGACAATGCCATGCTTTGTTGACATTGTGACTTTCAACTATCACAATGTCCACATTATGACCATGCCATCATATAGATTGTAAGCTTGCGGGCAGGGCCCTCCTACCTCTATGTTTGTTGCTACCCAGTTTGTTTTATCACTGTTTCCAATTGTAAATCACAACAGAATATGCTGCGCTATATAAGAACCGTAAATAATAATAACCATGCCAACATTATGTCCATGCGACATTCAGACCATGTGGGTATTATGGCATTGATATTCTGAATGTCGACATAATGATTATATACCAGAGCAGACACCAGCAGAAACTGTAGTAAAGTGGAAAAAAAAGTTTGAATCTTACATGAGTTTGATTCAATATTTTGAAAATTGTTCATCCACTAATGTAGGACAAATAATATTAGATTGTAAAAAAAAATATTGTGGTGAAAGTCATCATCTTATAAGGTTTAGAGCCAGTTATAGAGAAGCGATATCGTTGATGTGCACCATGCTAATACTGGAATGAAATATCTATTCTGTTGCATAGAATAAGGAAAGGAAAGATAAGAAGCAGAAATCACACAACGTGTGCCAAATGAGTTATTTTATTTATTATTACGCCGCCCACCTGCCGCACGCACGTCGAGTTTCCCCGCATGCATGCAAATGGATGTTTTGCATAAACACCCATTCTCAGCTTACGTGTGGGGCCGAAATCATTCGATGGTCAATGATCATCGAATGATTTCTACAGCGCTTGCAAATTTAAGTCACTCTCATGGCTCAGATTTGCAGCGCCCTTGTACGGGAGGAGGGCGGGCAGCTAACATCTGGTGACGTCAGCTGCCCCTTCCCCCCCCCCCCCCAGCACCCACATCATGGTAACACCCAGCATTTTCATGGAGAAACCCATGAAACATTGGCCGTTCCATGGGTACGACCCGTATCCACCGCCCCATGCCCCTAATCCTGCTCCATGTGAACAGGCCGGCCAATTAACCTATAAGTACATTTTTGGATTGTGGGAGTACCCGGAGGAAGCTCACGCAAGCACAGGGAGAATATACAAACTCCACACAGTTAAGTCTATGGTGGGAATCAAACTCATGACCTCAGTGCTGTGAGGCAGTAATGCTAAACATTACACCATCCATTTTCTCTTCAGGCTCTGCTTTGAAACTGGGTCAGAAAAGCCTACAGGTCACTGTCCCATTGCCTGAGTTTGTTGTCTTAATGAGCATTCTTTATGATTCCTCAGAAAATAAAATAATTGCTGCACCAAGACCAGAAGGTCCCTCATTCCCACAGTGCGAGTCCCAAGCCACAGCATCTGCAGACAGTAACACAATAATGACTTCTTGATTGCATATTAAACTGGTTGGTTCAAAAATTCTTGTCATGTCTGTGGGTCACCACTGTGTTTGCCAGGACGGTCATTTCCAAACAAATTGACCAAATTGACAAAACTCCCATTTTTTTTTTGCAAGTTTGTTGAATTAAAAATAACAGCAACTTCAAATCTATTTGTTTCTGCACATTTTTGTGAACACAGCCCCTAATTTCTAGTATGTTATTGGTATGGTATTATTAGACGGGACCTGTTTCTATTTTTTAACAATCCCTCTGGAGAAAGATACCACATGGAACCACTAAACACATCAAGAGAGAGGGCTTCACAAGCAATTTGATTTCTGAAGGGGCTGTGGCATGGTGAAAAGAAACATTTGCTTTGATTATTCTTTTATGAACTACAAAGTATAGTGTGAAATCATAAAGCATTTCATCTTACATCAAACACATAAAATAAACGTACTTTATAATATCTGCTATGAGGCCCTACGTACAGTATAATACTTGTGATACTGTTCACATTTTCATTCCTGTCCCAGATAAAATGTGTCAGATGGAGTAACTTGTTATTTCTTAAATGTTATTTAGGTTAAATGATCACAAATGTTTTTTTTATACGTTTTCCAAAAGTACATCATTTTCCTTAACACTTCTTTTCTCCTCATTCTCTTTTTATTTTTGTTACCCAATAAATCTTTTATCATGTTCTACCAAAACTTGGACGGGTTTTAAAAAGATCTTGTGGTTGGTTTTATAGCCATCCATTTTAAGATGACACATTCTTTCTGTGGATATAAATAATGATTTGCAAGATGTGAACATTCTGGAATGTTATGAATGGACGAGTCAGCTATCACGTGTTATATTTATGGTAAACATGCAATAATGTTTTGCTGAAGTGATTGTAACCGTTGAAACATTAGCAGACAAACATTTAAGTCTCACAGAAACAAGCATGTTAACGAATTAGTTTAGTTTTCATCATATTCATCAAATTCTGCATGTACGTTGGAATTACAGACAGCTGCATTGAATGGCAGTTAGTTTTAGCAGGTGGTCCTCACATGTATGTGCTGCCTTAATGAGTTATACATTCTGCTCTGCACTTTCAAATCCAGCCCCCACTCCCCTCCCGTCCCCCAGAAATAGTGCTCACACTTCCTTTTACTTTCCTACTCTAGCAGACCTGTCGGAGTGGAGTAACATATTATGCTACCTTATGTCTCAGGGATCAGAGCTGGGCAGAGACATTATTGCTAATTATTACTCCCAGCCAGACATTGAGGAGCAGCAGCTAACATCTTCAAAAGTAATACTGTAGTCTGCCACTGAGACATACGTATATATGCATATATAATTGCATTATACATACACCTAAATATTGAGTGTGTGTGTCTATATATATATATATATATATATATATATATATATATATATATATATATATATATATATATAGAAGAACAATAATTTGCGTCCCTCAAAAAGACAGATTACATGTACATCATGGGTGGATGCCCCGACGTTTCAATGCCACCACTGGCATTTTCTTCAAGGGCCCATGCTGTAACAAACTGTGCAAGCTTGGGCCTTTGAAGAAAATGCCAGTGGCGGCATTGAAACGTCGGGGCATCCACCCATGATGTACATGTAATCTGTATTTTACTTCAATACAATTATTTTTTGAAAAAGACCCTTTGAGTGCCGCAAATTATTGTTCTTCTATTCATCATCCTTGGGGGCACCTGGGCATTTACACTATATATATATATATATATATATATATATATATATATATATATATATATATATATATATATATATATATATATATATATATATATATATATATATAGGAGTTCCGGATCATACAGTATCATATATATATAATTAACAAAATGGGGGGATCCCCTTCCTGCGCTCAGAATGTACGAGCAGCACTTCTGAGGTGTCCTCTGTTAGACAAGACCCAGATGATAGAAATGGAGAGAAATGTGGTTTCAGAGGGTGCTTCAGATAGTAGACCAATATTTTAAATTGACATAATATTTAATAAAATGTACAACCATATAAAAACCCATGCCGGGGTATCATAAATACACAAGTGGTGAACAATACTTACTGTACTTACAGTAGTAGTAAATAAGTACAACTCTGGTTAGTTGGTCAGTTTGGTCGAAGTAGGGAACCAACACATTTCGTCATGTCATGACTTCATCAGGTGCAAGAGTGCAACCGATAGTAACTAAGTGTGTCCCATATAAGGTTATCCAGAGATGAGTATTTCAAAATCAGTCCGGAACAATTCCAATATTCGGAACAACAAAAAGATTCTTCCTCAAATTGAGTGAAATTATTTAGAGGGTTTGCTGGATGATATCACCACAATAATGAAATCAGGAGCAGTAGTATACAGCAGGGGTTCACCACAGTGTCAATTTAAAATATTGGTCTACTATCTGAAGCGCCCTCTGAAACCCCATTTCTCTCTCTCTCTCTCTCTCTCTCTCTCTCTCTCTCTCTCTATATATATATATATATATATATATATATATATATATATATATATATATATATATATATATATATATATGTAGAGCGGGGTTTGGTGCTCCCTGTAACTTCAAAATCCGGGCTGGTGCCTTCACAATAAGTAATTTGTATATCCTATGTAGGTGTGGCACTCGTAGCAATAATAACGTACTCTCACAACTGTAGAGTGATCAACGTTTCAATTTTATAAAAAAAAATTCATCAGGAGGACAGGGATACACAACATATCTCTTAAATAGTGAACACAGCAATGCAAGGTGAGGTAGGCAGAGGCAGGTAAAACACTCCCACTTCCGTTTAGTGCAGTATGACATCATCAATAATTGATGTCGCATACAAGTAACAACAAAAATCACCATAGTAACCAATTGGATAAATAGTGAAAACAAGAAAAAGAGAAAAAGTGACAGTTCAATATATCTAGTGATTATGTAGTGATACAAATAAAGTACTTTCGGTAAAGTGACATCGACAATATACAAATTTACAAAGTACAAAGAATATAGCTGGAACATTTGAATAATGCTGTCCGTGCAAAATATGACAATCAATCAAGGCTGTCAGTAATCGCAAAAGGTTGCATATGGAGGGATGGAATTGTATGAGTATATTTAGCGGAAGATGGAATAAGGAAACTGCTCATTAAGACCTCGAGGGTGGATAACATCTAAACGATGGATCCATCTCGCTTCACATTGGAGCAATTTAAGGCCCCGATTTCCACCTCTGGGCAATGGAGGCACTAGACAAAGAGTGCTTATGTTCTGCAAAATGTTTAGCGACTACCTGATGACTTTTGCCTGTAGCTAAGGCTTGCTGAATCGTGCTTCTGTGCATTGCCATTGTGTCTTTAAACCTGCATTCGGTCTTGTCGATATATTGCAGGCTGCACGGGCATATCAGTTGGTATACAATGAACAATGAATTGCATGTGAAGTGATGCTGAATTTAGTATTTTTGTCCTGTATGTGGGTGGTTAAAAGAATCCCCTGTTAGCATAAACTGGCATGAAACACCAGCACATTTAAAGCACATTTAAAGCACCCTTTTGCTTTAAATGTGCTTGTGTTTCATGCCAGTTTATGCTAACAGGGGATTCTTTGGTACTTGTTTCCTAGCACGGCGCTTATCTCGTTGATTGTATGCCTTAACTTTAAGGCACTTAAGGCATACAATCAACGATCTGAATACATAAAAACGGCACATGCGTTCCATATAGCTGGAACGCACGGATATCCTGGCCAAGGTTAGGTCACATGATATACAGCAGCCAATTCGCCGGGTGGCCAGCTCGTCATCAAGACTATATATGGAATGCATGTGCAGTTTTTATGCATTCAGATCATTATTCTCTATCTATTTATGCTACTACAGTTTTAATGTGCCTGCTATCACTATCCATATTGGTTGTTGTGGTACTCTTTACCTAGCACGGCGCCCATCGCGGGCATCGCGGCCATCGCATGCACTAAAAAATGGGTGCGACGCGATGCCCGCGATGCCCGCGATTTCCCATAGGGAACAATGTTAAAAGTGTCAATGGACGCGATTTTAGTGTTCAATGCCTCAATGCCCGCGATTTTTCCATAGGAAACAATGTTAAATGGGCCACAGAGCCCAAATAGTCCCCCTGAAGTCTGAAATGGCCCCCACAATTGTTAACGCCACCCCACGATCAACGTGAACCCGAAGCGTGGCGAGCGCAGCGAGCCCGCGAGGGGCGGCGGTACGCGTCCTCCGACCTTTTCATACCCCCACTACCTAAGTCGGCGTGGAGTTGAGAATAGAATAGTGTGGCGAGCGCAGCGAGCCACCGAGCCCGAAGCGTGGCGAGCGCAGCGAGCCCCGCGAGGGGACGCGGATACCTTCACAGGTAAACGCGTCCCTTCGCGGGCTTCACAGGTATCCGAGTCCCCTCGCGGGGCTCGCTGCGCTCGCCACGCTTCGGGCACGGTGGCTCGCTGCGCTCGCCACAATATTCTATTCTCAACTCCACGCCGACGTAGGTAGTGGGGGTATGAAAAGGTCGGAGGACGCGTACCGCCGCCGCTCGCCACGCTTCGGGTTCACGTTGATCGTGGGGTGGCATTAACAATTGTGGGGGCCATTTCAGACTTCAGGGGGACTATTAGGGCTCTGTGGCCCATTTAACATTGTTTCCTATGGAAAAATCGCGGGCATTGAGGTATTGAACACAAAAATCGTGTCCATTGACACTTTTAACATTGATCCCTACGGGAAATCGCGGGCATCGCGGGCATGCGATGGCCGCGATTTTTTACCCCCGATGACCGTGATGGACATCATGGGCGCCGTTCTAGGTAAAGAGTACCGTTGTTTTTATGTTTGAAGGATATAAATGTGTTTTTTTGGAAGTGCTGTCATACTGGTCCCTCCTCTTTCTTGAATGCCCACTTCCTGTTCTCCATGTATAAATAAGGATTCAGTGCAGTCCAGATACAGGCCTTGAAAAAGATTTAAGAATCGAAACGCGTTGGCTGGCTATCTGGACCTGCATTATTCTTTTGGACTTTTCTTTTGGACCATTTCTTTATTGATACTGTTGGACATATACTTAAGGTATTGTGTACTACACTCAGCGACAACTTTTTGACTTATCCAGAAGGTCATCTTTGTTGTTTAGCAAGCTTCTACTTACATCATCCACCTACCTTTTTGTTTTTGTGACTCCAGTCCTTGTCTTTGCCCAAATTTTAAATATTTTATCACATTAAAAGTTGATGCACAAACTTCCATCCTCTGGTTGCTTCCAAGCAAAAGAAACCCAGATGAGTTTGAAAACGCCATTGTGAATTATGAGTTATCGGTACGCCCATACTAAAGCAACCTTTATATGTGTGTCCCTTTTTATCTCTAAGTGAGTGAAAATGTACGTCCAATACTCCTTAAACACGTGGTGTAATGTGGTGAAGGCTTCCAACACCACCATAAAATAAACCTTTTACGAGTGTTTAACACACACACTATATGTGAATGTGGTATGTCATATTGAGAATTAATTTTTCAACTAAAATATCTAAAGAATATATTTCCTACAATCCTACACATTGATTTCTTCTCTCTTTTCCATATAAAACATCTGGGAGAACGAGAGAAGAAGGAGAATCATCTACAGACAGCGCTCTGGATATACCCCAAAATTGTATTGTGTTTATTGCTTCTACTTGTTTTTCTGGTTGATCAAGTCCTGTGGGTATATTGAGCTGCTCTTCTGCACCTTTATTGCGCCTTAAAATCCTCCATTGTATTTATCTTCTACCTCTCAAGTAGTCGCTAAACATTTTGCAGAACATAAGCACTCTTTGTCTAGTTTATCGTATGATTGATTATCGTATGATTGATTGTGTGCCTCCATTGCCCAGAGGTGGAAATCAGGGCCTTAAATTGCTCCAATGTGAAAGCCTTGATTATGATTGTTCATATTTTGCATGGACAGCATTATACAAATGTTCCTGCTATATTCTTTGTACTTTGTATATTTGTATATTGTCGATGTCTTGCCTTCTTGTTTTACCGAATGTACTTTATTTGTATCACTACATAATCACTAGATATATTGAACTGTCACTTTTTCTCTTTTTCTTGTTTTCACTATTTATCCAATTGGTTACAATGGTGATTTTTGTTGTTACTTGTATGCGACGTCAATTACTGATGATGTCATACTGCACTAAACAGAAGTGGGAGTGTTTTACCTGCCTCTGCCAACCTCACCTTGCATTGCTGTGTTCACTATTTAAGAGATATGTTGTGTATCACTGTCATCCTGATTTTTTTTTTTATAAAATTGAAACGTTGATCACTCTACACAGTTGTGAGAGTGCGTTATTATTGCTATGAGGGCCGCACCTACATGGGATATATATATATACTTCTTGAACAGGTTGCCGGCACTCAACTCCAAACAAATCCTTTTGATGGGCCACGTGCCCTCGGTAAAGGCCCAAGCAGGGTCAGTTACATACAGTGGATGGCCGCGGCACCAGAGCCAGATTAAGGTCTAAATGGGCCTGGAGCTGAAAATGATCAATAATAGGGGTTGTGGCCAGCACCTAATAATGTGGGTGGCGTGACCAGTGTTCTGGTTGGGTGGTCTGCTCATGGGTGTGTCTGTATTTGTGTAAATACTTTCAACTAATTATATATGCCTGGAAAAGGCAGGGGGCTGGCATAGGAAAAATGCAGGGAGATATATTGGCGGGTGCCCTCCAAAGGTGCACCCGCAGGATGCTGATGTCCTAAGATACTTGCGGGGTGAGGCGGCACTCCAGTCATAAAAAAATACTGAAAACTGAAACTTGGTAGACAATATGTCAGCACCTTTTATGTGGTAACCTAAGTTTACCACACCATATACCCCTTATACAAATCATGCAACACAATAGTAACCCCTTATACTGTACTTTCTTCTTACATATTATGCCACATGGAATGAGACAAAATTCACACCGATTGAGCAAAAATTCACACTATGGCACACAGATTGAGTCAAAATTCACGTTATGCCACACAGATTAAGGCAAAATTCACATTTTGCCACATGGATTGAGCCAAAATACACACTATACCAGGCATGTCCAAACAGTGGCCCTCCAGCTGTTGTGAAACTACACGTCCCAGCAAGCCTTGACATAGTTTTAGCATTCCCTAATTGCAAAACTGTGGCAATGCATGATGGGACTTGTAGTTTCACAGCTGGAGGGCCATAGTTTGGACATGCCTGCACTATACCAAACAGATTGAGCAATAATGCACAATATGGCGCACATTAAAAATTGACACCATAATGCCCATTACATGTTAAGCCTCACACCATAATCTCCATTACGTATTATGCCAAACACCATAATGCCTATTAAAAATTATGCTACATAAGTGTTGCTTACCTACATGTTCATTGCCAGGTTCCATGCTCGTTGCCAAGGGGGAATACATGCCCGCGGTAACTGGGGGACAGTCGCCGCCGGGCAGAAATGACAGCCATTAACAGCCGGGCAGAGAGCAGGGGGCTGCCCGGCTGTATTCAGAGCACTGCATGTCCCGGCTATTTGAAATAATACCCCTTTCATACCAGCAAATGCAGGGAATATGGTTCCAGGATCATGCATTTTCTGGTGTGAGGGGGAGAGAAAACCACCCCGCCCCCCTTAAAACAACCAGCTATATCTTCGGAACCAACTGACCCATTTACATGTAGCCTTCAAATGATTTTGGTCCCGTGAAACTGGGCCGTTTGGGTCTAGAGAAATCTGTCCTCAAACAACATGAACAGCCATGAAATTACATTTCAGAAATTTAAAAAAAAATAGTTTACCTGCAATATCGCTAGAACCAATGAACCCATATGGGCCAGGTATCAGATTGAAGGCCCAGCGATTTGGGTTAGACTGAGATCAACCTCGAGTTTCTGTGATGCTGTAGGGGGAACTGGCAGCCGTTGGAACCGGGTGGAGGTCGGAATTAGCGGGTCCCATGTTATCCTATGGGGAAAAAGTTCCAGGTTTGCCTTGCGGTATCTCC
Source organism: Crinia signifera (assembly GCF_055691185.1). Lineage (NCBI taxonomy): Eukaryota > Metazoa > Chordata > Amphibia > Anura > Myobatrachidae > Crinia > Crinia signifera. Next base: position 188,704,632 of record NC_139219.1, read on the forward strand.
GGTTCCTGGGGGGCTAGCGACGCAGGGCTGGTCTCGTTGGAAAGCCCTGACCCTCAGCTACAAAATGGGCCTATTTGGAGAGTAGGCCTGGAGCTATAGCTCCATCAGGCCCATTGTTAATCCGGCTCTGCGCGGCACTGGGTACTTCATTCAAATGAAACAAACAGAAAAGCTTGTCTGTTTGTTTCATTTGAATGAAGTCCCCAGTGCCGCGGCCATCCACTGTGTGTATATATATATATATATATATATATATATATACATACATATATAGTCTCATAGGAAGGAACAGACAGCGGCACTCCAAGGGTTTTCAAAAGCGTGTATTAAAGCAAACCAACGTTTCGGGGTATCATTCACCCCTTTGTCAAGGTTTAAGTGCAATAACAAGAAAATAGTGACTGGTGCTTACCTTAAATAACAAAGTGTGACAGAGACAAATCACATTGCTCAGCATGCTGGTGCTGCAGGACCCGGAAGTGTGAGCACAGGAAGTGCTCTGTGGCAGGATATCCTGTGTGTGAACAGCACATTGGAGTGCAAGCTGCATGGTCTCCATGGAGACACTGGTGAGAACAATCATAGGGGGTGTGTGCAGGAATGGATTGCTCCTTAAAAGAGAAGCTACCTGGATCCACAAACTGAACTGTACCAAGCCGTATGGACTTAATGAAAAATTCAGTTATGCCATATTTCTGTGACCTTTGATCTCAGATTTAGTGTGCTTTTTCTTCCTCTTCACTATTCTTGCTGTCCCTTTACCCTTTCCAATTATATTCAGTTTATCCCGTTAAAGTTTAAGTTTTTCCTGATGACCTAGACTACTAGTAAGGCCCCTTATTAGAGACATGGACCAACTGATCCACCTTCGGGACCACATCTCACTGATCCGGTTAGGGTACTACCTGACACCAAGTTTTGAGTGCTTTTTCTTCTTCTCTGCTAGTTCTTGCTGTCCCTGTACCTATTTCTATTATATTTTCTTTATCCCACCTTATATTGATTATTTTACCCATTCATGACTGGGAGAGAGGTGACAGGATGAGTGAAATCTCTGACTCTGATCGACACATGCCGACGCAGCCACCGTTCATCCCGCCACAGTGACAACTTAGATACACCTACAGGGTATACAACATCACTTGGGCATTACCCCCACACATATACCTGCGACAACCACAGGACCAGTGTGCTTTTTCTTCCTCTCCTCTTAAACTTCTCGCTATCACTTTACCCTTTCTGTTTTACCTTGAGTTGTCCCACAGTTAGTTATATTTTCTCGACTACCCAGTATAGACCCCATAGGTCGAATTGGGCTTGACATTTGCATTATGACTGACTTGATGTCGACACTAAAACAGTTGACTCCTTTTGTCCGTGACGGAACTACACGGGGAAATTCAGCCCTGACTGATTGCCATGCTGCTACATGATACTGGCCATCCAGGTGCATTAATCACAGTAAATGCACCGATATCCATAAGCACGGCTTCCAATATTATGCAAGTCCTTACAGACTGCCAGATTTACCCACGGAGTGAGAGGTGTTACCCACACCTTTGTGTAGATGTTTTTTATTCTACATTTTTTTATATGATATGTCTTTCTCACCAATATATAGCACTAGATACACGTATATATAACACATTGAATGTCTTTTTCACCTCCTATTACGTTTTGCTATTTGCATTTACTTTACTGTGTATCTTTGTCTTTTAGGCAGAGACCAATCACACAGCGGCTAGCTGGAGACATGCACACACCCCCTATGATTGTTCTCACCAGTGTCTCCATGGAGACCATGCAGCTTGCACTCCAATGTGCTGTTCACACACAGGATATCCTGCCACAGAGCACTTCCTGTGCTCACACTTCCGGGTCCTGCAGCACCAGCATGCTGAGCAATGTGATTTGTCTCTGTCACACTTTGTTATTTAAGGTAAGCACCAGTCACTATTTTCTTGTTATTGCACTTAAACCTTGACAAAGGGGTGAATGATACCCCGAAACGTTGGTTTGCTTTAATACACGCTTTTGAAAACCCTTGGAGTGCCGCTGTCTGTTCCTTCCTATGAGACTACCTGTTTGTTCCAGAAGGCACCCAGGTACTGAATCCCAGCTGAGGGAGTGCCGGGCCGTCTACCTCTCTCTACATACATATATATATATATATAAACAATGAGGGAGTCGGCACTCTTCAAATAATAAAGACCTTGGCACCGGTGTCCTTCCAGCTAGCACAAGAAGTGATGGCAAATTACAATTCCAGCAGGTGGCACTCGGTTCCCCCAAAAAACAGACTCAGAGGCGTGGGTCACATGCCTCTGAGTCTGTTTTTTGGGGGAACCGAGTGCCACCTGCTGGAATTAAATATTATATATATATATTTAAGAAAAAAGGGGGTTGTGGCCTTGTCCTGCGCTCTTTGGGAAGCAGCACTACTCTGGGGCCTCGCTGTTAATAGAGGTCCGATAGAAATAGATAGCATGAAAGGTGTAGAGGTGCGCTTCAATATGTTTCTCCAACAATACATTAAAATCGAAAATTGTTTTATTTCAAACAGTAAAATGTATAAAATACAACAAACAGTGGTTATCCAATAGTTGTCTTCACAGAGGTGTATAAATTCCTGATTCGACCAATGGTAAGGATGGTCTGAGATACCCTACGCGTTTCGTCCCTAAGGGACTTCTTCAGGGGTAATACACGTGATCAATCTGTTAAGGCAGTTTTCACTCATGTGAGAGGGAAACTTATCTGATGTTCAAATTGGAATAATGGTCGGAGTTGTTAATCGTAGGTCGTGATACAGCTGATATTCAAATATCTAGACGTTTAAGAATATTGGAATTCTCAGGGGTGATACAATAATAGAACAGCTCTCCGGCTGAGTCTTTTTCAATTCTGCGATATGCACAAAATCAATGTGCAGTGGGGTGTCCGCAGTCCAGGTGGAGAGATCTCAAACAATTTTCGATTTTAATGTATTGTTGGTGAAACATATTGAAGCGCACCTCTACACCTTTCATGCTATATATATATATATATATATATATATATATATATATATATATATATATATATATATATATGAGAAGATGAGAGGGCGCTTCATGGTGCATTAAAAGGTAGCTTTTATTGGATCTGACAGAAAAATTGATCCACGATACAAATAAGCAATTGCTCGTACCAAATAAGCAGACTCTTTGGGCTGGTTACCACATGGCATAAACACATATACAGTACAAGGCAAAGCTGCTCACGGGTCCACTGCGATCATTCAAGCCTCTCCAGGACTCGACAGCTGACAGACGCTGGATTGCATTGCAAGGTGCGGAGATGCGGAGAGATGAACGCCGGCTGAAAACGGTGAGTAGGTAGCAGCTGTCGGATCGAGCATCACAGGCTAGTCCAGTCAGGGTTTATGGCTGCTGCTGCTGTTTCTGTTTCACTTTCTATGTCCTTGGAACGCAGCGAGGCGGTGACACGCACGCTGGCAGGACATCCTGTCCTGTGTTTTGCGATGTACTGAGTGTATTTGTGGATACAGCGCTGTAGGTAAGAATTGCAGTCTGTTTATGATGTTTTGATGTTTTTTCGCTCTGGTTACTGTTAGCTGATGTATGTCTGTGCACCTGGATGTACCAGGTGTGATGTGTTAGTAGTCTGAATATGGAATTAGGGGGTGTGTCTTTGGGCATATAAGGCGTCCATTATTTTATGGTAGTTGCACACTGAGGAGGGCAGGAGAGGCAGGTCTTGAAAAAGGTCTCGCCAGTAGACCGAAACGTCGACCATAACCCACTGTCATGTGAACATTTGTGGTATGTATTAAATACCTTCTTGCAAAACTGAGAAGACCGGTGAGTGCATCTTACTTTACACTAAGGACTGTGTTTGCTGGAATATCTGCTGGTATTCCCTCTGGATTTGGACACCCCGGCAGTTTACATTGTGGAGGAGTAGTGCTGTCCTATTGGATGAATTATTACTAGAGACGTTTTTGATTTCTCTGGACTGGCACCCCTGGATAATATATTTGAGAATTTGAGAGAAGCAAGTTCGAGAAAAATATAAGCATTTTGTTTATTGTTTTTATCTCTATATCCTCTTTAAGTGGTTTGCAACTATATGGCTATATAGTGTTTCACAACCAGGCGCTGATGTTGAGTGGCAACCTACATTAGGCAAAATTGTGAACCCTCAGTGATATGGCACAACTTGAGGGCTTTTTTGATGAAAATGCTTTGAATGAGGCCGAATCAGTGTTTGTTAGTCTGACTGACGATGAAGCAGACAGAGTGTTGTTTGATCAAATAGAATTTGATAAATTGCCGGCTGAGACCTCTTTGGATCTACATCATAAATTGACCCGCTTGCGTAAGCGAGAGGTGGATTTGATTTTACATGGTCAATTTTTATCTGAATATTATAGAAAGAAACGCATACCAAGAGGTTTCAGGGTGGCGAACACCCCCACAATCGGCCGCAAGAATTCAGTGTTCTGCATCAAGTGGTGTGGGATACTGAATAAGTGTTCGGCAGATTTATTGATTTTGGTGATTGAGGAGGTGGGGGTGGAATTAAAAAAAGTTAAAACTGAGCTAAAAGAACTAGAGAAAAAATGTAAAACCACTCTGGCTAAAGATAAATCTGAGGACTGGCTAGGCAAAACACAGGCCTTGGTGTAAAAGTATCGCTCTGACCTTATAGCCTTTAAACGTAAAAAGTGGGAAATTGTAGAGGGTGATTATAAGCATCACACCGTATACCGTTGGCTGAGTGGTGAAGGGCAGGCTAATAGATATAAAACAAGAGGTCGCAATTTTCAAAGAGGGCAGGGTGCACGTAATCTGTACTCTAACTCTTCCCCTGACTCTGATACATCTGGTAGTCTACCCCCATCTGGTCAGGATCTCGGGGCTGGGTCTTTTTTAGGCCCAGACGTCAGGCCCAGGACAGGGTCAAGGACTGGCGGAAGAGACCGCACCCGAGGCGGGGGGGGGGCGCCAGAGGCAGAGGAAGAGGAATAAGGTAGAACAACTTATCTTTAACCTGTCTAGTCACAACCTGACTACAGCAGAAGAAACCTTATTGGAAAAAGGTTTAAAGTTTATACCAACTTGTAAATTTGACACTATGGAATGGAATATAAATCATTATAAAATGGGAAGGAAATTACGTTTGAAAGAATTTTTCTCAGACAAGAGCAGTACTTATGAACCTAGTGGTATAGCTGGTTTCAAAAAAGCAAGCACTTTTGATCCCCCCTCATCAAGCGCAAGCCTCAAAACCTTTATGCGGATGGTGGATGGTGACGTCAGAGATGGGGTGAGAGACCATCGGACGTTTGACAATCTATCTGCAGCAGAGAGGCAGGCTTTGCATGATCTTAAGAACGACACATCTGTCGTAATAAGGGGCGCTGATAAGGGGGGAGCAATAGTCCTTCAGAACTTTGTGGATTATGATAAAGAAGTAAGACGGCAGTTGAGTGATACCGACACTTATCAGAAGATAGATTTCAGTCCAATGCCCAGAATTAAGAGAGAAGTGGATTCTTTTTTAAGAACAGCATTAAATGAGGGTTGGATTGATGAACAAATCTTTGGTTTTTTGTCGGTAGAACATCCCAAATGCCCTTTACTATACACACTGCCGAAGATCCACAAAACCCTTGTGGACCCCCCAGGAAGGCCCATTATCGCGGCATGTGGTTCCATACTGCAACCTCTAGCACAGTATGTGGACTTTTATCTGCAGCCGTGCGTGCAGGCTGTTTCGAGTTATATTAAGGATACTGGTGACTTCCTGGGGGGTTTGCACAATGTGGTTGGATTGTCTGATGAATGTGTCTTGGCGACACTGGATGTGTCGTCATTGTATACGGTAATCCCGCACGCTAGCGGTATACAAGCAGTACGCAAAGCGTTGATCCAGGGACCGTACAGTGGACCTCCCATTGAGTTTATCTGTGAACTAATAAACAAAGTGTTAACTTTGAACCATTTTCAATATCAGGGCGAACATTACATGCAAAAATCCGGTACTGCCATGGGTTCTAACCTGGCGCCGGGGTTCGCAAATCTGTTTATGGCTGATTATGAGGAGGTTCACATTTTGCGTAGGTATGCTGCCAACATCATACACTACAAAAGATTTATAGACTATTTGTTTATAATATGGAGGGGTACGAAGGATTCCCTTCTGTTGATGGTGTATGAATTAAACCAGCTTGACAGCCCTAGCAGATTTACTGCAAATGTTGACAGCACTACTGTGAACTTCCTCGATGTGTCAGTGACCAATAAACATTCCCACTTGGAGTATACGTTATACAGGAAGCCGACTGACAGGAATGCGCTGTTGTGGGCAACAAGCCACCACCCTGACAAATTAAAATCTAACTTGCCAGTCTCGCAGTTCTTGCGGGTTCTTCGCAATAACTCTGGTACACAACAAGCAGAGTTGCAGGTACTGGACTGTGCTGAAAGGTTTAAGACACGTGGTTATAAAAATGCTGACATACAGCAAAGTTTGCACAAAGCTAGAAGATTATTCGCTGAACCGGTGACAGTGAGAGAGGAAACCGGCACTCCAGAGCGTCTAACTATTGTAATGCAGTGTGACAGTGGGTTTAAAAAGGTCAACAAGGCCATAAAAAAACATTGGCCCATATTAAGAACTGACCCTGCCTTCAGAACCATTTCTAACCATCCCCCCCTGATCGGGGCTAAAAGAGGGAAGAATCTTAAGGATGTGTTATTTCGTCCAGATATGAGGCCTTCGGTTGGAGAAGGTGGTTGGCTGCGTAAGAAGATGGGTTGCTTTAAGTGTCCACAGTGCACGACCTGCCGGGCGATGCTGACGGGAGGATCTTTCTGCCACCCGCACTCTGGACGTAAAATCATGCTACAGCACCATCTGGTTTGCACCATGGACCATGTGATATACATCTTGAAATGCCCGTGTGGGCTAGCCTACATAGGCAAGACGATAAGAACATTTCGAGAACGAATGAATCAGCACAGGTCCTCAATACGGTTGGCATACGCAACCTTGGCCACCGACAAACCTGTTGCAGCGCATTTCCTGAAAATGAAGCACCAGATTTCCTGTATGACGTACATGATCATCGACTGGGTCCCCCCATTGAGGAGAGGGGGTGACCGGGGACTGATACTATTAAGGAAAGAGGCTAAATGGATACAGAGACTCGATACAATCTCGCCAAGGGGACTGAACGAATACAATTCGTTGAGTGTGTTCCTCTAAAAAATCAAAAAATCTTACTATCTTGTCTTTAGGTGTACCCCAAATCCATGAGTAACATGGTAGTGGCTACGCTTGATGACAATGGTGATTTCAGTAAAATTAGTAGCGCCTGGTTGTGATCTTTTTTATATAAAAAATACTTAAGAAAAATAACAAAAAAATGTAACTGTTTTTAACTTTAAGTGGTGACATAAGGGTATGTCACTTTAATTGTTTATGTGGTGGTATGTCACTTTAAATGTTTAATGTGATGGACGCCTGGTATTCCCTCAGACACTTATGTACTTTTTTGATATCATTGTTGTTTTTTGTATGCACCTCATATCTGGTCCATTCAGCGCTACATGCATCTTTCTTCCAGCGCTATATGTACACTTTTACTGGTAAGCAGCGATGGACAGCAGCGCATGTAAATTAGTATTAATATTAGCATTACACGGGAGCTTCCTGCTTGTGTAAAGCATAGTGAGGTTTGACACGCAAGCCTCTTGAAGGTGGAGCGCATAGTCATTGCGCGCGACTTATAGAATGCAAATGACGCGCAGGCTGGGTGGACAGCAGCGCATGTAAATTGGCTTGACAGGCACTCGGGGAGCTTCCTGTTATTGGAGAGCACAGTGAGGCTTGACACGCAAGCCTCCTGGAGGTGGAGCGCACTGTCATTTCGCGCTACATACTGAATGTTAATGACACGCAGGCTTGTTATGAGAGTGTCATTTCCTGTCCTTGGAACGCAGCGAGGCGGTGACACGCACGCTGGCAGGACATCCTGTCCTGTGTTTTGCGATGTACTGAGTGTATTTGTGGATACAGCACTGTAGGTAAGAATTGCAGTCTGTTTATGATGTTTTGATGTTTTTTCGCTCTGGTTACTGTTAGCTGATGTATGTCTGTGCACCTGGATGTACCAGGTGTGATGTGTTAGTAGTCTGAATATGGAATTAGGGGGTGTGTCTTTGGGCATATAAGGCGTCCATTATTTTATGGTAGTTGCACACTGAGGAGGGCAGGAGAGGCAGGTCTTGAAAAAGGTCTCGCCAGTAGACCGAAACGTCGACCATAACCCACTGTCATGTGAACATTTGTGGTATGTATTAAATACCTTCTTGCAAAACTGAGAAGACCGGTGAGTGCATCTTACTTTACACTAAGGACTGTGTTTGCTGGAATATCTGCTGGTATTCCCTCTGGATTTGGACACCCCGGCAGTTTACATTGTGGAGGAGTAGTGCTGTCCTATTGGATGAATTGTTTCACTTTCTATATATATAATTACATTATATTCTACTAGGTATTTTCCAAACTCAGTGTAAAAAAAAAACATTTGTGGGCTACATGAAAAATCAGCCAGTATTTACCCGCACAGAAATAATATAAATGTATTTGCTCCCTTGAATTGTAATATGGTTTGTTCCAGACACAAAGTTATGTGCTTTTTAAAAAAACTTTACTCATATCTCCCAACTGTCCCGCATACCGCGGGAGCGTCCCGGTTTTTGGGGATGTTCCCGGATCCCTCCAGCGGCCAGCAGTGTCCCACTACATACCCTGAATGTATCGGTATTATTCCATAAGAGAGGCAGGATTGCATATTTAGGTTATTTTGCATAATTAGGATGCATGTTTCCTTTAACTTGTTTGTTTCATGTAACTATTGTCCTATCATATTAGGCATTTAACTGGTTAAAAGGCATATTTTATAGGCTCATTGTGAGTTTTTTCATGCACGCTGCAGTCTTCACAATTTTAATTGCTATTTCCTCAATAAAACTATTGGAAATCATCCATGTTGCCATTAGCACATGCACAAAAACTGTTAACAATATGTTATCCAGACGCAGAGACTTTGTAATTAATGTTGGAAAAGTCTTCAAAGCATAATGACTGCAATTTTTACCTATAAAATTACTGGATTTTATTCAATCCTGCTCTGTTTTTTTTTCTATAAAATAAACTCGATGAGAAGGGGGTGAATTTATTTGGTTTACTAGAAGAAAGTGTGAGATGTGCCTTTAAATTGGTTGATTTTGTTTACAAACCTTTTAAGTGCCAGGAGTTAATTTCTTGTCCAATTTTCACCTAATTTTCCTGAGGCTTTGGTCAATGATTGTTAAAACAAATTCTACATATTAGGATACACTTTGAAAGATGTATACCTGAGGTTCTCCAAATTACTAAAAATGTGTTTTTTCAGCTTCTGCCCTGCTGCTGGGTCATGGTCAATGGTTGCTGTTAGCATTAAATCATTCTTGTCCACTCATAAATCTGGGGAAGCAGAAGTGTAACGTTAGCATAATTATCTTACACTGAGTTCATGTATTCAATTCCCACTGTGGCCTTCACTGTGTTGAGTTTGTATATTCTGCTTTTTTTTTCCAAGTTTTCCTCTGGGTACTCTGGTTTCCTTCCACAATCTAAAAATATACTGGTCGGTTCATTGGTTCCCAACAAAAACAAAAAATGTACCCTAAGGTGTATGTGTATGCAGTAGGGCATTGACATCCCTAGCTGGTTTTCTACAGAGGATGACACCCGGGGGCAACAGAGAGAATTAAGTAGACAAGAGTGAAAAGAATAGATATATTGCGCATCCAGCTGCACAACAAGTGACCTTTCTGCAAAAGGTTTCTCAGAGACCTTCACCAACAAAACACCATGTAAACAAAAATCGAGAAAGGCACTTATCCGGCGCTTGGGATCTTATATCACTGTTTTTTTCTCAACTCCACTCGGCACATATGGAGGAATAAGAAATGGTATGCAATAGTGAAGTATGTAGTTAAACACACATCATTTAATGGCAATACACATAAAACACAATAATAGGTTAAAAAAGTTATTAAACATCAAGTGCATGGGTATCCAATAAAGACAGAGATTGCAAAATTACCGGATCCTGTGGGAACTGACAGATCAGCTCCAAATGCATTTAGAGTGTCTCTCACACAGGCAATACAGCTGGGCACTTTTGCTGCATCAGAACCGGAATCCTCTGTCTCTCCGCAGCCGTGGACGCTGTAACGTCACTTCCGGTAATCCATTTGAGAGGAAAGAATTTCCTGGATCCAGACGTGGGTGCCGTCACGTCATTTCCGGTTGTGTCTACGGAGCTCTAAACTACAGCTCCCAGCATTCCTCTCTTCCTGCAGCGATTCCATTTGTTTATGCAGTAACCAGGCAATGTCTTTGAATGAACAGAAGCTCCGTGTTTTTCTAGAATCCACCTTTAATATTTAAATGATAAAAAAGGGTTAAGGCAAGTGAAGGAGAACTGGAGGCAAAAAGGGCTAGCTAGACAGTTAGCCCGTGCTGAGATGCAGACTATTTATGATCTGAATACCCTCATACCCAGCGGCCTTAACTCGGATTTCGAGATAAAGTGGTTGTTGTGACAAATGAATATATATAAATGCCTTTTTATCACATGTTAAACCCTTTTTTTATCATTTAAATATTAAAGGTGGATTCTAGAAAAACACAGAGCGTCAGGACTCCGTGGTTGTTAGGGTTATTCTAGTTGCTGGAAACAGTAACAGGAAGTCCCGCAGACTCAGCAGGGGACTATGGGACATGTAGTTTTTTGATCCATTAATTAGAGTCCAGCTGAGACGCGGGAAGGACTGACTATATTAAAGGCTCCGATACAGGGAAACAGTACACCTTGAAAAAGTCCTCTGTGGAGGAAGAAACGCGTTGGTGGTGGACTGTATTTGGACTCCAGGAGAGACAGAGGATTACGGTTCTGATGCAGCAAAAGTGCCCAGCTGTATTGCCTGTGTGAGAGACACTCTAAATGCATTTGGAGCTGATCTGTAAGTTCCCACAGGATCCGGTAATTTTGCAATCTCTGCACTTGATGTTTTATAACTTTTTTAACCTATTATTGTGTTTTATGTGTATTGTCATTAAATGATGTGTGTTTAATTACATACTTCACTATTGCATACCATTTCTTATTCCTCCATATGTGCCGAGTGGAGTTGAGAAAAAAACAGTGAGAATTAAGTGTTTGATTATGGCTATGTTCCTCTGATGAAAGAATGAGAAGTTTCAAGCCACCATCCAGCACCATGCCAAGATTCGGCTCATGATCAGGGTTTTGTAATTATGTGCACCCAAGTGTCAATCCAGTTGGGTCGATATGCTTCAGTCTTGTCCTTTGATGTTGAGGCTCTATCATAAGGACCTTTGTTTTATCAGGATTCAGTTTCAGCCAACTGGCACTCATCCTTTCCTGGACCTTAGCTAGCATAGCAGTGGTAGACCAGGCCATGGCGCCTATTTATTTCACCCAGTGGTAGCATGTACACTGCAAAAATCATGGGGGATAGAATAGAACCTTGTGGAACACCACTTGGCAGTGGCACTGATGAAGATGAGTATACTCCAGATGATACTCTCTGTGACCTACAAACAATTGATTCTGTGACCTACTGTACAAACAATTGATAGACTAAACAAGTAACATATACTGTATCAGAACACAATTAGTGTTTGTCCAACCACTAAAAGAATAAAATATGTGCAAAAAAGATCTGTGACTGATTAGCACTGTCTGAATGTGTTTACATGCAGTATAAGAAAACTTTAAGTGACAAAAAACAAGATATACATTTCTTAGAGATGATGTGAAGTTTGTCCATCGATTAAGGAACAAATTGATCTGGAATGACAAAAGAATAACACACCCCTAACCCAAGATTGCATATCACAGGAGGGGAGAGAAACAAAAATACATGATAATTAGTAATTATGATACTGTATAAAAACTATTTTTAATTTACACATAAAACTCACAATAGGCAGATGTATATAATCGCATGTATCAAACTCCAAATGGCAAAACAGCAACAAAATAGTCTTTCACTGGATCCAGGCCTCCTTGATGACATCAACTGGACAAGGGGACTCACAACACCAGTAAAGAAATCCTCCTCAGGCACAGTCGGCAGTGAAGTAGGTAAGTACCACCTCTTAACGCGTTTCGGACACACTGGTCCTTCTTCAGAACCCACACTTCTTCCATGTGCTTGAGGGGGATGATTCCTTTTAACAGTGTTGTGAGTCCCGTTGTCCCATGGCCCTGAGGAAGTGGTACAGGTTGAGTATCCCTTATCCAAAATGCTCGGGACCAGGAGAATTTTGGATAATGGATTATTCCGTATTTTGGAATATTTTGATATTTCAATGATGTATTTTGAAGTATCTTGCATTTATGCTGTATAAACACATCAACCACAGTAAATACACACAAAATTTTATTTGTTCAAAAAACAAGGTTTCAAAACATTTGTACTATCTCAGGCACTGAATTTGAATGCCAAGCAATTATTTTCTTGCACATATTTAGTACCAGTTACATATCATGGCCCAGTAGTGCTGTTACACATGTCCCCAGTAAGTTTTTAGAAAACTTTCTGGAATGTATGGTTTTCAGAATAATTTGGATAATGAATATTCGGATACGGGATACTCAACCTGTATTAGCAAAGCGCACGCTGGCACCTCTAGCCATGCGAGTGCTTCCATGTGTCTCTCCAGTTGCACTTACATTATTCAACGTCTTGATTACCAATGTCTTATAATACCAACTGATTATTATATATGTGCAGTTTGCCAGCCTCCACAGCATATAGTGTTCATCGCTTGTTTGTGACTGCATCTTAATAAATAAATACTCCCGTCTTTACAGGTTGGGTAAATACTCCCGTCTTTATTAAGAAGTATTACACCAATTGTTTTTTTGTTTTTTTTTATCTCCAATCACCCCACTGAACAAACATCTGTTTTGGGGTTTTTGGAGATTTTTCCTCCAGATCCGCCAAGGTTTTTCCATATGGGTCTATGAGGTACTGGATACTTCTATATTAGGTCATGTACTGTACCTTGTTCCATCTTGATTGTATGGTGTATCTGTGTATGAAACTGGAGACAGAGCTAATGGTTAATCCAGTGATGCCCTAAAGCATCAGAATTTTTCCATGGTACCCCTAGGCCAAAAGTTTCTTATTCAGAAAAAAAAAAGTAAATAGTTGTATATGTCATAGATATGTTTAATTATGGGTGAGGGACAGGATCAGCTTCTGTTTGTCCACAGATTTTATTATTGGCAGCCACCAGCACTGGTTTTGCCTTTACATTGACCATACATAATTTGAATTGTTCCTGGAACACCAATCCAAGGCACCCCTGCAGGTGTGCAGAGTCACCTCAGGGAGCAATTGCACACAGTTTGGGAACCACTGGGTTAATCAAAAATTCACTTTACACATTCATTTTCTATTGGTGATTGACAAAACCTCAATTTTATTGATACCTAAGCTACTTAATCTGCAGATCTCTCTTTTTGCGCTATTATTCCAAAATAATTTTCTTTGTATCACAATGGTTTAAGCAATCTGCCCAGCATATAGTTAATATCAGCCTGATAATGCGCCTACAATTTATGTGGTCACCTTGGATCTTGCGATTAATGCAGGTCTTGAAAATAGCACAAGAAGAGAAGCTGCGAACCACAAATACAGTTATATATTTTTTAATTATCAATACTTATATATATACCTCGGTAAATAGTTTGTAGTCTCCTTTCTCTGAGCGCTCCACTAAATATTACCCAAAGGTTTTAAATATTAGCTGCCCCAGTGTCCTGCTGGGTCTCCCCAAAACCCAAAGGCTTTTTTTGTGAAATAAATAAGTGCCTGTGGTACCTGCAACCTCCAAAATTTCACTTATATATACCTGTATGTCTATTTTAATGTGTATTTCTTTCTGGCAACAATGTTCTCACATGACACATGTGAACACTCCATCAATCAGTCCAGGAGGTATATATAGAGCCTCCCTGTACCTACCAGTCACTATTGCTCCTAATGAAGACATGTTAACAAGTCGAAACGCGTTGAGCCCCACCATTTATCTTGCTCCAGGTAACACCTCGGTGAACTCTCATTCCGGACCAGCCTCCTCCCTACTTGTGCTTCCACAGCTCTCAACTTCCACCTGCAGTGATTTTAGGCAGTGTTTCTCAAGACCATCCCTCCTGCATATCCTGCCCAAACACCCTGAGTTAACCTGGATCCACATGCTGGGTATTATACCGGAACTATCATCCAATCCTTCTTCAATAAAGGGCTCTCTGACCATCCCCATTGGTAATTATACCTAACATCTTGGTACTCACAAACTGCCATTCCTTTCACTGGAGCATATATGCATGCAATGACTGGATTTTAAATTATCTACACAGTTTTTTCACAGTTTTTTTCCCCATTCCCCCCCCCCCCTTTTATTCATAGAGAATTCTCTGATTAATGTTTTATGCAATAAATGTATTTGTATTTAGGTACTTGTTTTCTAGCACGGCCACAATCTTGGGCATCGCGTACCTTTAAGTTAAGGTACACGATGCCCGTGATGCACCTGATTTCCTTTGAAATCAGGTCCATTTTGCCAGCAAAGGAAAAATCGCGGGCATTGCGTCGGTTGGGACCATTAACATTGGCCCCGACGCGACCGACGCGATGCCCCCGATTTTACCATAGGCTTCAATGTTAAAATACTTTTTAACATTGAAATCGGGAGCATTGCGTCGGTCTTGTGCCATTATAATGGCACAAGATGAGATGGACTTGATTAAGTCCATCTCACATAGTAAAAATGTGAAATGGGCCAATATGACCCATTTCACATTATATATGGCCCCGTCGTCACCCCACAATTGACGTGAACCCGAAGCGTGGCGAGCGGCTGCGGTACGCGTCCTCCGACCTTTTCATTCCCCTACTATCCACGTCGGTGTGGAGTTGATAATATAAAGTGTGGCGAGCGCAGCGAGCCACCGAGCCCGAAGCGTGGCGAGCGCAGCGAGCCCTGCGAGGGGACGCGTATACCTGTAAAGTTATACGCGTCCGCTCGCCACACTTTGGGCTGGGTGGCTCGCTGCGCTCGCCACACTTTATATTCTCAACTCCACGCCGACGTGGATAGTAGTGGAATGAAAAGGTCGGAGGACGCGCACCGCCGCCCCTCGCGGGCTCGCTGCGCTCGCCACACTTCGGGTTGGCGTCAATCGTGGAGTGGGGTTTACGGTGTTAAATTTGGGGGTCTAGGGAATATTTTACATTGAATCCAATGTAAAATTGGGTCCCAGGGACCCTATTCACATTTGATTCAATTAAAAAATCGGGTCGGTCGCATCGCATGCGACGAAATCGCATGCGATGTGACCGACGCGATTTTTCCGACACGACCACCCTGATGGAAATCGGTGTGGCCGTGCTAGGAAACAAGTACCTGTATTTATATTGTAACCTGTAGTTGGTTATTATACAGTCTAACCCGAGCACTGTATACCCCTTTTCTTCTTGAAAATAGCACTCCTCATCTAATATAAGGAATTGTTAGCATAAGAGGCGGTGGTGCTTTTCTGTATTTTTGTGATCAAGCAATCTGCCCAGCATACAGGAAAAGGCAACAGCAGCC